>NC_072801.1:28313333-28626666 GCF_028583425.1 Eublepharis macularius | reverse complement strand
TGTTTTGGCTTCATAAGGTTCACTCTGCAGCATCTCCACCCAGGGCTTTTTTTCAGCAGGAACGCGGTGGAATGGAGTTCCGGAACCTCTTGAAAATGGTCACATGGCCGGTTGCCCCACCCCCTGATCTCCAGACAGAGGGGAGTTTAGATTGCCCTTCGCGCCGAGTGGCATGAAGGGCAATCTAAACTCCCCTGTCTGGAGATCAGGGGGCGGGGCCACCGGCCATGTGACCATTTTCTCCGAGGGCAACCCACTGAGTTCCACCACCTCTTTCCCCAGAAAAAAAGCCCTGTCTCCACCTAAAGGGTCCTTCTGTGCCAGAAACCTTAGAAGGACCATTTTTCAGAGGGACTCAGTCAAATCCCTTTCTGTGCATGAGGTAACTTCTCCACATTTCAGGCTCAAGTGAAACGGGGTGTTCGCAAGAGGTGCTGATGAGGCAAGAGGAGTTCCTGTAGGAATTTATACTGGCACAGCATCTCCAGGAACGTGGGTTGCTGCCTGACCAAAACTACTCTGAGCTCTGAGATGGGTTTGTGCCCCCCATGACTGCTTTGGCAATGCCTTTTAAACAAGACACCATGCAACTGGAATCTCCCACAGGAGACTACTTTTGCCTTGCTGGCAACTCCTTTTAAATCAGGCCTTCCTAGCAGGAAACAGTTGGGAAAAATCTTTCACTGCCCAGAACCTTGGAAGATTAGTGTCAAAGTTGGGCAAGGTTAGATGGAGGTTCCCGTCTTATGGAATGAATATGTGATTGCCTTGCCACACCTGTTGCGTGTCCACACCCTGGGAACCACCCCAAATACTTTATCTCCTGCTATTATGTAGACAGTAACTCCATTTCACCTCTTCCCTTCACCTGTCCCAGCCACACCAAACCTCACGGCCTCTCCCCCTTTTCTTCTTGTCTTCCGTTAATCCTCCTGCCCCAGTCGAAACACGTTGCTGCAGATCTCCTGACTGAACTTTCCATTGATCACGTTCCTTGGGTGCATATTTGGCCACACTGAAGGGAGTGGATCCAGGAGCTGTCAAGCCACAGGAGAAAACCAGCCAAAGCTGCTAGGGGAAGGAAGGGTGGCTGTGGGGCAGGCACCTGTTTCTCAGCTCCATCAAACATATCCTCCAGCATCAACTAGAGCAGTGATCTCCAACTCCTGTGAAGATGGGGTCATAGAGCCCCCATCTGTTGAGCCATAAGCTCCAACAGGTCCGCCATTTCTCAGTGCAGCTTGTTGGAAGGACCTGCTACATTATCATGCCTGTGTAGAGAATAAGAGCTCCATAAGAATAAGAGCTCCTCCTGCACGCACAATGAGAGGAACAGTAGGACGGCAAGGTGAGAGCACTCAGTGCTAGTGTGTGAGTGTAAAGTACTGTCAAATCACAGGTGACTTATGGTGACCCCACAGGGTTTTCAAGGCAAGGCAAGAATAGAAGTGGTTTGCCATTGCCTGACTCTGCATAGTGACCCTGGTCGTCTTTGGTGGTCCCCCATCCAAATACTGACCAGGGCAGGGATGTCATGCCCCCACCTGCCACACATGGTCCCCCTTACCAGGCCAATGGGGGAAAGGCGCGCACGTGCTCCTGCACTTCCCTGTCACACTGGAAAATGACAGTGATGGGGGAGCTACGGGTTGAGCCAAAGAGAGGCTGAGTAAAAATCCTCCTCCAGAGGGTAAGTGCCCCTGCCCCTGCTTTTGCCCCAAGGGACCTGACATTCCTCACCAGGGCTGACCCTGTTTCGCTTCCAAGATCTGACAAGATCAGGCTAGCCTGGGCCATCCAGGTCAGGGCAACTCAGTGCTAGAGAGGATTCTTCTTTAAAAAGGATGGGCCCCTTTCTAACCTTCTTTCTCTTTCCCTGGCCAGGCCTGACAACCCTTCAATGTTTCAAGCATGCTTGCGGCACCAAACTCCCTTCCTCTCCAGCAAAGTCACAGCTCTGGCTCTTCTTCTTCCTGTCACATGGTTCTGAGATCACGTGACTTCCTATCATGCGCTTGCTGTTTAGGACGGCTGCGTTAAAGGAGCATTCCAGGTTTGGAAATGTCAATGAGAAGACTGTCAATCTCGAGTTGAGTCCTGGAGTTCTCCATAATGACAACTGATCTCCAGGCTACAGAGATCAGTTACCACGGAGAAAATGGCAGCTTTGGTGGCAGTGGACTTTATGGTATTCAGTAAACTCTAAGCGAAATGGACATCCTAGAGTGACATTACTTCCCTGCTTAGCTCCTTCCCCTCTCTAAATTCTGCCCCCCCAGGCGCCACCCCCAAGTATCCAGGAAAGCCAAAGTAGGCAGCCCTAGTAGAGGATCTCTGAACTACTGTAGTCAACTCCACTGGCGGCTGCCATTGGAAGCAGTACCCAAGTTATGGCTGATGCAGAATGCCACCGGCTGGTGATTGCCAGCAGTCGGACCCTTGATCGCTGAGACTGGTTCTTTCTGATCTGATGGGAAACAGCTTGCCAAGCAGAGAAAAGGTTTTCCCTGCACCTTTTACTCATGCAGGAAACGGCACAGACTGAACCTGGGACCTTCTGCACCTAGAGCACGTCTTCTGCTGCTTAGCAGCAGGTTCACAAGGAGCATCGTGTGCAAGCTATGCTGCATCAGCTGGGCGGCCTCCCAGTGAATGATCAAACCCCGTCCAAGCGGACGGTGTTCCTCATTTAACATTCGTAACCCGCATTGTCTCCCTGAAATGGGAGTCTTGGTGGCTCACAAAAAATAAATACACATTGGAAAAACATATATGCACAGACTTATGCACAGATAAATATGCACAGACTTTTTCTAACAGTTTCAAACCTTAGTGCATATCTCAGAGATACTCTGTGATCGGGGGTGGGGGGGCTTAATGTTTTCCTAAAGAGCTACATCCATGCCATACTCCTTTTAGCTTTTAAGAAAACTTGCAAAACTCATCCTTGGTTTTTTTTAAAAAAAAAAGGAGAGGGGAGGATTGCATTTTATCTTGCTGATGCTTTAATTCTATTGTCCTTAGCTGCATTGTACTTTTCTCCCTTTAATAGATTCTGCCTGCCCTTTGTCTCTGCTGTATTCACAGCATTGCCTGGTTCCTGATATTAGATACACATGCAGTGGAGAGTGTTTGCATGTGGAGGGGTGCAGGTATGCAAAATGGTGAAGAATGGCACAGAGATTTTTATTCATAATACTAGAACTGGAGGGAAATGGCAAGCAACAGGCAGTGGTTCCTGAGAGCAGAAAGTGTCCTTCTAATTAAAAACAAAATCCTATTCCACCTTTACATTAAAATGTCCAAGGTATGGCAAAATACCATAAACATTCCATTCTATAAAACCTGACTTGAAATTTTTACAAAAGCAGCAACTTTGTTAAGATAAAATCCCCAAATAACTGCAGTATAACTGCAAGATGGAATCTGGGGCCCAATCCAGGAAGGTAATTGTGCCGTAGCAGCTATATAATCAGGTAGTGCCAGAGAAAGAATGTGTGGGAAAGTCCAATGCTCATGCAAACACACAAGTGTCCTGTGCCCTGGAGGCTTACAATTACTATATGTATGTGCCTTAGGCAGCCGATCCCCTAGAAGAGACCATATGCCAGCTGGCATGATGGCTCAGCAACTCGTTTCTGCTCATGGAAGAGAAGACCTTGGCTTTGGTTTGGCAACCTCATGAAAACACCTGGAGCTTTGGGACTATTGAACTCTCCAGTGGACAAGTCCCAACAGTTATCTTCCTGCTCACCCTGGGACTGGGAACTTTAGAAGCTCTCCTTCAGCTAACCGCATTGAACAAATGTTTCCGCTAACATTAAGCACTAAAGATTAGCATTGCTGGATCAGCCATAACTCCATGAGGGTTGTACTATCTCCTTGTTGCTGGTCAACCAATCAGAGTTCCAAGGGCAGAGCCATTCATTCCCAGGAGCCACATTTTCGGGCTAGGTGATTCATCAGCTAAGCACCTGCAGGAGGTGGCTATTCAACATGGGTAACGTAACCTCTGGAACCTCTCGCCACTTGAGGAAGTAAGTCAGCAGTATCCATGCACACATAACCACTTTATAGCTTATTTTTTGCAGTACAATTGTGAATAGAGTTACACCCTTCAAAGCACAGGGACTTCAGTGGGGCTTAGAAGGGCATAACTCAGTTTGGGATTGCAGGGTTGATGGCTAAAGGGCAGTGGGTGGGATATGGAGCCCTGCTGTATTGACTGAGTGCCTGAATTCAGGAACAGCTCGAATCTGACCCAAGCTAGAAACCTACTAGGTGGTGTGGCTTCAGGAAAGCCAGCCTTGTTGTAACATGGGAAGAGTGATACAGGTCATCTTACAGCATAATTGTGAGAGTTACAGATGGTGCATTGCTTGAGATGTGCTTTGAAGTTCTGCATTGATGCAAAGGGTGGCCATTTTTCAGATTGTGGTTACACTCGGCATCCCAGATATTCATTCATAAGAAATGGAGCATTTAAAAAAATCTGAATGGCTAGTTTGTTCAAATTAAACGGGATGGTTCCCCCCTCCCGCTTTCGTTTTGTGAAACCTGTTACTTTGGCTTTGCCAGTATCCCCATGTGGTGCATTCACTGCCACAAAGCAGAGGGCAAGAAAAGTAAGCACCGTCCATTGTGTCATGAAGCTGGTGACCCTGAAGGATAACAAAGCCATCCTGTCTAGCAGAAAGAAGGGCTGTTTCCCAGAAACACACACACACACACCTGGAAAGCAAATGCATGTGAACCTTTGATTCTCAGCCATGTAGACCTTTGAACAGTTTCAGTTAAAGCTGACCTGGTTCCAATGGCCATGGAGGATTTTGTCAAACTTTGATCCCACCTGGGTTTTTTCGATCTTTTTTGTTTGTTTTGTAAGAAGATAGCAAACATTTCATTGTGCTGCCTCCTGTTCACAAGGAGTTAATTTCCTTTTACCCAGGGCTTTTTTTTCCAGCTGGAACATGGTGGAACAGAGTTCTGGCCCCTCTTGAAAATGGTCACATGGCCAGTAGCCCCGCCCCCTGATCTCCAGACAGAGGGGAGTTGAGATTGCCCTCCGTGCTGGCACAGAGGGCAATCTAAACTCCCCTCTGTCTGGTGATCAGGGGGCGGGGCCACCAGCCATGTGACCATTTTTGCTGAGGGTGATTTAAACTTTAACCCCCCTCCCATTTCAGTTGACCCAAAGTGACATCATTGTGTAGTCCTGGGCGCATGCATGCACTTTGCGTGCGCGCATGTGGTACTAGGGGCACCACCTCCTGCCAAGAGTTGCCGCCTGTGCTGGCAACCCACTGAGTTCCACCACCTCTTTTCCCAGAAAAAAGCCCTGCTTTTACCCATCCCTTGTTTCCATACATACTTAGAAGTTCCAGGGGCACCACTGCCAGACTTGGTTTCCTTCAGAGGAGCCAGCACTGGAGAATTCCATAAGGATTCCCTAAAGCTGCCTTACACTGAAACAGACCTTTTGTTTCTTTAGCTAAGTAGAGCCTCCTTTGACTGGAAGTGGGTCTCTTTTCCAACCCTTCCTGTCTGAACTGGAGACACCACAGATGGAACCTGGGGCCTTTTGTAATCCAAGCTGGTTTGGGATGCCTCTCAGCTACAGCCAGTCTCCAGGAAATAACACGTCCTTTATTTACAATTATGGAAGGAGAGCATTGTGCTGGGAACAAGGCACTCCCAAAGGGCAGCCCCCATATCAGATGTGAGAAAGACCAGGGCTTTTTTTCAGCTGGAATGTGGTGGAATGGAGTTCTGGAACCTCTTGAAAATGGTCACATGGCTGGTGGCCCCGCCCCCTGATCTCCAGATAGAGGGGAGTTTAGATTGCCCTCCTCGCAGGCGCAGAGGGCAATCTAAACTCTCCTCTGTCTGGAGATCAGGGGGCAGGGCCACTGGCCATGTGACCATTTTCTCCGAGGCCACTGAGTTCCACCACCTCTTTTCCCAGAAAAAAAAGCCCTGAGAAAGACTGACCTCCTTAAGAGACGGATCACCTTCTCCAAGCTCTTTTTCATGAGCAAAAACCATTGGGGAACCATTTCCTGATAATTAGCTCCCCTTGGGGAAATATTTACAGCCATGAAAAATGGTTAATTTGGTCAAAAGGCCCATCAGGGTGGAAGGAGAATGTTAGCAATTGGAACACAGTCTCACAAATACTGTGTTATTGAGAATAAAAGAGGCAGATTAGGAACTGCTGTGAGGCAGGGAGAGGAAGGCTGCCTCATGGAACAGATCTGAGGTGGACAGATCTAAAATCACAGGGCCCAGTCCACTAGAAAGTTCTCTTGCACAAGCATCTTTGAAACGTCCATCTCCATTTCTTGAGCCAGTGAGAGAATTGCCAGCCTCAACCAGCATCCAAGTGTGACTCTCCCACACTGGACTGGGCCTGATATGTGCATTTCTTAAAGCTGGAATACCTGACTGATTTTCCAAGTCATTCAGATGTCGGCCTCTGAGATGCTACTGTGCAATCCAGCAGATATATTGCCAGATGCCAACACATGACCTGTTTATTGCCTGATCAAAGCACTGGATGCAAAACTTTTGACAAAACCATCTCTGCAGGCTAGGCCAAAGCTTCCTCCAAGCCAGGTCTTTAAGAAAAAAAAAAAGAAAGATAATGATCCCCAAAGATCTGGCTCTAGACTCACAAAAGCCAGGAATAGCAGAATGAAAACGCTCCCCCTCCCCTCCCCTGCAATTAGTTTTGTCTGCTTTCCTGTTTCAATAGGAGCTGGAAAACTTGGCAGAGCTCAGTGGAGACAGAAATCAAATCACAACGTCACAATTCTTGATTTTACAGCCAGCATTCCCCCACCCCCTGTAATGTGTGCACGTTATGGAAAAGAAACACAAGAACAAAAACACACACACACATGCTACACTGTGTATTTACAAGCTCCCCTTCCTCTGGCAAGTAAACACAAGAGCCTTCCCCTTTTTACAGACTTAGCAGAGCAAAGGTACATATTCAGTTTATCTGCCTGGAACCTCTGCTTCTGTTGCCCAGACACCAGCCTCTGGGTTAATTTCCTCTTCCAGAAAATAATCTCCGCTAAGAGGGGGGGAAAACTATCACTAACACAATAAAGGGTGCGTCTGGTTCTTTATATGCTTTGCTGAAGAATCCAGTTTTTACCCTATACAACCGGAATCTTGTTTCAGAAATAAAAAGGGTTTTGTCCTTGAGTGACCAAGATATTTGCAACAATTGCCAAGGATTTCTGTTCTTACAAAAGAAAGAAAAAGGGAGGGGAGGTTCCAACACCTTTCATTCTCCCCACTCCCAAGGGTGTTGAGAAGTTCCAGCAGCTGTGCTGTCAGGTTTAATTTCCTTTGGGTGTGAGAGAGGACAGCAAGCTTATGGTTTCCTTATAAGATCTGCTTGATTTGCAAATATCTAAGCAGAGAATCATTGGAAGCAAACAAGTGCTGCCTGCTGAAGAAGAGTTTATTTGCCTCCGCTTGTGCTCTGCTTGTGTCTTTGGCTGAATTTTCAGTCTTACACAGCCAATGTTCTATCACAGCCATAGGAAACAAAGCTTGTCCACCCTTCCAACTGCACCCCCAATTCCAGCTGATTCTCTTTGTGCCTCTGCTATTGAAAGCTCTAAAAACTCTTTGGGCCTTTCCCTTCTCTGAAAGAGTTTCCCCTTCTCCATGAATTTACCATTCCAAATGCTCACAAGAGATCCCCAGGGATCAGGAGTTCCCCTGATCAGTGCGCACTGATGACATGCCAGTCCAGAAGTTCTGGACAATTAACCCACAACTTGCCTATCAAAGGAATGGTTAGCCAGCACCCCTAACAGTTTTTGACCTAGCAGTATCCAGGACAGGGTTTTTTTCTTCCAGGGAGGACACTGAAGAACTGGTGAAGCCTTAAACACATGTGCCATTTGCAGTCCACTCTGTCTTATCCCTGATTGCAGCAACACCTATGCACGTTCCAACACCCCCTCTTTCCTGGGGACTAACTCTATTTCCTGGTCCTCGACCCTGGTAAATCACGGTACCTATTTTGGTCCTCCAGAGAGTCCTTCTGCAGATGGGCCTTAGTTTTCCCTCTATGGTGATACACATAACCTGCTTCAGAAGCAAGGACAGGATTGGGGAAAGGAACAGATAATCAATGTGTGGGGCAGTGATTCTTGGCATGAGAACAGGGGGACACATGGGCGCATCCTTATTTTCATCTATGGCAGCCAGGAGGGTTTGCACATAGATAAGTGCAACCCATTCATTCATATGGGAGTCTTCTTGCCTCTCTTCTCTCTCCTCACTGCCAAACATGAGATTGATACAGTCTTTGCTATAGGGACCTATCTTTTGATTTTGACATCAAAGTCCATGTATGCTTGTCCATCAAACAAACACTCCCTTGGCTGCCTGTCAGGTGTTCAGAAACCAAGTGGGATATTTCCAGTGGAGGCTGGGCTTGGCAGTTCCAGATGTTATTTTCTACTAGCTGTAAAGCCCAGCACCACCATGCTATCATCTTATACTGCATTAATAAAATTAAAACATTCATTTTAAACTTGGAAAATGATTTGGTGTACTTTAATTAACCCATTGTTAGATGAATGGCCAGGTTTGGCTGATGACACTTAAAAGTAGTTTAATAAAACCATAGTTTGGCATGACACTTGACTCATGCCCGAATGCCCACAATCTGTGCTTATGAAGTGTTTACCTGCAAAACACGCCAATCATTCCTCAAGTTCTCTTTCCTACAACAGTTAGAAAACACAATCGCTTCCTACCAGCTTGAATAGCACCCTCCCAGCTCCTCCCTCCCCTTTCACATCACACACCCAGACAGGCGATTCCCCTCCAGATGTGCATTCCTTACATCTGGTTCCAATTCCATCCTGTTTGAGAAAAGAACTTCTCTGAAAGCTCTCTCTCTCTATAATATTGGTAAAAAAAGATCCTAGGCCTTTCAACATGTCCTTGTGATTTTCCTCTTCCCCTGTACATTTTGCTTAAAGTCTAGAAGACCAGACTGGGTAGAGGAACCTTGCAGATACTATTAAAAACAATTACCTCAAGGGATCAAGTTTCTTTTGACTACCAAAATAAAGTGGAGAAAGCAGTTAAGTGACTGGCGTGTCTCTGCCAACCATGAAATAACCAGCATGGTGTTTCCAAGGTTGTGATGCAAACTGTTTTTAACAGTTCAAGTTGAAAATATGCTCTGATCTCTACACTTTCCTTTGTTAGCTGGTGTACCAGTAACAAATATGATATATTCACCCCCACTCACTTTGCCCGCTGACTGTGGTACCTCAAAGGGTACATTTAAATGTATATGATTTTATTTCTGTTTTTCTGGAGTCCCCTTGTGGGAGAAAATACATTTTGAAATGAAATTACTGTCCTAATCCTGACTGGATGCTGAACGGCCCTACAGATAGGAAAATTAAGAAATGGAATAGTTAAATAAATAAAGGATGTAGTAACAGCATTTCTGTTAGGAGAGAGAGAATAAGTGCTGTGCCTTTAAAAAAAAAGATGTAACCTCTGCCTTTTGACAGCTGGATATCATGTTGGAATCAATGGGCTTTCCTGGTAACAGAAGGGAAGAAATTAAGAAAGTTTCACCTATTTTCTTTTTGTCGTACAGCTATTCAGTGCTTGTGCCTATAAAATCCTACATACGTGCAGATAATGTCTTGTAATTGGAAGGAAGCCAAATTTCTCCCCTGACACCTTGAAGAGGTGCTTTAAGCCTAAGGATGCCAACCTCCAGATGGGGGCTGGAGTTCTTCTAGAATTACATCTGATCTCCAAACTAGAAAGATCAGTTCTGCTGGATGAAATGGCACCTCCTGAGCATGGACTCTCTATACCATAGAGTACAGACAAAATGGAAGTCCTGGAGTGACATCATATTCTCGCTGATCTCCCTTGCCTTCCCAAACTATGCCCTCTTCAGGTTTTGCCTCTAAATGTCCAAGAATTTCCCAAGCTGGAATTAACATGCCTTGATTTTATTCCTCTTAAAAAAGTGAGAAGCCAGCGTAGATGGCCAAGCGAGCAGCCCAGCTTCACATGGCACCACAAGCTTTGACGGAAGTTCCAGGTTGCATCAGTAGGGGGCTTACAGAGCCTTCAGAACTGGAGACACATGTCTGAAAAATGAGATCATGGGTCTGGCAAACCTTTGTCTGGCCAGTAATAACATTTCCAGAGGTAACTGTCCAATTTGTCTTGGCAATGTCTTCCATGCGTCTTTGCAGTCTTTCATAGTAAATACAAAGGAGAATTTTTGAGAGAGGGATCTTTCCCTGCCATCTTGGAGTCCTGTCCCTTCTGTGTAGTTCTGCATTTCTTTGGTACTATGTTCAGATGAGTGTTTTGACTCAAGGCTTGTCCATACTGGGGGTACGTTGGCTTCTGTCATTTCATGAATAATGGTGGGTAAAAGAAACACGTGACTGGGTGATGTCATCCAAAGGAACATTTCCTCACTCCCGTCTCAGCCAATGGACTGAAACAGGGGTGAATACTCTGGCCCCATCATCTGACTCCATCCTGTTCCCTTTTTGGTACTGCATTTGTCCCATTTTAGGCACTACATCAAAATTGGATTGCTCACTCAGGCTTTTGCCAACTTTGGGTTAGTTATGGTTTGCCGAGTTCTACACCCACCCCTTTCCTTCTGCTCCAGATGTTATTTACCATCACTCATTTACAAATTCATATATATTTTTAAAAAATGTTATCAGTTGATTTTTATTGTGTACATTTCAAAATGTTTTTGTTGTTGAATGCCAGCTGCCTTATGAGCAATTTGGCTTAGAGGCAGAATCCAAAATGTTTTAAACAAAGACATAAACAGATGAATAATTACAATTTATTTACTGATTTCCCACCTTTCTGTTGGCTAAATATAAAGCATCCAAATAATAAAGTGCGTGGGGAGATGCTGGTCAGCAGCCTCCATAATGCCTCGTTATATTCAACCGTTACCATGTGTGGTCAGGAGGATATGCATGTTGTAGATGTGTCACCGTATGAATAAGGCCAATTTTCTAACCAGCATGGTGTAAGGTAAAGATAAAGATAAAGATGTCTCTCTGAGAACCAAGATCAAGGCCGTCGTCACACGGGCATCTCTTCCATTAAATTTACAGCATATAGCGTCCTACCTGTTATCGGCACAGTAACGTTTCTTTGGGTCACCTAACGGCTCTTCGTGCCACCAGCTGTCCACACCGAAGCACTCTGTTCTGTTCTCTCTAACCGCGCAGAAGCAGCTCCTCCCCCCCTTTTTTTAAATTATTCTGGCGTTTAATTCCACTATAACGGATTAACAGCATATAAACATTACGACCCTTTTGTTTTTCCAACTTTGAAATTATATAAATAGCCCTTTGCCCGCAGAAAACTCCCTGTCTGACGTGATCCCCATCGCTGAAGACTCTGCCATGGCGATTGAGTCATTTTTACTTCAGCAGAAAGTTTGCATTGTGTTATGTCGTTATAGTGTTATAAGGACATAATAAAATTTAAAAAAGGGGAGTCGCAGGAAGAAATGGATTCTGGGATTGAAGGGAGGGCATAGGACGTTGCGAGGCGAAATACATCGATGTGAGGCATTCACACTGAGGCGCAAAATATTGCAACTATCAAGCAAAAAACTGCAATGACGAAATCGCATCAGTGTTGGAATAAGGTGGGTGTTTGCCGGGAAATAGCGCCATTTTAGCGCTAAAAAAAAGCCCGTGTGACGACGGCCCAAGATAATCCAAACTATGGTATTCCCTATGTATGGATGTGAAAGTTGGACGGTGAAGAAAGCTGAAAGAAAGGTCGAATCCACATTCACCCATTACCCGCATGTTTATCAGATATCTTCCGTTTGCCTCCAATCCGCGATTTTTTCCTCTTCGTTCACATTCCTGCTTCCAATCCGTCTTTCTCGCACGTCCCTCCGGTCACATGGCCGCTCGAAAACTGCTTTTTTGGGCGGGACCTTTTTTTCCCGCCCATTTTTTAAAAATTTTTTGAGCGCACTTTTCTGTTATTTCAATCTTGCCTTATAAAGAAACATCATTATAAAGAGACAGATCAGTGGTACCATACAGACCAACAATATTTTCAGAGCGTGGGATTTCCTGTGGCAGAGCTTCAATCTTCATTCCTACTTGTGTCTAAAGAAGGAAGCGCTGTCTCACAAAAGTAGAGAATAAAAATTCAAAAAAAAAAATTTCCGTAGAATGAGCGCGCGATTCTCACATTTTAGCCAAGTATTCAATTTTTTTTTTGCTCAAAACTTTGGTATAACGATATCATGATATATAGATAACGATGTCTTGTCTCTCTGATGCATTGATGGAGACCCAACAGTGTGCCCGCATGTTTTGCGCCCCATTTTCCTTGTGTGAGGTTATAGAACATCATCCCTGACAGTTTTCGAGGAAATGTAAAATGTCATTGGGGACCGATTATAACTTGGGGGAAACATGGAGGAGTGATGGAGGTCCTGCTCTGTGTTTTCTTTATTTCGAATGATTGATTCACCGTAATTTCAATATTACAGTAATGTAAAATAAAAAAAATAAAAAACAGTTAAAAAGGAAGTTTCGCGAGTCCGTTCTGAGGATGGATTCACCCCAAAATGATTTTTCAAACTACCAGATTTGATTCAGAAACAGCATAATCAATCAGTCCAATGCTATGAAGTCAAAAACAGTCTTTTGCAGACTATGGAGCACTTGCAAGTTAAATCAGCCAATAGGAACTCTCGGAACGGCCGGAGAGACAGGAAGGGTGGTGGTTTTTTAAAAAAACGCGTAAATTGCGCATTGGCCCGTTCACGGCCACCGTGAAACTCCCGTTGAAAACCTGTGACCACATATTCGGGAGAAATGCAAATGAAATGCGTCTGTTTAATGAGGTAATGTGACCGGCACTCGGGATTGTGTGGGGAATGTGGGGAACATGCGACTTAGAATGAGTAATGTGGATTCGCCCAAAGAAAATTGATTCATTTGAAATATGGTGCTGGGAGGAGAGTTTTGTGAATATGACCGATGGCCAAAAAAACAAATAAGTGGGTACTAGATCAAATCAAGCCTGAATTCTCCCTAGAAGTGAAAATGACAAAACTGAGGCTATCATACTCTGGTCACATCATGAGAAGACAAGAGGAAAAGTCAATAATGCTGGGAAAAGAGGAAGACCTAAAACGAGATGGCTTGATTCAATAAAAAAAGCCACGAGTCGCCTCCAGTTTGCAGGATCTGAGCAAGTATGTTAATGATAGGACGTTTGGGAGGTCTTTCATTCATAGGGTTACCATAGGTCAGAGACGACTTGACGGCACATAACACACACACATGGTGTAATGGTTAAAGTGTGGGACTAGGATCTGGGAGACTCAGGTTCAAATTCCTGCTATGCCATGGAAGTTCAATGGGTGACCTTGGCCGTTACGCTCTCTCACCCTAACCTACCTGACAGTGTTGTTGTGAGAATAAAAGAGTGGAGAAGAGGATGACTTAAAAAACCTTTCAGCTGTCATTTGCAAAGTGATAGGATTACTAACCAACCTAGAGAATAATATCCTGTCTCTTGAATAGAGGCTTAATGTGTGAAAATGGGCAGCTGAAGATTTTCATGGCAGGGAAGTAAATAACATCTCCTGGTATATAACATCTCATCAAGCCTCTACTAAAGAGACTTGGGCTAATTCCGCACACGTTGGATAATGCACTTCCAATCCTCTTTATAGATAATTTGGAACAGATTTTTTCGTGTGCGGAACAAAAAATCCACCTCAAACGACTGATAAAGTGCATTATCCAATGTGTGCGGAATCAGCAAAGATATTATTTTCTATAGGCAGGTGACAATTCTAGCTACAAGCCAGCTTCCAAATTGTCCCCCCCACACCCTAACCTACCCACTTATCTACCTACTTACCTACCGGAAGGTGGGCTTAGTAACCATCTGAGATCAAAAGTCCTTAACAATGTAGCTTTTAATTTTTAATACTCATCATTAAGGTCATACCTTCATCTATTGTTGTACAAAAGCTCCTTTACTTGACACTACACAATAATTTTTTGTTACAATATCCTCAGCGTGCATTTGCAGAAAAAGGGATTCCAACTTCCAGTTTTGTTTGTTTTAAAAATTTGTTTTGTGTATCGAGTCTACCTGCAATTGTCGTTGATTGTGTACCCAAGCTGGAAGTGGGTGGTGTTGAGGATTATACTTGCCTTCAGACATGTAACACACAAGGATATTTTTAAGAAAACATTTTCTTCTTTTCCTTTGCTTTATTTTTTTGAAAATGTGGTTTTGGTCAAAAGCCACTCTTTAAGATAAGAAAAAGACAGATATTTACATTGCTAATTAGAATTCAGAAAATGCCATTTTCAACGCTCAAATGAAAATTAAGAAACGTGTCTGGGAGGGGGGAATCTGAAATAAATCTAGTTACAACGAGGAAGACACAGGGATATTTACAAACAGGTCTGTAGTTCTGCAAAAATGTGCATCTCCCTTAGCTATCTGTGGGTTTTTAAAAAACAATAAATCTCACCTGGAAAGTCTGTAAACATATATTAAACTTCCTTTCCTTGAATTGAGAAGGAAAAGGTGTGCGTGGAAGTGGTTGGTAAAACAGTTCTCAGGAGCAGTTAGAAAATACCAGATTTCGCAACTAAAACTTGATTTCCACTCCCCTGAAGGCACTTTAGAAAGGAAGGGGGAACATCTGGAACACAGTTCTTTGTGGTTGATAGGGCGGCAGCAGAAATTCAAAATGTTCCCCCCCTTTCCAGCTGTGGATACATCCCTGAAAAAAAAATTCACTCAGAGATGTTCCTGAACTTCCCCAAGTCCCTTTCTCTCCACCCTTCCCTGCAGTTGCTGGAGAGGCACTTTTGAAAAATCATTTTTTTTTCTTTCCACACCCAGATTTGCTTCTGACATCACGGCTGCTCCAGGAGGTGGCAGCCAGAGGCAGAGTTCCAAAACAGGCTGCACTTTCTGCCTCCGCTGCCCCCATCAGCTTCGCTCCGGCCGGTGGTGAGTGGCCACAACTTGGGAGGGGGGGGGGTAGGTGGGCGGGTGAGAAACCAGGTGTGTGTGTGGGGGGGGGGATGCTCGCACGGTTTTGTTTGTTGAAGAGGATCTGGAAGCCAGAAGGGAGGAGGGGTGAGAAGAGAAGGAAATTCATGAGAAAAGTGCTTTGCTAACAAAGAAAAAGAGGTGGTGGTGGGGAGAATGAGGGGAGCCTTTGCAATTTGGGACAAGCCACTTAAGACCAGGGAATCCCTCATTTCCAGAGAGGTCAGGCAGGACGGCTTTCTGCAGGTCCTCAGGGTTTGCCTTTCTTCACCACCGTCCCCCCACCACTACAGTTGCCGTTAGGGGTGCAGAGTGAAGCGGGGGACGGGAGGCAGGGAAGGGGAAGACCCAGCAAGAATGAATGTTAAGTAATTTTCCCATCTGAGAAAGATTATTTCTATTTTGTATGGAAGCTGGTTTCTCCTCCCCCATTTATTCTGTCTAAAAAAGTGCCAGCTATCGTAATAGTATGGTCAGAAATTGCTTCAGTGTAACTCATTTAAAAAGGGGGAAAAAAATCTGGCGCAGAGGAGCAACTAGTATGCTTGTGATTTGGCCAGCATAGAGTTAAGAGGGATTGGCTGAAACGTTTTCAAAAATGTTATTGGCTACTGTCTCCCCTCTAGTGGGGTGGAATGGGATTGCCAATACCTTTAGCAAAAAGATTCCAGCCTTCTAGCATTTTGGTCTGTCCTGATGATCCTGCCATCACGCATGTCAAACATTTGAGGCTGATTCACACGTTCTATATTTCCCATGCATAAGATCTCCAGCGAATTACCTCTCTTACTCAAATACCCACGGAAATGTAAACCTAAGCTTTTTTGTTCTTTTTTTTTTGTATCCCCCTATTGTTAACAAAAATAAAATTAAAATATATTTTCAAAAAAAGAAAGAAATGTAATGGGTGAACCCGTTATACACATTCCTTCCCTACAAGTGGAGGTTTTGGCAAACTACTCAGGGTGGACCCAAGGAATTTTGCCCCCCTTCCTCCCAGAGTGGCTCCCTGGCAACTGAGATGTGCCTGCCGTGATCCACCGTGGCATTGTGGGGTGTTTGGGGACGCCTGAGACTGCAGGCTGCTTAATTGCAATGGATTTCTATGGGGTCTCTTGTGGGACATGCAGTGTGTAATAGACATACATTTAAGGAAAAGATTTACAGCTGCCTCCCGTCGTCCTCGTTGAAGTCAACTAGGGTCATGTTTCCTTACTCTGGCAGAAGATTCCTCTGTGTTGTGGGGATCTTGTGAACAGATATGTCAGCATGCTGCCCGACTGTGGCACCACATAACAAGGTTCTGCAAGAGGTTTTTCACCAGAGCCCCTAGGATCAGGCAAGCTGACGAGTGAATGAACCCACTTCCTACAGATTTTGTGTCATGGGCCAATCCATTCTGGAAAGTACATTAGAACCATTGCAAATAGATTGCATGAATTAGACTGCCGGTGCGTCTTGCTGGGCTTTTAGAAGTGTAGCACACATTTCAGAGGAAATGCCATGAGCCCATTTCATAATTCAAGTAGTAATTTAAATCTAAGGAGGAGGTGACCGTGCATGTGAATGAATGATGTCCAATTTCTGCATAAGCTTGGTTGATGCTATAGAATTGGTTTCAGCTGTTTGTCGGACCACAGTGAAAACAAACTGTTAGTCTCTTGCCTTGAAAACCCCAGCAGGGGTCAGCAACAACTTGAAGGCACTTACCACCACCAGAAATATTGATATTTTGTTTAAGTTCTGTTTATATTTCTGGTCTGCTCCAGATTCCTACAGTCCGAATCCTATTGCATTGTCTATTGGGTGTCCCATCCTTTTGAATATATTGACTTACTCTGTGTAATCCATCTTGAGTTCCAATGAGAAAAGTAAATGCTAAATAAATAAATAAATAAATAAATAAATAAATAAGAGCAAGTGTAAGCAACAAGCTTTAACCCCACCCCCCACCCCCAGCGCGCACCAGTTTTTGGGAAGTTGGTCATGGGAGGGGTTCAGGGCGTTCTTGCCGTTTTCCCTGTAGGGAAGCCTTGCCCTTTACCCTAATTTTTTTTGGAGGGGGGGGTGAAGGACTGTAGGTGCTGTGCTCATGCTTAAAGGTACTCTTGTTCAGTATGGATAAGTTGTGAACTCTCTTGCTTTAAGGGAAAGGGACCTGTCCAAAGAGAGGAGCAAGAGAAGCTGGGGTTACAGGGCTACCCCAACTTTTCCTGCACAGAGATTTTTTCCTAGTTGCCCCAATGCTAAGAGAAAGTTGGGGCAAACAGAAAGGAAGTCAGAAAGGGGTGTGTGTGATTAGTGTCCATCGGAGATTAAGCCTATTTGGTGGCTGTCCTCACTGGATAATGGGAAATATGAGCATTCTAGTCCCCATATACAATTGGGGAAGCTGTCTTAGGAGATTTGCAGTGCAGTCCTGTGTACAGATATTCAAATCACAGCTCCCTGGAATCAATGGGCGCAGACTGAAGTTATTCTGCATAGGATTGTACCCCTACGTTCTGACTGGGCCACAGTTTATTTATTTAGGGTATTTCTTTGCCATCTCTTCAGAGTCCTGGTCAAGGTCAAACAATAAAAAACAAGCTGGGGAAAAAAACAAGCCATTGGATATAAGCAGCATGGAAAAAAAAGTGTTTTCTTTTAAAAAGAGGTGCTGGAACTCATGACGTTCACGGCCTTGGGGGCCCAAGCCTGAAAGCCAAAAGAGGATCCAGTATTGTAGAAAAGGTGCCAGTACTGTGTAGTGGCATGTACTGCCAGAAATAAAAAGCCCTGATAAAAACTATTCATAAAGTAGAAGCAGACTATTAAAAGCTGGTGAGATCAACCCCCTAATTAAAAGCTTGGGCAAAAAGATGTGCTTTGGCCTGGTGTGTAAAAGACAGTAAAGGAGGCATTAGGTGAGCCTTAAGGTGTATAAAGTACCTTTTGGTGCAGAGGGCTTTGAGCATTTTGGACTCCATGGCCGTTTCCAGACGGCTTACCTGCACCCGGGACGTCGTGCCACGTTTCGGATCGTGCCGGGGAAAACGCGAAATATCGCATTTTCTCACGCGAGTTTTGCGCGATGTCGCGCAAAACTCGCACGAGAAAACGCGATATTTCGCGTTTTCCCCGGCACAATCCAAAACGTGGCGTGACGTCCCAGGTGCAGGTAAGCCATCTGGAAACGGCCCGAGTCTTACCAAAGTGTGTCCACCAGGCAGATTTCTAGTACAAGGGTCACGCTGGATGACTTATGGGCTGATTCCGCACACATTGGATAATGCACTTTCAATGCACTTTATCAATTGTTTGAGGTGGATTTTTTGTTCCGCACACAAAAAAATCCGTTCCAAATGATCTATAAAGAGGATTGGAAGTGGATTATCCAACGTGTGCAGAATCACTCCTGGTGTAGGAGTTCCCAGTGTTTTATTTCCCTTTAATAGCTGGATTGCAGGGCCTCAATGGGGTAGAGGGGGGGGTCGGGCCTTCCCTCATTTTTCTGACCTGAAATTACCCTATGGTGGCTGCTATTTAACCCAGAAAGTTCATTGCCCCAACTCTATACCCAAAAGTGATCGCTTCCAAATATTTCAAAATTATGTATCCCACCTTTTAGGAATATTCTCAAGGCCATTTAAAAACAATACCGAACAAGGATTTATAATGAGAACGTTTAAAAGCACAAAATATAGAAACTGGCAGAGACAGAAAACAACGGCACTTAAATCAGAACTGCAGATTGAAAAAAAGAGCTCTAATCTGTATCATGTACCCAACCTCCAGGGCTTTATAAACTAAGTTCAGAACTGGAATTGGCAGAGCTAACACAAAAGCAGTCTCATCCTAACACCTCCCAGCAAAAGATTGTCTTTACTAGGTAAAGGTACCTAGTAACTAGCCTTCTAAAAATAGCAGGGAAAGGGCTGAATGGAACAGAACTCTAGAATTTTGGGGGGCCACCATCAAAAAGGCCCTGTCACATATACCCACCCACTGAACCTCTGGAGGGGGTGGCACACACAGCTGAGAATGTCCAGCTGACACGGGTGGGTTGGGACAGCTTCGCTCTGGGAGATTCCATCCCAGACTTGCCTCTCAAGTAGAAATAGCCTCAGAGTGGCAAACGACATTATTAAAGCAGCAAGGGCAGTTGAAATAAACTCATCTGAACTCGTAATCAACATGTCCACAAAAACATCCCCATGTCGTTGCACAAGACACAAGAATTGCCACTCACACAGCCAATAAATAAATGTCAATGCTGTCCTGACACAGAGGGGAGGGACCATAATACCATCGAGTCACCCTCTAAAGCAGCCATTTTCTCCAGGGGAACTGATCTCTGTAGTCTGGAGATCAGATGTAACACTGGGAGATCTCCAGGCCGTACCTGGAGATTGGCAAACCTATAATGTTCACTTGGCCTCTTTCTCCTCTTTGGTTAATAAGCACTGCCCTGATTTCCAAGCAGGGTGTCTCTTGTTCCCAGGGCTTTTTTCCTGGTTGCACAGGGGCCAACTCTTGGCAGGAGGTAGTGCCCCTGGTACCACATGCACGTGCGCAAAGTGCACGCACGCTTTCAGGACTGCACAGTGACGTCACTTTGGGTCAGCTGGAACAAGGGGGGAGTTTTTAAAGTTTAAATTGCCCTCGGTGAAAATGGTCACATAGCTGGTGGCCCCACCGAAGTGGCGCGGAGGGCAATCTAAACTCCCTTCTGTCAGGAGATCCCTTCTCCCTTCTGCCAGGAGGCGGGGCCACCAGTCATGTGACCATTTTCAAGAGGTGCCAGAATTCTGTTCCACTGCGTTCCAGCTGAAAAAAAGCCCTGCTTGTTCCCAATTTCACTGTCCCCTTTCAAGTAAGAACAGGAGAAGACACGTCTGCTGCAGATGCTATGCTGCCGCCCACCCCACATGGTTGCAATCTATTGTAATGTGGTTGGTGGCAGTGGCACAGGGCAAGACTCCCACTAATCAACATCCTGTGCCTCAGCCATTGCCTTCCCTCCAGCATCTCTGGTTGCCAACCTCCAGGTAGGGCCAGGAGATCTCCCAGAATTACAACTAATCTCCAGACAAAGAGAGAGCAGGCGTGGCCCCCTTAGGCCCAAAAGTGCTTCTCCTGCAGCCAACTCATTTCTCTCCCTTTCTGTCTCTTCAAAAACTCACTCTCTCCAACACACACCTACTTCTTTCTCTTACCTGGAGAAGGGTTGCTGTCTCCAAACTCGAAAGGGTATCTCATTCCAAAAGGAAGAGAGAACCTCAACGATTTTAGCCAACCCTCCTGTACTACCAGCCAGCAGCCAAGGAGGAGTTCTCCATGGGAGTAATAGTTGAGTTCAGGCCTTGCCAAAATTGAGCCCAGGTAAGCTGAGGTGCCAAGAACGCCCTGATCCCTCTGTCAGCAGTGGTTTCCTTTCCTGGAGTGAGTGAAGGCCCCAGAGGCTTTAGAAGTCATGGGAAAATGTTCACCAAAACTCAGGTTGTCATTGGGGTGACTTATGGTTCAGGCCAGCTTAGCCATGAACACTCTGTGTACCCAAGGGTAGAAGGGAGTTGCACAATGAGATTTTTTTTTTTAACAAAGACAGGGATGTCACCAACTCTATCACTCGCTTATCTGTCATTGGCGCTGTCAAGGAGGGAGACCTGGTGCCAATCACCCAGGCAGGTGGCAGAAATTAGGGAGTGCCAAGTTGCCTTGGGAAGCCAGCAGCAGTATAGACAGATCCCAGAGGGCAGAACTGTGATGGGGTGTGGGTTGTGCCTCTTTCCTCCCCATTCCCCCTCCCTTTTTTAAAAAAGCAGACCTCTATTGTTCTTCAGACAGGTCTTGCCAAAAAGTGTTGTTTAGACTTTTGCCTGGGGTCAAACTGCCCTAGAGAAGGAGGATGGGGAGGATGGGGTGGGGGAACGATACCACTTTGTTTTCAACCGTGTACCACTTCATGCATACTCCTAAATGAGGCCAAGTGCCTTGAGGATAATTTGGATAGTTGCATATTTTGAGGATATTTTGGAGGCCAAGTACCTTAAGATATTTTGGATATTTCCGCCTCCTCAGTTAGGAACCCCAGAAAAGCTTCTTAGGAACCTTGATTTCAGTGGGCTTAGATTGGAGGCATTCTGCTTAGGACAGCACTGTGGGATTTCCTGGAGCACAGTTTGAAAAGTGAAATGGCAGTGAAGCGTATCTTTGGAAGATGCCCCCCCCCCAATCTTTGAACAGCAGAACCCACTGGAAGATCTGGAGAATGCTGGCTCTTACTAGGATTGCCAGCCTCCAGGTAGTGGCTGGAGATCTCCAGGAATTACAACTGGTCTCCAGGCCACAGAGATAAGTTTACCTGGAGAAACAGCTACTTTGGGGGGTGGACTCTGGAATTATGCCATGCTAAGGTCCTTTCCCTCCCCAAACCCCACTTTCTCCAGGTTTCTCCAGGTTTCACCCCCCAAATCTCCAGGAATTTCCCCACTTGGACCTGGCAAAACTAGCTCTTACTCATCATCGAGCATAAAATAAAACACGTTTCTCTGGTTTCTTTTGAAAAATATTGGCCCATAAGGAAAAGCAAATGGACTCAGGATCTAACATTGGGGGTGAGGCGTGCCTGGGGAGGGTTCAGGGAGGGGAAACAATACCTGCATTTACCGGAGGCCTCAAAATATCTGGGGAAAACATTTGCATCCAATGCAAATTTCCCAGGGACTGTCCCAGACTGTGTGGTCTCTCTGCTTGACTAAAAATACTGTTCCCAATTTACTCCTATTTTGCCACTGGGAGAGATTTTGCTTGAGAGGAGTAATTTAACACACTAGAGTGCCAATTCCAGCAAAGTGACTTTCCTCCTTGCTTTGGTGCCCTTCTCTGGGTGTCAAAGAGTTAAGTCTCCCAGCAGGACTGACCCAGCATGCCTGTATGTCAATATTGAATATTAAGGTGCCTTGTAAAACCCTGCCTGCCACTTTACACGCTGCTGACAGGGAGGCTGCTTTTGGAATATTCAACCTGATAATATAATTGTAGGACACTGTATTAGAGAGCAAATGAAGCAGAATAGGTAAGGGGGGGGGGCTTGGGAGGGAGAAATATTTGGTGTGACAAAGGAGGGTTTCAAGAACACGAGACACCTATTTCCATCGGTGAAATGCTGGGAGAGGGGGTATAATTCTGTGGAACAATCCTTTGCACCTATTTCACATGTAAAAACCAAACAAACACAGACTCCAGCGTGGAAAAGGGCTAGGCCACCCTGCGCTGCTTGCAGACCTGTCAAACCACCAGAGAGCTGCTAGCAAAAACAGCCCGGCCTGTCTGAGAAGGCAATGCTTCACTGCTACTTACTCAAGGAAATGCCAGGAGTTGAATAGGCCACTTGAGTTTATGTAGAGGTGAAGTTTTCCTGAGCGTTTTCATGGCTTGAGTATTTGATCGTTTCGGAGCCTGTATGGGGAACCTACAATGAAACTTCCATCTTTCCGCAAGTTCAGGCCTTAAGGTCTGGAGACGTGTTCTGTCCCTCCCTTTCCCATCCTAACTCGATCACTCTGAAACCATTATCCTGTGAATAGTTTTTGGATGACTTGTTGAAACTATTTTGAAATAGTTTCATTATTCTTTCCAATTCACATTCCTGATTCCTTCCTGTGTGTTGTTTTGATGGAGTGTAAACTGTCTGGTTCTCTGAGGCCCCTTGGCAGGCTGGTTCTTGGATCCAAAATGCTCGGTTGGATGGTCCTTGGCAAAGCCATTCTTAGATTAGAACTGGGCTTGTCCTGATACTTGCATGGGTTCATGCTAATGCAGGAAATAACCCTTCCACCACCAGTGAGAGGTGGGGCTGCCAACCTCCAGGTGGGGCCTGGGTTTCTCCCAGAATTTCAACTGATCTTCAGACTACAGAGATCAGTTCACCTGGAGGCAGCTTTGGGGAAATGGATTCAATGGTATATCATAGAGTTGGAAGACAGAGTGGCCACAGAGGGTGGACTCTATGACTTCATATCTCCACTGAGCTCCTTCCCCAAATTCTACCCTCCCCAGAAACTGAACCCAAATCTCCAGGAATTTCCTAACCTGGAGTTAGCAACCCTAGCAAGGGATAGTGAGGGGTGTGTGTGTGTGGGGCTGTGACTTGGTGAGGTTTCCACTGTTAGGATCATGAGTGATCTGGAATCAACTTGCACTGAGATTTCCCAGGGGTAGAGGTGTGTGTTGAAGTAGACAAGCATTAAAAATGAGAGCAGTGATAAGATTCTCATTTGTTTGCCAGTACTGTGTTGTGGGAACAGCACAATAAACAAGCCACTTTAGTGCTTCAGGAAATCCTATTAAGTTACCAGCCCTTTCTATCCAGGTCAAAACTTACAATACTCAAGGCAGGAACACAAACACATACCTATCCCAGTTCGTTCTGGCACTCTTCGGCCAGACGCCTCCACAGGGCCCGGAGGACAAAGTCTGTTTTTGTTTCCCCCCACCCCCCATTCAGAGGGTTTACTGCCTTTGAACTGTTAGTCCTTCTGGTCAATAGCGATCAGTGGACCCATCCTCCACGAATCTATCTAATCCCCCTTTAAAGTGAGAAAAAACTAATGGCTAAATCCTGCAACAGTGAATCCCACAAGTCAATCACTCTCTGAGGAGAGAAGCTCTTCCATTAGCCTGTCCTGAATTTATCATCCACTTCACAGGAGGCTCCCAAATTTTAGTCGTGTGGAAAAGGGAGAAGTTCTCTCTCCCCACTTTCTCCACTGCATAAATAATTTTACAAACCCATTAATTATCTTTTTCATTATCAGGAAAGCCCCCAAATTCCTTGGCCTTTCTCATAAGGAAGGTGCTCCAGTCCTTTGATTATTTTTATTGCCAAAGTGGCTTAGTGGTAATGTGGCAAACTAGGACTGCGGAGACAACTCTTTGGTTTGTCCCCCTCTGAAACCCGAGGAGAGGGACAGCGTTGGATCCTCCTCTTCCAACAATCAGTATATATTTAAAACCAGGATTTTGTTTTTGTCCTTATGTGCCCCACTTTACACTTACCGACAATAAATTTCATTTGCCATATTGCTGCCCTGTTTCCAAAGATCTTTCTGAGCTTCCCATAATTTGCCTCATCCTCAAGACCATTACAACCTTTGATACATCCTCACCTTTGTGAAGATGTGCGTCGCTCTGGTAGCCTGCTCCTACACATGGAAGCTGCATCTAGTTAGAGTGACTACCATTGTGTGCTCTGTAGGAAGCTATCCAAGCTGAACAAAAACCTGTTTAATCAAATATTTGGGTTTTTCCCTAGCTGTTTTCAACTGATTAAAAAAACCCACCCTGGCTTGTCTACTCTTTCAAAGGAGGGTTGACAGCTAGTCTGGAATAGCAGTGTTCCCTTTTCGTAAAGCACACATCCTAGGTTGGGCACCATCGTTGGGGCACAGTTAGCTCTGCAAGCTGCAACAGATGGTTCTTTGACATGGCATCATGACTCTGAGGACTATTAAAGGAAACCCAAGGCTCTTTGACACAGCCCTGGATCTTGCCCACAACCTATCTAGAGAGCAAACCTCTTTCAACAGAACTCCTGCCTGTTTGGCTCCAAGCCACAGGTGTCTGTGCCCACAGGCTGGCTACAGAGTCTGAAAAGTTTGGAATGTGCTAGTGGCTGCAGAGTGCCAACATGCTAAATATTCCCAACTCTAATTCTTTTAAAAAAATAAGCAGGTTTCTAGTTTGCATGGTTTCAAAGATTTATCTGAAAGGGTTTCCTGCAAGAGTGGATAGAGAAGGTTATGTTTATGAACCTGAAAAGTTAAAGCAAGTTCTTTAAGTAGCCCATTCATCAAGGACACACAGCGCATGAGCCTGCCTTCTATGGAGATAACCCCCTGGTCCATCACAACAATCCTGTGATGACGTTTTCTCTCTTTTTCATTTAACAATAAACTTTCATTCATTTCTTTCATTCTTTCTTTCTTTGTTTCATTTAATAATAAACTGCATTTATACCTGACCTTTCTCTCCAGTGAGGATCCAAAGCAGATAACATCGTTCTCTTCTCTTCCATTTTATTGTCACAAAAGCCATGTATGGTTAGTTAGGTTAAAAGTGACTGGCCCAAGTCACCCAGCAAGCTTCCACGGCAGAGCAGGGATTTGAACCCAGGCTCCCCAGTTCCTACTCTGATCCTATAACTACAGCATGCAGTGTGTGTGTGATGCCCTCAAGTCATAGCTGACTTATGGCAACTGCTAGTGGGGTTTTCAAGGCAAGAGACTATCAGAGGTGGTTTGCCATTGCCTGCCTCTGCAGCCCTGGTCTTTGTTGGAGGTCTCCCATCTAATTACTAACCAAGGCTGACCTAGGGTTGCCAGCTTCAAGTTGGGAAATTCCTGGAGCTCTGGGGGGTGAAACCTGGAGAAACCTTGAGAAAGTGGGGTTTGGGGAGGGAAAGACCTTAGCATGGTATAATTCCATACAGTCCACCCCAAAAGTAGCCATTTTCTCCAGGTGAACTGATCTCTGTGGCCTGGAGACAAGTTGTAATTCCGGGAGATCTCCAGCCACTACCTGGAGGTTGGCAACCCTAGGCTGACCCTGCTTAGCTTCTGAGATCTGACAAGATCAGGCTCACCTGGGCTATCTAGATCAGGGATACAGCAGACTGGCAACTTCTAATAATTTGTAGTTTGGGAATGCAAACAGAGTTTCTTCCAAAGGGGAAGGGGGAAACCTGAGGCTACAGTTCCACGCTCTTGATTCACAACGGCCTGATTTCACACCATTTGTGGTTGGAGCACAAGCCTTGTTGTGGAAGGGGAGTCTGGAATGTTTCTCTCAGCCCGCCAGCTCCCAAGGCCAGGTTTTCTCTAGCTGCGGCACAGGATCTGCAAGAGTTGATAAGTGAGTGAAAGGGAAACAAACAGCTGGACGTTTGTTTTGGCTTCATACCCTTCAGCCCAGTGCTTGGAATGCTTCCAGACTATGAGAGTCAGTGACCAAAGTAGACAGGCCTACCTCACGAAGAAGGTCCTGTGGTCCATCTCTCCTCTGTTCCCTTCAGAAAGATAATGTATCAGTGCCTAGAGCAAGGATGGCTGTTATGTGTGTGTAATATTCAGTGTGTTTCATGTTCTGTATTAGCTCCAAGGCACTCGAATCTGGAATAGTTCCAGACCAGGTTTTACTCATGTCTTGAGGTAAACTGGCTAGAGAAACTGCTATGAAGGGTGCCACCATTAGGCCTTATTTTTCTTCAACCATTTCTCCTAAATAAAGTTATTCTATGCTTATTTAAAAAGACACTTAGCATCTTCCTGGACAATTACAGCATCTTACAGATCCCATTTTGTGCTTCCCTGGGGATGTCATTACATTCCTTCAAAATGCCCGCCAAGTCTACTATGATGTTGCTGCCTCCAAGTGGGGCAGGAGTTCTCATGGAATTATAGCTGATCTCTGCTTGTTCAAATCCCAGGACTGCGCTGAGCTCAGTAGGTGGCCTTGGGCAAGCCACTCCTCTTAGCCCTAGCTCCCCAGCTGTATTCTGGGGATAATAGCAACACTGGCCGTTTTCACACATCTTACCAGTGGCGCAAAATCGTGCAAAACCCCCGGAACAACAGTGTCTTCCTGGTGCAATTTCCCATCATGACTCTGGTTTGTGGCACGAATCACGCCACAAACCAGAGTCATGATGGGAAATCGCGCCAGGAAGACGCTGTCGTTCTGGGAGTTTTGTGTGATTTTGCACGGCTGGTAAGATGTGTGAAAACGGCCACTGGCTTCGTTCACCGCTATGTGTGAGGCACTAATCTGTTTAGAAGAGCAGTATAGAATTTTATTATTATTACTTAATTAAATTTGTATTCCGGTGTCCCTGCAAGCTGGCTTAGTCATATAAGCAGTCGTTGTCATGGCTGTCGTCGACATCGTCATCATAGCTCACCGAGTTCCCTCTCCTTCACAACCCTGCCCCTCCCCCGGCTCCAACCCCCAAATCTCCAGAAATTTCTCAACCCATAGTTAGCACCCTACTGTTTACTGAGGTTTTTCCCTAGTGTTTGTGCAACTGCATCTACATTGTTGTGTGGTTTCTCTGCTTCAACAAAACAGCAGAATTTTCAAGCGTCGTGGGAGGGACATTTCTACTGCAGATGTTCCAGTTTATTTACAAGTACACTAATTTCTTCTTTAGGAGGTACATATTTTTATTTCTAATTATGCAGTGTTTTTCTTTCTTTTGTTGGTAAACCTTTGTCTTGTGCTCAGGGGGTGGTCTTAGTCACAGGGCATCTAGAGAGGCTGCCCTAGGCCCCACCCCGTAGGGGGGCTTCTGCTAGGAGCCCCCCTATCCTGCAGCCAACTGCCCAGCTACTGTCCTGAAGCCCCCACGGAGTCATTGCTGATCCCCCATGCTGGCCAGGACTCTGGCAGGGAAGGCTATCAGTTGTAGGGTGCTGGAGTCAGAGCCCCCCTCCCAGTAGTAGCCCTAAGCAAATTGCTTCCATTGCTGCATGACGTATTCTGTGGCTCCATCTTAGAGTTCTGTAAGTGTCCTCCTTGTGTTTTGTCTTGATTTGCTCTTCCAAAATGATGATAAATAAAGCATGGAAGATTTAGCTATAGATGCATACCTACTGAACAGGGAGGGCAGGCAAGACCCTGGACAGGCAGGGCTTGTCTTCCAAGTCATCCTGCCCCCCCACCCCAAAGTAAACGTAGCATTTATCCAAGCTCCTTTTCAACCTGCTGCATGTCTCAGACTTCTGTCTCTGCTGACTACATTTGTTTCCAAACTGTTTTGTTCCAGCTCCACCCAAACTAGTGTGACGAGTCGGTAGCCAATAGCCACCAGCCTTCAAAAGCCATCAAAGCTGCTCAAGGAAACATCTTTAGACATGAGCTATAAACGAGCATAGAGAAAAAGATCATCTCACCCTAAGGCAGCTATAACCATAAGCGATTTGTCATGGCTTGAATATTAGATTCCAGCTTTCTAGCTGCAGGCAAAGGTGGCTACTGGTCTTACTTGCTATTATTCCTTTTCTACGATGGTTGAACTTTGTTTGCGTGCATGTGTCTTGGAAGGGTGACTAAATGGTCTTTACAAATATGCATATAATAAATATTCATAAGGGATTATGCCAAAGTACCAAGGAAAAATACTTCTCACAAGAGAACTGCACTTTACAGGGTAGCTTTGAATGGTGCTGTGAGCTCCCCTTCACTGTTTCCCAACCAAATCTTCCTCTTACATCTCATTAGGCTCCATCTTCATCTGAAACAACTCCCTGCCCTGAGCAAGAATGCTGATTCTTCTAGCGTTCATCATCATCTTTCATATAACTTCTGCTGCATTTTTGTTCATTGCTACGATTGACAATGTAAGTGTACCATCTTGCAGCTTTTGGATTTTTGCATGGGGAGAGGGAGGAGGGAGGGAAAGATGGGCATTTAAAGTTGTAACAGGATGTCCACTTGATGAGAAATTACTCAGCCAACTCTCTCCTAGCCTTGCTCTAGTGCAGGCAATTTGGTTCCTCACCCTTAACTTGCCCATCTGTACAATGGGATGAAACTGCCTAAAGTCAAGAATGTAACAGTGTTCCAGCTGGACCAGACCAGGGTTGATCCATCTGGCAAAGCAATCTCTTTCCAACAGTGGCAGCCAGATTCTTGGAGAGCCAGTGCCATTTAGAGGGGAGAGTATTAAGATAAGATGGGTGGCCCGACCACTAGGCAAACCTAGGTAAGAATGCCTAGTGCCAGATTTTGAGGGGTATCAAAAAGATGAGCTCCTCAACTGGCTCAAAGGGAAGCTTGGCCGGAACTGGTTCTAGAATCTCCGTATCTGCTGACTCTAGTCTTTGACAGTTGCTGTGATGGAACATGAGGGTTTTGGAAGAGCGTCTCCTTTTAGATTTTTAGAGTGTTCATTTTGAATACCCAGTAAATAAAATGTTCATGCTAGATTTGTTTTCTCTCTACTGAATTGGGGGGAGGGCACCAAAGTCTTAGTTTGCCTTGGGTGCCAAAAACTGTGGGTAAGCCCATAACCTGACTCTGTTCAAGGCAGTGTTGCAGGTTTGGGGAAAGCACACGATTTGCATGCCAAAATATTATGGCCAGTCCTGGCCATCATCCATTAAAGGATCTCTGGTCTTGGGGAAAGACCTTCTTGTTCCTGTGGTTCCAGAGATCCCCCTCTGATCCGAGCAGACTCGCCCAAGCTAGATGGGCCATGGGTCGGATGCAGCTTGGTAAACTGGACGGAATGGGCAGGAACAGAACAGTTACTCGAGGATAGGAACGACGACAAGCGGAAAGATCACATGCCCTTGAGTGGTAGGAAATCCCAGGTTCCTCGTGAAGGAAGAGTGACAGTGCCTTGGTGGTTTTTCATGAGGTGGATCTATTGCCAACTATCAACGATTAAATCAGTATCAGGATAATCCCCCCCCCAACCAAACAGCTTACTTTTGCAACGGGCCCCATAAGGCTCCGCCTCACCACCGGCAAAGTTCCGACCACTGCCTAGAGTTTCCAATGTGCCACATGAAAAATGTCCACAAGTATGTGGAAGTGCACTGGTTCCCCCTATCAGTGAACAGTGTCCAATACAGTATTACTGGTTCACAGGGCAGAGCTTGGAACCTTTTGCTAGGCCAGGCAAAGTAACAGCAGATGATTTTTTGGGGCAATGCCTGGAGGATCAAGGCATGGGTCCAATAAATGCTGGAAACTCCCGGGCCAAAATACTTGCTTTATTCAACAAAGTAAGAGAGGGGGAAAGTGCAGCAAAAACATCAAATGTTGGACAATCCTACTTTGGTCTAGCTCTTTCTTTGCAGCCTCTACCCAAAGAGGGCTGTGTGTGTGTTTTCAGTAATGAGTAGCCACCAGCCACCAATGCTAGTTCCAGCAATTCTAGCCATCAGCACTCATCGAAAAAGCATCTTCAGCAATGATTGGAAGATCTCGGCTATAATGACACATTACCCTCTATACCATGATTTTCCCTTCTTTTTCTTTGGCAGGCCTGGTGGGTCGGAGATGGGTTCTTCACAGACCTTTGGTGCAGCTGCTTCAATGAAACCAACTGCACACTTATTGATGAACAATTTCCAGGTGAGTAATTAGTAAGAGATCACTGCATGCCACCTGGTAGGATGGAATTGGTTCAAAGTATTTTATTGTCCTCTTGGGTCCATGGTGCTGCTGGCTAACCCAATATTGGTGCCCTGACCCATTGACCAGAGAACCAGTACTGGACCCAAACCTAAACTGTACCTTCTGCAGATCTCCCCCACGCTGCATCTCCTTGGTTAAGACCCTGCTGGGGAAAAATGTGTGGCATGCCATCATTGGGCTAATGCTTTCTCATGCATTTCCCGCACTTGAGGGGGACAAGAACATTAACCTGATAACATTGCACCTTGCATCACCCCAACTGTTACCAGGGAGACCTGGGCTGAGGAGCCCACAAGTCTCCCCAGAATGTGTAATAGACTTCAGAGCTTTAGGGGAGAGGCTGTAGCTCAGAGCTAAACTACAAGAGACGAATTACACAAGGACGTTCACTTGAAGGGAGTTGCAATGTTAGCCGGGAAGCCGAGTTTTAAAAGATAAATCAGAAGGCTGTCAATTTCCCCTCTCTACAGAGCAGCAAAGATGGCTCCTCATAGGGTTTATTTCCTCTTCACCTCCTAGAAGGGTAGGTGAAACTGACAGACCCTTCTGGAGGTGAAGAGGAAATAACCAAACCCTGGGAGGAGAGATCTTTGCTGGCTAGGTAGAGAGGGGAAATTGACAAAGCCCTCCAATCTGTCTTTTAAAACTCGGCTTCCCAGCTAACATTGCGACTCCCTTCATGTGAGTGTCCTCGTGTAATTCGTCTCTTGTAGTTTAGCTCTCAGTGGAAGAGCCTCTGCTTGGCATGCAGGAGGTTCCAGGCTCAATCCCTGGTGTCTCCAGTTAAAAGGATCAGGTAGTAGGTGATGTGAAAGATCTCTGCCCGAGACCATGGTGAGCCACTATCCCTCAAAATAGACAAGACTCGATAGACCAAGGGTCTGACTTGATACAAGGCAAATTCATTTAGGGAGTGACTCAGTGGTAGAACATTCAGAAGGCCTTAGGTTCAACCCCCCCAACATCTCCAGCTAAAAGGACCAGGTAGGATATGATGAGAAAGACTTCTGCCTCAGTCTCTGGAGAACCTTTGTCAGTCTCTTCTGAATGATGCGTAAGATCTTGGAAGCATAAAAGGAGGCAGGCCTGGAACTGCCGTCCCTAGAGCTTTCTTGGAAACTTATTTTTGAAGGAAATGGTTTCTGTGGAGTTGGCAAGGTTACTGCTTTTATGGTCAATTTACATGGGAAGCAGGATGCAGGTGGATCTTAAGAAGGGAAACTGAATGGGAGAACTATATATTTTTTTGCAAGTCTCATTAATAAGTAGGAAAATAAATTGAAAAGAGGTAACATACATCAATAGTTCATGATCATGCCTTTTTACTGCCAACTGTGTATGTGCATGTGTGTGCAGTGCCATCAAATTACAGCTGACTTATGGTGACCCCATAGGATTTTCAAGACGAGAGAGGACAGAGGTGGTTTCCATTGCCTACTTCTGTGTAGCAACCCTGGACTTCTTTGGGGGTCTTCCTCCCAAGTACTAACGAGGATGACCCTGCTTAGCTTCCAAGACTGGACTAGCCTGGGTCTGCCAGGTCAGGGTGCCAATTTTAGCATGTACCGTCAATCATGGCCGGCCCTACCCTCTATATTGTGCCAGACTAGGATGTGGGAGACCCAGGCTTAAATCCCTGTTCTGCTATGGAAGCTGCCTGGGTGACCGTAGGCTAGCCAGACACTCAGCCTAATCTTCTTTGCAGGGCTGTTGTAAGGATAAAATGGAGGACAGGAGAATGATGGAAGCCACTTTGGGTCCCCACTGGGGAGAAAGGAGGGATAGAAATGAAGCCAGTGTACTTTAGAAAAAATTGTTTTTGCAGCTGGAAGTAGGGCAAGCGCCACCCAGCAGCATGAGATCCCACGGAAGGCTATCCCAAATCGAACTGAAACCAAAAAGCGAAGGTCAATGCTGGTATTTCAGTCACCACACTCATTCCCACTTTGCACTCAAACTGTCCCCTCAACCTCAAAGATGTTTCCATTTGTGATGACCATCAGTTGCCTTGGACACCGAGACCTCTCCTTTTCTAAGGAACTACAACTTCCTGATTATTTTGGAGGTTTACTGAGCCATAGTGAAGCAGAGAGTGTTATGGCACTCCACCAACTTGCACTAATGTGAGGTAGACTGCAAACTGGTGGGGTAGCAGTGGAGGAGGGAGGAGGGCCCAAGGGCTGGTACCCAGTGTATGTTTCTTTCATGACTTCACCATCAAGCAGTGGCTTCCATGTATGAATGGCCGAACCCAGAATTAAGTCTCTCTCTCTCTCAGGATCCGGGCAGACTTAAAACAGTCTTCCCTGGGTCATTCCAACATTTTTTTAAAAATGCAAACTCAGGTCAAGATGATGCTAAGTGAGGATTAAGCCTCCCTACACATTTTGCCTATCAGCAGCACCACCCCTAACTCCCAGAAAGAGAAAAAAGAGGCTCCCATCTTTGTTCCTGTTGCAGGGCGCAGAAGCACAAAAGGAAGCAGTATCAAAAGACAAAACTGAGCAAGCGTGGCAGGATTAAACCCCTTCATAAAAACTGATGCCAGCAGATTGGTCTGAGACTAGTCAGTTTGCATATCCCGTTGCCCATCACCAAGGACACAGTAGCCACTTAGCCCATGCAAAATGTTATCTTTTTTTTTTTTTTTAAACAGAGTACCCAGCTATCCAGGCCATGCAAGCCACCATGATCCTGGCCACTATATTCTGCTGCCTGGCATTCTTCATCTTCATCCTTCAGCTCTTCCGCCTCAAGCAAGGAGAGAGATTTGTCTTAACCTCCTTTATACAGCTGCTGTCATGTAAGTCTTGCCCCCCTCCTGCACTTGCAATGGGAAAAGCAGCCCAAGGGAGAGTCTTCTCAGGTGTGGCACCAAAACTGTGGAACTCCCTCCCCCGGGTAGTTTGCCTCTCCCATTCTATCACTATCTTCTGCCAGCGGGCGTACACATCTCCGTTTTATCTAGCGTTTCCTCCGTGCTCCCTCTGCCTTATGTTTAAAGTTGCAGCATTCTGGAGTTTAGATGTATTTTTTGCTCTAATTTTTCACTGATTTTATTATGTATTTTTTATTAGGCTACTTTATGTGTTCGCTGCCTTGGTGACCCTGATTGGTAGAAAGGCAGGATGTAACTGTTATAAATAAATAAAACAAATATCAGGACCCAATTGTGCCAAAACCAAAGTAGGATGTTTCTGATGCTTAAAATGATTGCAGCATGCATAAAAGAAATGAGCGCTCCTGCTTGTTTTCCTTTAAAGGAACAGGCCTGTTAAAATACAAATGTTGGCCAACTTATCCAAATGGGCACTTTTCTCTAACTATTTACCTTTTGAAGATGATCCCCTCCCCCCAAAAAACTGCCAACCTGAAAGGAGGTCCTAAACTTTATGAACTATTACTGAACAGCTAGGACCCAGCTAGGACCATAAGAGCACGTTTTTAAAATAGCCAACTGAACAACACACTTCTTCCAAAAACATCATCGTTGGTCTTGAACTGCTTCCACACCAGACCCTTTGGCTCCACCCTCTTTTGGAAGTCAGCAGAGGACAAAAACTTCTCCCCACCAATACACCCTTCCTCCAAAGACGGAGGCCTGGGGTCCATTGCAGATTTCTGTGGACAGAAGATATCTCCATCCGTGAAGCAGGATTTCACTGCCCCCTGCTGCAGTCTGAAATGTACCCCATAAATGCTGCTCCTGAGGAAAATGATGGGACCTACCACCAAATAACTGCAGCCAGAGGGGAGAGATTAAATAGCAGCCCCTTTTTCACCCGTGGAAATTCTCCACGACATTCAACAAACGTAAGAGTAAGGGGCTTCCTTAAACCTTCCTTCCCTGGCTTTGACAACATGCTGTCCTGTATTTCCAACCTGTTATCTTAAAACTGCCCAAAGCCAGGCAAACTGCTCTCCTTTGCAGGCCTCTTCCCCTAGCCTACTTCCCTAGCGTCGGGTAACCAGGCTCTGGCTTCATGGGCTTCCCTTCATTTAGGGTTTTGTGGGTCTGAGAGGAGGACATGCCCTTCCTTCCAGCAAGAATGATTTTTAAAAATACTGCAAAGGGGTAGCCATGTTAGTCTGCCATAGCAAAATAAAAGTCCAGTAACTTCTTAAAACCTAACATCTCCTCCTGTATAAGCTTTTCTGATTCATCTATTTGAAGAAGTGAGCTACACATAAAAATTGTAATGGGAAATCTTATAGGAAGGCTGCGGGGGTTAGGGTCAAGGCGTGGTGTGAATGGTACCATGAGTCTTTCAGGTTTAAAGAGAAAAGGGAGAAGTTGATGTAGAAAAGTTAAATGTGGATGAAAATTAACTGGTACTGGTACACGGTTGCAGTCTGATAAAGCACATTAAGAACAGCCAATTAAAATTTCTAAAAACCATGGGACACACATTTAGAAATTTTAATTGGCTCTTCTTAACATGTTTTAACCGAGTACCATCTTGTACCAGTATCAGTTAATTTTCACATAAAATATCTGCTAATCCATTTGAAACTCTGACCTCCCTCAACAACCAGAAACTGTTAATTCTGTTGATGTATGACAGGACTCACTCCTAGTCTTTCTACACCAACTCCTCTTTCCCTCTCACATTGAGCATTTACAACATGAAAAACTCATGATGCAATTCACACCAATAATGGACTCCTCCCCATCCATCTGCCCCGTAAGATTTCCCAGTACAATTTTCTCTTCTCTCTCTGAAGTGAGCTGTAACTCAGAAAAGCTCATATTGAAACTCACTGGTATTCATATACAATTCATATTGCTTCACCGGTTTTCTCTTCTCCTTTGGCTCTACAGGTCTGTGTGTAATGATCGCAGCTTCCATTTACACAGATAGACACGAAGAGCTTCACATGGGGAACTTCTACAACTACAATGTTAACAGTGGCCAATTTGGATATTCCTACATCTTGGCCTGGATTGCTTTCACTTTCACTTTGATCAGTGGCATCATGTACCTCATCCTAAGGAAACGCAAATAAGTGGCAGCTGGCAGAACACCTCTCTTTGTAGGAATGACTTTCCGGTCACACTCCATATAGTGAGAAGGGGCTGTGTAGTCAAGTTCTATTGTTTGTGGTTCCCTCCCACCCTACCCCCTGCTCTGACATTCTTGGTATGAAACAGCGAGGACTATGGGAAAAGAAGCAAAGGCAGGTGAACTGAAATGCCTGGACTCTTTAGACATGGTTAAAGACATTTAAGCGCGGCGAAGGTGATTTCCTTTCCTTGCACCATTTTTAAATACCAGTAACCTTACTAGGCATTAACAAAAGGCAGAAGAAATGTCAATGGCCATCTAGAAGGAATGTTTGGAGCTCGCAACAAACTCCTTAGCAGGTGTCAAGAGATCCTTTAGGCAATCCACTGTCCCTGTGGATTGCCAGTCAGATTGAGTCTCCCAGAACAAACTGCCTTTCGCAAATGCCAACACAGGCAGAATGACAAAGGTACTTCAGATGGCAAAAAATTTGATGCAACAGCAGTTACTTGGGAATTACCACCATTGTGTTGACCTTGCCAGTTTATTTGGACTAGTACCCAGAGGGACGGTTATTGGCACAACCCCTATAGGGATTCTGAGAGAATGTGTGGGTTGCAGTACTCTTGCCCTGTGCTTTGGTATGTTTAACTCACCATCAGATTTGGCCCCCCTCCCAAACTAGCAGGAAGCGTTCTAACCTAGCACAGCAGAATTCTGGAATCTTCTGCTGCTGTGATGCTTGCAGAAGGAATACCCTTAAGATTTCCAAAGGCATTCTATCCCCAATGCTAAACCTAAGTGTTGGAACTTGTAAGCAGAGTCCCTTCTTGTCAAAGCATGCCCCCACCTACCTCAAAAAGAATCACCCCTGAATTACTTATTTTACTCTACACCTGGAGAATTTTGCAGTTAAAAAAGGGGGCCATGCTCTGTTAAAGCAAACTCCTTATTCTCCGCTGCTTTGACATTTCAGGCTTACCTCGATATTTTCCCCGTTTAAGGAAAACGAATGCAAAGAAAAGGCATTAGATCGAAGCCTTTCTTCAATCTGAGATAGCTGAGGAAGGTCAGTCCTCAGAGTTAAAGCTAAATCATGTTGCAACACTAGAAAGCCCAAATTGGCTCAGAGGCTTATTTACATTACAAATATTTACATTACAATGGTCTGATATCCCAATCCTCATGCATTCCCCTCACCCTGTGCAGCCAATGTTCTAGTGTGTTGGCATATGCAAATTTGCTTTCACTAATCTCCCCTTCCACATAGGAGCTATCTTCTTCCCATGGGAAGAAATACATGACATGATACCCTTAACTTACAAGACAGAATTTTCATTGATTTTTTTAAAAAAAATTATCCACCACGTAACTAACCAAAAATGACAGAAGGGCTGATTCTCATTCCATCTTCCCTAATCCTAGTAGTTAAGACTTGCCAACTAATAAATCATTCTGTTAAAAAGTCCTCTATGCACTTTCTAATTAAATGTAAACGAAAATTCATTCAACCAAGCTCTTCTGAGATGCTGAAGGATGAATGAGAATTTACAACTGGAAAACCAAAGAATGTAGTAATGAGGAAAGGTCCTCTTTAATAGAATGGGTTGGATCCAGTGGTAGGTTTCTACTAATAGGTTTTTTCCTTCTGCTGCAGATTCACCCCTCATGCTGCTGCTTGGGCCCCCTAACAGCAGCATTGTAGGGAGCCCTTTGGGCTCAGCAAGATATTGGATGCAAGAAAATCCCACTCTGCTGATGGAAATCTCTTCTGTTGGATCCAGCCCATGTGTCTTAATCATTTGCCCTGTCACAGGGACAAACCAGAAAGGAACCAGCTCATTCCTGTTCTCTCTTTCATGGCTGAGATCCCCAACATCAACAGATCCAGGGACACCTCCCTCCCTCTGTGGCCTCTTTCTTCCCCATTACCAATCTCACTGTCTCCCTGGGTCTGGGTCTTTACTCCTCCTCTCCCCCAGGGCACATTTGGCAGGCAGCCTAACACGCCATTGTGTCTATCTGAAAAAGAATGACTAGTTTGGGTGGGTCATTTTATACTTTTGAGTTTATGTAAAATAGTATGTATATGTACATACATATATCCAGTTTTTACATAGTTACATATCTGACCGCCTAATAAAGGTAAACATAACAACTGATCAATCCTGCTTCATAATTCTAAATCTTTATACAAACGAGACTGCAACTGACAATTTCAACCAGAACGAGAACCATTTTTACATCAGTTTTTGAAGGCGTGAAATTTCCAACACATTTTGGATCATAGGACGTTTCCAGACAGATAGCTGAGGCGCTGAAGGGAATGGTAAAATATGTCTGCATTTTACATACCTATGTGTGCACATGTGTATATACATGGGCGAGCGCTTGTCCACAAGGTAGGAAACAAATAAATAAAAATTATACAACAGAAATTGATTGAATGTCACAGAATGGTCCAAAACGGTGGAAAATATCCATGGATTGCATGGTAAAGTAATACTTGCCAGGTGTGAACAGGGATAAAGAACAAGCCATTGGGAGAGGCAACGCCTTTATTGGTTTGCTTTTCATCCAGGATGACTGAATTCCATTGTTCGTGCCCTCAAAGCATGTGAACAAGTGAAAATTCTCAATGGGGGCACACCTTGGGTCCACTCTCCTGATGTTCCACTGGATGGCAACACCTTTGGGGTTCTGGACCTGAACAACTGCTAGTTCAAGCTTCTGGGGTGAGCGGGTGTCTTTGAAGTCATTCATATGCTCTGGGTTCAAGTGGATCTTTGGTAGCGGAGGGAGATGGGAAAATGATTCTGGGACCTAGAGAGGCAGAAGCATCAGTTAAGTTCTGCTTATGAGGCCAGTAACTCAAAAGAGGCAACAGAAAAATTAAACCTGAACCTGTGCATTTTTGGAAAGCAAACCAGAAGTTTTAAAAAGATGCTCTCAGTGAAACTAATGTAGAAAACCAACTCTTCTTGATACATCATAAATCATATTTCTTAAAGGGTGCTGAGAACTTCATAGAAATTCCAATTCACATTCAGAAGGCCCCCTCATGGACTGGCTACTACTGTACCTCACCTTTCTCCATAATGGCCACCCAAAGCTGTTTACATCGTTCTCCTGTCCTTCATTTTATCCTCATAACCAACATATGAGGTAGGTTGGGTTGAGTGTGCGTGACTGGTCCAAGTTCACCAGGTGAGCTTCCATGGCTGAGCGCGGCTTCCAACCTGGGTCCCCCGCATCCTAGTCTGACACTTTAACCACTATACCACACTTGCTCTGAAAGCAGTGCACCCCACAGATGAACTAGGATTCCGTTTCTGGTCTTTCAAGTCCACGTTCAGTGCCTATCAATGGAACTACCAACAACATGGTTGCACATGCAGCTGCCAGGAATCTGGTAAGTCAGCATGTTGCAACGTGAAAAAAAATGTGAAAATTGCCAAGTATCAAAGACAGCTTTAAGAACCAAGTCATGACTACATTATTACAAATTTTTAAAATCTGAATATTTGAGTCCAGTAGCACTGTAAAGAGTAACAAGATTTCCAGGGTATAAGCTTTCAAAAGTCAAAGCTTTTTTTACCCATGTTGTATACACATTTTAAAAGGTATATTCACGCAAGTTAGCGCCTAGGTAAATCAGGTACTTTGCAAGACGCTGGTAAAACACTGGATATCCAGCAGATGACCAATCTGAATTGACAGAATCCCAGGGCACACATCGAAACCCACTGATTGGGATAAAAGAATCGGATGTAAAATTTAATACCTGGTTTGATGACTCTGCCGTTGGCTGATGTGGCTCAGACTTTATGCTTTCTGATTGTGGACTCGGTTTGACTGAAACAGCCTCTTCTTTTCCAATACATGTAAAGTACATTCAAATAGCACTTAAAGCATTTTGCTGCATACAAATCTTCCCCAGAATTACCTATATTTTGAGCTTCATTAATGGCTAAAAATGCCATACTGAGTGTGGTCACAGTGACTGGTAACAGAACTGCACCTGGAATATTACGCTCTCGTTTATATACCATACTTTTATTTAAAGTATTTGTATGTCCCTCTTTCCACAATATACCTTCAAGCTGGTTTCCAAATAAATTCATATAATGCAAACAGTCAGAGAAGAACGAGGAAGCTAAAGCTAAAATGTTAATCTTTTAAAAATGAATTAAATTGCATCAAAACAGTAGCTACGACATTAAGCTCAACTGAAATCAGCAGCATAAGCTCCATTAAGACACAGATTTTTTTTAAAAGTATTATAATAAAATGATAAACAACAGAAGGCTAATTCTGCTTCCACCCCTTGCCCCAGTCAATGCTTGATATGAAACATGTAACCAGACAGGTGCTAGATCATGGTGAAGAAGCCAGTCAACTGTGAGAAGGCCCCACTCTTGAGTGGCCGCTCACCTTGCTTTTGGAAGAAGGGGCACATAGAGGAAGAATCTGATTAAGAAACATGCCCAGAGAAAAAAATGATTTTTTTTTGCAGAGGGAGAACATAAATTTACATGCACACAGGGGAAAGAACAACAAGCCTTCTTCACCTTTATTAGTATCATCTTCTTTTGTTAAGTCAATCAGGGATAAATTCTGCAAAGAGGAAAGAATTTGATTCAAAAGTGGAATTATCCCCACATTTTAATAACATTTTGCTAAAATAGCAACAAAACTCTCAAGGTTTTGGCCAGCAAAGAGGTTCAGGGTCCCAGGAGGACTGCTTCAATTTTTATCCCCCCCCCAGCAGTCTATTGTTCTCCCCCCTCCACATTATCCTCACAGTGACCCTCTGGGGAAGGTGGGAATGAGAGTGCTTGGCCCAAGGTCACCAGTGGGCGGGATGAAGGAGACTAGAGTGGATTGGATCTCTATTTATTTACTTAGAACATTTTTATGCAGCCTCTCTAGGGAACCTGCTTGAGGCAGCTTACAAAATAAAATTAAAAAGCATTAAAAACTCTTCAACTGGCATTCTACAGGTGAGGTGTCACCCCAGAAAGTGCCCTGTAGCCAGCTCACCTATGAAAGCAGGGGGACTGAAAGTGATGTTGGGAGACAGACCTTAAATAGTAGACTGGATAGTATGGAAGGAGGTGGCCTTTTGAGTATTCACCTGGACTCAGCAGTGCAATGTCCTGGGAACGGAGAATTTTAACTTCTCTTGACAATAACTCTCTCCCTGGCCCTTCCCCTTCTCTTTGCAAACTTGGATATAAATCCCTCAGCCCACTGAGTGTAATAATTTGTATATCAAACAAAGATTCTCAAAAGCTTGTAATGAAATACTGCATTATTATTTAAGGGACTGCAAGAGTCTTTGCTATTTTGGCTGCAGCACACTTAAAATGGCTTCCCCTCCGGAATGTGGTATTACAGTTATGCTGAGCATCCCCCGTCCTGCTCACACACAGCAAGTCTTTTTTCCAGTGAACTTTACTGTCACTAGAAAGGGACTTGTGGAAAAAGTAGGGAAAGAATGAAACACGGCAGGTTCATGATGGAAGTTATCAACTTTTTATAGCTACGCAATATGTGGGTGGAAAGTTTAAAAGCAAATTGGAGAGGAGAAACATTATATAGTTTTAATATTCTATTACATACTTTGTTTTTGATATTATGTCTACTCTCTAATATTACTTTTTATTACAAAGTTTTAATACTTCATTACATATTTTGTTTTTGATATTATGTTTACTGTCTAATGTTGCTTTCTGTTATATATTCTGCTTTTGGTATTTTTTCTACAGTTCAATGCTATTTTCTGTTTTAATAAAATAATTTTAAAAAGAAACTTTAAAATGAACAAGTAGAATTTACTTTAGTACGCTGATAAATTGAAATGCCACCACTGTTCATAATCCTGACCTTCCTCCACTACAGAAAAAGGAAAGGAAATTAAGTTTGGACTACGGCAAAACAGGGGAAAAAAATGTTTAAAACTGACCTTAGACGGGTGTGGTGTTTGGTGTTCAGCTGAAGTGTCTGCATTAGAAGATGCTCTTCTCTGCTGTACATCTGTAGGAATTTGACAAAAGCATCATCTTAATGTTCTTAAATTTAGTTGACAAGTGTAAGGAGCAGGTCCTGTTCCACCATATACAGAGTAAAAACTTTGGCGCATGCTTCATGCCTGTAAGAAACTTTACCAGGCCTGTTTGCCGAGACAGGCACAGCCTTTGCTGATTAACTGCACCTGGGCTCTCTCTTGCTTTGAGTGTGTGACCTTGGAGAGGCTTGGAGCCTAGTGCTGATCTCAGCCCCTGCCATACTCCCTAAACTTTCTCGCTGAGGTAATGTCCAATTAAGTAATGAGCCCTGATTGGTTCTGTCAGTAGGCTGATGCCCCCACCACTTTGAAGAAGCCCCTCTGTTTCTAGGCAGTACCATTCAATCATTCTACACCATTCCAGACCAGTCTTGACCAGCTATGCTACCTTGTAGCCACTATCAGCTACCGGCTATGTAAGAAGAGTGCTTCTACCTCCATGCCATCTCCAGGATACCTAGAGTGAGCTGGCATGGATGGATTTTGGTAAGACCAACCAGCTTTGGAACCAACTGTTTAGTCAGTAAGCCAGCAAGTAGTATTTTAGCTAGTTAGAACAGATTAGCAAGCTGTTATTTTTGTCTTGCCTAAATGCTTTTTGAGTGGCTTCTGCCTAGCACACACTCGTATGTTCTTCTAATAAATTCCTTCTATATTTTATCAGCCTGTGTCCAGTGTTGCTCGCTAAGGATGTACACACACTCATAAAGAACCCAGGAAGCAAAGGTGCTTCAAACTAATGACCAGAACTCTTAGAAGCTCCTAGGGGTCCTGTGTGCTCAGGAGAACTGGCAAGGATGGGGGATGAGAGTCTCTGGGTCGATCCAACAAAGCATACTGGTTTTCTGCTACAAATTTGGAAAGTAGGCAGGCAGCTAGCTAGTCTGGAGCTGAACCTGCGCGTGCAAAAAGCACAACCACAACCATGAGGACAGTTTTGGAACAGGAGGAAAGCAGACAAGCAATCAACAGGCACTTAACTACAACCAATTCAGAATATGTAATGGTATCATTTCAAGGCAGGATCTTCCTTTGTAGCCTAGACACAGAACTGGATGCTTTTATTTTTACTTTATTTCTGCTTCACCTTTTTCCCCAATGAGGACCCAGAGCAGCTTGTATCATTCCTCTGTTTTATCATCACAACCACCCTGTGAGGTAGGTTAAGCTGAGAGTGAGAGCAACTGGCCCAAGGTCATCCAGCAAGTTTCCATGGCAGAGTGGGATTCAAATCAGAGTATCCCAGATCCTAGTACGACTCTCTAACCACCACACCTGCTGGCTTAAAGGCCTACCAATCATCATTTTTCTTTCTCTTTCATATTTAACATCACAACTTTCAGCCCTCCAGAGGTCCTGAACATTTCATATAAGCCTCATAGACCCATACTAGCGACCTTATAAGGAAGACCACTTTCAAGAATGAATTTCCAGAAATGAAGCTACGGGAAAATGGCTTTTTCTAAGATCACCCTCAGTCTGATAGCTTGAAAGAGAACCAAGTTCAAGGGTTTGATCCTGGGACTTGAACATATATGTTTCTAGCCTGCAGCTTTAAATGCTATTTAAGTGTGCCCAGTCCATGCCTGGATCGCACCATTACATTCCCACTGGTCTACAGCAATTATCTTCTATAAAACATGCACACACACAAGCTTTTTATGGAAGAAAATTAAGTGTTCCTTTCATGAAGGCATGCTGTAAGCCATTGCTAGCATCTTTACCTGGAGACGTTTCTGTTCTCCTCCCATTATGTGCTTGTTTTATTTCAAAAGGGAAAAAAGAAAGAACAGGAATAAACAAAATATTTGGGTCCCCTTTAGCCATATTCTGTTGAAGTTGGTGTTTTAAAATACATTAAATGCAAATCTTGTATCTATACCTGCTGAATTCCCAGCTTGAATATTTGAGGTTTTCATGTTGAGGCACGTCTCCTTGGCAAAGCTGGCAAAAAAAAGAGGAAGGGGGGGGTTTGGGCAGAATCACAATGACGGTGGATTGCAGAAAGCAGCCGGATCCCTCCCCGCACAGGGCACTAAATGCCATGTTTGCTTTCATCATAAATGCCCCCTTTTGCTTTCATTGTGAATTACAGTACATGTCCAAGGAATTCTGGAACCATTCAGGAATCTTCCATCTCTTGCGTGAGTGTGTGTATGCCACAATCAGTGGCTATAAGCTGTGGTAACTAAAGAGAACTACAACATTCAAAGGGAGTAAGCCTCTGAGTATCAGTGCCAGGAGGCAACATCAAAGGAAGGTCTCAGCCTCTATGGTCTGTTCATTGCCCGGCAGATTAACTGGTTGGCCAGTGTGAGACAGGAAACTGGACTAGATGGACCACTGGTCTGATCCAGCAGGATGCTTCTTATGTTTATTTAAGCCTCATCATGGGCCTGGGAGCAACTGCCCTAAAATCACCAATCAGCTTTCCTTGCCAAGTGGGGATCGGATCCAGTCACTATACCACAGTCCATTGTGAGATGGCAAGTTTGCTTTGTTTTTGTTTTTTTGCAACCTGACCCTATGCACCGGGGAAGCAACTCTGTCTGAGCCTGAAGAGATCCGGAAGTTTTGCTTACGAGACAGACGTACTACCTTTTGGTGGTTCTGGAAGGTGCTTCACCAAGCTCTACTGACTGACGTTCCGGTGGTACAGATGGGTTGTTCTGAGTGCCAGGAACAGGCTTGACAGCATTTAATATGGTGCTTTTTGCATGTGCACCTAGAAGGTTTGCCTGGAGGGGAAGGAGGTGCAGGCTGTGCTTTCAGCAGTCCAACATGAATAAATAACACCAGCATCTTCCACAAGGATGCGCTTCCCAGCCTGGTGCCCCCCTTGAAATAAGTATTCCAGGCATCCTGATGGGTTCAAATGCTTGTACTGCTCTGCTAATTTGTCCAGTCTCATAAACGACATTTCTTGAAAATTTTGTTCACGTTTTAGGGACTTCCCTTATCACCCATTCAAAACCACCACAATCAAGAAGAGCCGTTTTCCTGACAAAAAGCGCCCCCCCCCACACACACTGTTTAGCAGCTGCCGTTTGCTACAGCATTGTGGCACAGTAAAGCCTACCTTGTCTTGTAACTGCGCCTTCTGGTGCATTGCTACAGAATTTACTCGCCTGTCCAGTCTAGATATTTTCTTCTGCAAAGAAAGAGAAAAAAAACAGCTTGTGTCAAGTTGCACTATGGAGTTGCATCAGCAGCACTGATATCCTCCTCTGACTGGCGCAGTGACTTTAATTCAGAGGTCTCAGATAAAGTGCTTGAGGAGCTAAGGCCATGGAACCAGGAGGATGAAGGAAGGCATGATACTGCAGAGGCACCTGCTGACCATGCTCCAGGTGTGCTAGAGGCCAACCTGCCACAGCCTGCAAGGGAGACCTTGCCACTAGCCTCTATGATAGCCATTTGGCCTCCACCAAGCAGGACGTGGACCCGGGCCCACTGCCCCTTAGGACCTGCTCCCACTCCACAAGAACAGCATCAGCTGAAGCCCTAGGCCAAGGTAGTACAAAGGAGGCAAAGTGCCAGACTGGCAGCGCACAATTACAGCTTGGAACCATAAAAGGGCTCCGAGAAGTACTTCTTTGCAGGATCCTGGCCAAAGCACAGCACAGTTGCACACTGAAATTGACAGGATTTTCTCTCAACAACTGCCTTAACGATGTATTGCTGATGCATCCATCATGATAGAAAAAAACTATGTGGGGGAGAGGAGGCTATTAAGACATGTTGAAAGATGATGGGGGTACTGGATGGTTCAAAATATGGAAAATGTAATTTATTTTATGTCCTTTGACTTCACTGATGCCCTATTTTACTCTGCAATGGGGACCCAGAATGGCTGACAACATTCTTCTCATCTGCATTCTATTCTCACAACAACCCAGTGAAGTAGATTAGGCTGAGTATGTGAGCCTGGGTCAAGGCCACCTAGTGAATTACCATGGCAAAGTGCATGAGAGTTCAATGAACTGAACTATTCAAAGTAGCCAATAGTGAGAGCTCTGTGGCATGTAATAGGTGGATAAGCACGTGTGTGTGTGTGCGAGCGAGCGAGCGAGCAATAAAAGGATGGAAAATACGAAGGCTCCGGTAAAAATCTGCTTGCTTGCATGTGGCCTGTTCATTATTATGATGTTACTGTTCACAAACAACCTACTAAGCTATAAAATAGAAAGCTGCCTTACTATAATCCGAATAGTTATTTCTTCGTGCTTTCGTAGACACTGCGTGCGATCGATTCTTTTATTTAACTGCTGTAGCTTGTGATCTATGCTTTCCATTGAACTATCAACGTTGCTCTGAATAAAAAACTTGACCTACAATGGGGAAAAAACATAGATGGAATTTTACATCTGGAAAATCATGATGATTCTTATTTGGAGGCTGTACTTTACAGAAGAAGTTATAAATCCCTCTGAGGGATGATCCAGGCCAGGAATATTTATTCAAGGCAATTGAACCAATACTGAAATTTCGGACTTTTGCACTAGATTGCCACCTGATTACACTGTCTATAATTCGTCCTTTATCTTTCATATAGTTTCAACAAGGGCTCTTTTACTCCAGCCTTTTTTGTCACTTTCACTCATATGTTTAGTACAGTAAAAAGTCTCCAATACCATCTTACCACCTTCGATGTTGCTTGCTGTGAATCAAAGCTTCATTTGTTCTCTGACGGGCCAGGATCCAAAGCACAATAAATTCCATGCATTCACAAGAATTCTGTACATTTTGACGAGCTGTTCCCCATATCATGGTTAAAAGCATTTTCGAAATGACTCAAGATTCTGTAGTTCAAAATGCCCAAAATTTCACAAGGCACATATAAACCTACAGTAGATTTTTGGGATTTGAGCCACACACTTCTGTGAAGATAAATACCTCCACTTTTCAATACACACAATGCCTTCAGTTATAGGCTTGAGTTCCATACACAAAGGGGGTGGGCACATAACATGTCGCTTTTCCCTCTATTGAGAATGGAGAACTCCTTGATAGGGGTGAAAAAAAAAATGGAGGTCGGCCACTAAAAAAATCTAGAATGTTTTCACCTGCTGCTCCTATTTCATGGAGGAGCCTTCCAGAAGTTGTTTGGAAGGCTTTCTGCACGGATGAGATTCCACATGCTTTGCAAGGCAAAAGTATGCAGGAGGGCTTTTAACACTGAATCCACTTGTTTGTCAGTGGCAAGATTTGAGTCCAGCGGCTCCTTGAAGATCAGTAAGATTGCTAGGGTGTAAGCTTTTGAAAGTCAAAGCTCCCTTCATCAGATACCTTGGACTTTTGAAACTTATACTCTGGAAATCTTGCTGTTCTTTAAGGAGCTACTGGACTTGAATCTTGCTCTTCCACATCAGATCATTGCGGCTACCCACCTGACATTGTTCCAGAGTAGATAACTAGACTTGTTGACTGTTTCTGATGATTTATTGTCTATTATGTTTGTTATAGCATTGTGACCTGTTTGAAACTGGTTTTGTAGAAAAATGATCTTAAAATGTTTTAAATAAATAGAAACATGTATTTCTTCTTCATCACAAGTTGCTGGCATAGCAGCAGGCTTGATGTTCAAAGCACAGATGCAAGACATGAAAAACACAGAACCAGCCCCAACCCACCCCCACTCCCAGCACACACACTCCACAGAGCAATCTCACTGCAATGCTGCAGCATTACCTTTAGAGTTTTCCAGCCCCAGGAGGGCTTGAAGCAAGCTATCAAAACAAAAATAGCAAGTAGTTATGCAAAATGGGAAGAAAGAACAATGGCATTCAGATGAAGTCTTCTGAGCACATAATGCTAACAAACGTGCCCTTCAGACAGAAGCCCCAGACAGCTCCACAACACAATTACAGCCAAACAGTAAAACTCTTAAGCTTTTCAATTAAGCCATGCCAACTTACTTTTTCTAGTCCTGACAGGATTTTGTTTAAGTGTGTACCAGAAGACTCTGTAGTTTCATCTGATGATTTTATGCGCTTACAACTGACATCTTCATTACCTTCAGGAATTCTTTTTTTCCTCAAAGCATCATCTTTAAGACAAAATACACCAACAGATTCAAAACACATCAGCAACACATTTCCATGGATTTCAGTCACGCCTGATCTATACTGAAATAATGCTCTTGGGGCACCAATTTCTGGAGACATTGGGTTGGATCCAGACTAAATTTTCCATTAGTGGATTCCAGCCAGGGACTCCTCGATCTAAGCCAACACTTTACTCATTACACCACTTTACCCATTACTAGCTCCGAAAGCCTTTTCTTGCGCTATCTTGGAAACCACTTTCCACTCCCACCAGTTTTGAAGTTGGGAAGGGTCAGGCAAGGCTGTAAGAGAAAGGAGGGTTCAGAAACTCTGTCCACAGATCTTTAGACCTGGAATCTCTTAAAAGATCAGCATGCTTACCAGGCAGAATATTTCCTTCCTGGAACTGGATGTTGTCATCTAATAATGCAATAGTTTGAATAGTTTGACTCTCAGTTAGGTCTTCTGTCTCCACTGCTTTAACTACAGCAGAGTCCTGTTCCGATACTGCAACAGTCTGATTCTCAATTGGTTCTTCCGCCTCTACTGCTTTAACTATGGCAGAGTCCTGTTCTGATACGGCCACAGTTTGATTCTCAATCTGTTCTTCTGTCACCACTGCTTTATCTATGGCACGGTCTTGTTCAAATACTGCAATAGTGCAATTCTTGGGCAGTTCCTCTGACTTCTCGGCTTTGTCTAACGGAGGTGTGTTGCTGGTAAGAGAAGCTACTGAGGAAGTCAGCTCTTCTAAATGGTCCAAAGGCCAACTAGCTTGTTTGGAATATAAGTGCACTTCTACTGGCTTTGACACAGGAGAAACACATTCTTTTTCATACAAGGCATACAGCAAATCTTGCAAAGATCCGGCATTCAAAAACTGTTCCATACTGGAGTTTGTATTACAACCATTATACGGAAGATCTCTAGGTAAGTCATCCATTTTTGATTTCACGTAGGTGCTGCTTCCAGTATTTCCCAGTCTGTGAAGATTTTTCAGTATTTCCACTTGCTTTCGACTACTCGGAGTCATGGTTTTTCTTGCACGTAATGGTTTTTTGATGTTTGCATTTGAATCTATTTTTATATCCTAAAAATACAAAACTGCACTTTAAACCATAGCCAAATACTTAAGATCCTGCTTAGAGACTGAATAAAACTATTTATATTCCCTTGAACTGTTGTTTTGAATTTATAGCCTGATGGGGAATATGATGGAGGTTCAACCTTGTCCTTTATTAAGTTCTATTTCTGTTGTTATCAAATATCTAAAATTTCTAGAAATTTTGAAGCCGTGGGGCATGAGAAAATGGCTTTTGCTTAACCAGAAATAGTTTTTTAAAATAAATAAATAAATACATATACTTCACTGTTTCAGAGTATAAGGGTATTGGTTTTGGAATAAGTTCATTAGTTTGGTGGTTTCAAAATACGTGGTGGGAACTGCCATCAAGTCATAGCTGGCTTATGGGGACCCCTGCTGGGGACTAACAAAGGTAGTTTGCATTGCCTGTCTTTGCAACCCTGATCTTCATTGAAGGTCTCCCACCTAATTACTAACCAAGGCCAACCCTGCTTAGCTTCCAAAATGTGATGACATCAGACTTGTTTGGGCTATTCCAGTTAAGAGTATAGATCCTTAAATGTTTATTTACAGACCCAGTCACAAAGACTAATTTCCCAAACAGTTGCCATTTAGGCTGAGTTCATCCACAAAGTAGTACAGAATTCTTCCCTCAGCTCTTCACTCCCAGAATAACATTCTCCTCTTATCACAGAGATTTCCACACAGATTCCCTGAACTAGACCGACCAGTCTCCCTCAGCACTCTGATTCAGCCTGCCGTTCACTCCACCCGCCCAGAGCAGCTACCATCCAATCACAACAAGCTTCACTCTCCCGTCCAGCCCCCTCTCCTTCTTACATTAGAGGACTGTACTTTAAACCATAGCAAGAATTGGACTTACTGAAATACAATACACAAACTACTTACATGGCAAAACATTACAACCCACAATCTTCATCTCCCACTTTAAAAAGCCCTTTGTAGAGGACAGTAGCAGTTTTTAAACAAATTTCAGTCACAACCCCTCCTCCCAGTTCTTTGCAACCCTTTACCCAACCCCAATTTGCTCTCTTACTTTATCTGAAACCTGAGGTACAGTTGAGCCAGGATAAGCCCTTTTACATTCATTTGATTGCAGGGTGTGCCTAAATCCATCCCTATCCAGATTGTGCAAAGGATGCTGGCAATTTACTCAGACAGGAGTGCTGTATTGTAACAAAGCGGCCTCAGAGAGCTGCATCACTAGGATAGGGACCATAAACTTTAGCACTACATGCTACTGTGTGCTATCTGTTGTTTGGAGTATGCTCCTACTGGGCAATTCAATGTTGTTTAATGTATCAGTCTTCCATGCATTGTTTCAGCATTTCTTCAACTCTGTTCTGGATTTCTGCAAGTTTTAAATCTTTGCAAATCTGCACTTATAGACCCTATTTCATTGTTTATTGAAAAGTCCTTGAGTTATACTAACTCACCCTGTAACCCTCCTTGTGTCTCAGTAAGAAAGGTGGACTATAAATAATATAAATAAATAAACAAACATAAGACAAGGTCAAAAACATTACCCTCCTCCTTTTAAATCTACCCTGATGAAGAATTCAGAACTTGAAAGCTTGCATGCAATTCTGTGTCAAAGGATTCACACAGCTTTTGTTTTCTGGATTCTACATAAATAGGTATAAAAAAAGAGAACTATTTTATTACCCATGCAGACCCACAGACACCACTTGGTTTTACTGAAAGTGTTTGTGATCTCAAAGTTATCCAGTTTACATATTTTTAAAAGGTTACTTGATGCTAAAATCATCTCTAGCATAACATGAATGCCCTGCAGAGAAAACCAGCATGGTATAATGGGTAGAGAGTGGGACTGAGCTCTGGGAGAACCAGGTTTGAATCCCCGCTCTGCAAGAATAGCTCACTGGGTGATCTTGGGCTGGTCACACATTCTCAGCATAATCCTAGCACACTCACAGAGTTGGTAGATACAACGGAAGAGGAAAGAATTATGCTGTAAGCCGGTTTGGGTCCAAATGAAGCAGAAAGGCATGGTATAAATACCTTAAGAAAGAACCGGACTTACAATCTTAGCTGACTAATTTTTAGCATTCCTACAGAATGAAAACATTTGCTCTATATGCACAAGACTTTTTGGAGAGCCTTAGTTCATTTTTACTACTTTTAATTATCACTAAGAAAATATCAATTTTATAATGACTCAACATTCTACTTAATTATTTGATAAGAACAACAACAACATTTGATTTATATACCACCCTTCAGGGCAATTTAACACCTACTCAGTGGTTTACAAAGTATGTTACTATCATCCCCACAACGAACACCCTGTGAGGTGGGTGGGGCTAAGGGCACTCTGGGAAGCTGTGACTGACCCAAGATCACCCAGCTGGCTTCAAGTGGAGAAGTGGGGAATTAAATCCCGTTCTCCAGATTAGAGTCCTGGCACTCTTAACCACTACACAACACCAAACTGGCTTTCAGTTAATGGCCATTAACTGAAACTAGCTCTCTGAATACACTTTCCCCCCACCTTGACTGACAGATACATATTTGATCTTGTCTAGTCCCCTCTCAAAAATCTATGCTAACTTAATTACCTTTGTTCTTTGAACCTTTTCCAGATATTCGTTAAGAACCAGGTTAACTGCTAAAAGGAATTAATAAGCTCGTTAGCTATTTTCAGCATTTGGTCCCTAATCATCTTTGTTAGCTCAGTGTCAGGGCTAGTTAAACAGTAAGGTAACAAACTCGCTGTCTCCTGATCCAGGGAAAAAATGCCAAAATTCGTTATAGCAAATCTAGCATTTGCTGATCAAAGTGGCTCAAACTGATGTCACTGAAAGTGATTGCAGAGTATGTTGCTGTTTTACAGTCCAAAAAGCAAGTAACGCAATCTATGTAATATCTTTTATACCTCAACTAATCATAAGTGTGCAAGCTTTTGAGTTCACCAGAACTCCATATCAGGTGTTACAAAATTAAAGGGGGGGGGAGGGAAAGCAGAATGTTATGACCTTGAGTTTAAGAGCTGGTCATGCTACAATATGGCAGTTCATCTGGCTGGCAGGCAAAGAAGATTGTAAAAGGGTAGTCATGTTAGTATGCTATATCAAAATGAAACCACCAGTGGCACTTTATTCTTTAAGGTGCTACTAGGCAACGAAGAAAGAGGTAATAAATCAATTACACTCCATAGCAATGGGTCCTCACCAAAGTCCCTAATTTCCCTCTTAGCCTGTGAGAATGGAGAACAGAAATTGCCTTTTCAGAACGGAGAACAGAAATTGCGTGGAAGTCATTGTATTATCTCAAGAGATAATACACTCCTCCGCCTGAAGCCAGCTGGTGATCTTGGGTCAGTCAGAGCTTCTCAGAGCTCCCTCAGCCCCACCCACCTCACAGGGTGCTTGCTGTGAGGATAACAACACACTTTGTAAACCCCTCTGAGTAAAAGTTAAGTTGTCCTGAAGGGTGGTATATAAACTGTTGTTATTATTATAAATTTACAATTTTGCGAGGTATGTATCTAGCCATTTGAAGCCAAATAAGGTATTCATTCCTTGCGCTACATTTTCCTTTCTGGCCTGCAGCGAACTCTGCAAGCTCATAATTAACTTTTTTAAAAAATCACCACTGTATTCAAAAAGACTTAATCGGAAGTAGGGCACCCAGGATTGCAATTTCTGTCTTTAAGATGTCAAAGGCCTTCTTTGGTAGTTTTTGCTACAACGTTTACAGTTACCTTGTAAGGAAATTAACTTGTGATGGATGCCATTCTGGCTGGAACCAGCCCACAGCATCAGGGATGTATACCTAACCAAAAAAAAAATCTATTTCTCCCTCATTTAATTAAATATCATTACCTGAGTTTGCTTGTTCTGTGCTTCCATTCTCCTCTCTTCATTTCTACTCTCCCCCTCCATTTGCTGAGCTTCCATTCTCCTCTCTTCTTCCTTTTATACCACGTGTAGTATAGTATAGGGAATTATTTTGCATCATAATCCACATTGAAAGGGGCAAAAAGGTACACAAACTTAATAAATAACTAATAAATGTTGATTTCAGAATCAACTCATATAATATTAAATTGTTAAGTTATGTTATATTCACACACATATATACCCATTGCTAAAACTTAAGAAGAAAATCAGGAAAAAATGTCATATATAGTATTTCATAAATTTTTGAGCCAAGAACTGACTTCTGAAGCATCCCAGCAAATTTAAATACAACATAAACAAAAATTTCACACATATATAGATACTCTTGGGTTTTTTTGGTATATGTGCAAATAAAACAAATATTTATATTCCAGGTTTCCAATGTAAAGTGGACCCTGAAAGACGAGTCACAATAATTTAAACAACACAAAACCTTGCCCATATTAGACCAAGGAAATACAGCAAACCAATTTAAAAAGCCTCAAAGGGCATCAAAGAAAGCACCGTAACAGGCGTTAAAGGCAGTTTCCCTAACCCCAAATATCACAGTCCTGCATTCAATAAGAGCATCAAAGAACTGATTTACCAAAGGCCCTCACAAACACAACCATCTTCGGAAAGCAAGACAACACCCACATGGGTGAGATCAGCTGGATTTACCTTGGGAGGGTGGTCCAAAATTTTCCTACTGCTATTGACTTCCTATTTTTCTTAAGGGGGTGGGAAGCATACATGACCTCGGTGACCTGAAAAGAGCATTTTCTGCAGATGTTTTCAATGGCCAGCACAAAGTCCTGACCCACAGGTAAGAACCTTGTTTTGAAAATGCTGCTGTAAGGGTGAAGCACGAGATTTGGGTCCAGCAGCCCCTTAAAAGACCAACTAAATTTCAGGGTCTGAGCTTTCAAGAGTCAAAGCTCCCTTTATCAGGGCGAGTTCCTGATGCCTTAAACACAGATTTTATCGTTATCTTTTTAAAACCCTAGCTGCCCTTCATCAGAAGGCGCTTTCTCAATTTCTACTGATACTGGCTTTCTCTTGTATTTGTGGTGATCATTCCAAGTCTGCAGCCGATTTAAGTTTGCAGCAGCGAAGTGGGTCAGCAGCACAGGGGCATCCCCAGGACTGAGACCATTTACACCGGCAAGAGCTTCCCTGAGGAAGTGGGCTCCGGCCCGGAAAGCTTATTCTGGAATAAACTCTGTTGGTCCTTAAGGTCCCACCGGCCTCCTGTTTGATGTTGCATTCGCGGTGTTCTTCTGCGGGGGGTGTTTTACGCAACGGGAGGAATGGAACCTGGTAAGACTCCGGAATGGGGAGAGCGCGCGCAGGGGTGGGAAGTTCACCCACCTCTGTCCATTATACACGTGTGCGGGTGTTGTGATTTCAAAACGTGTTGTTTGGATTGTTCCGAGCCGCGAAAAAGAGGGAGGGGCCACAGCGGAGCCCCCCCCTCCTTCCCCTACACGGGCCCTCAACGCAGCCCTTCGGCTCGGCTCCCCTCTCCCCCCTCACGGGACTGCGGCTGCCCCCCCCCCCACTCACTCGCTCGCTCCCGCACTCGCGTCGTCTCCTCAGGCGCGGGGAAGGCCCCTCCTCCCTTCGCCGCGGAACGTTCCAGCCCCCAAGATTCCAAGGCGGTTGGCGTCCCCGGGAGAGGGTCGACGTCGGGGCACAGAGAGAGCGACGCACCCCACAGCGCCTGCGCCTGGCGAAAGTAACAATAGCGGGCGGCTGGGAGCTGGGCGGGCAAACTGAGGAGCGGGAGGAGCCTCTTCCTCTAATGGGGGGAAGCGGCCAGTCGCGGGTGGCAAGGAGGAAGGGAGGGGAAAGCAACGAGGACCGAGCGCCCATGTGATGTAGCCTCTTGTCTAATCAGGAGACGGAGGGCCCCAGGAAGGGGGTGGTTTCCCCCCCACTTTTCTGGCCAATCATAGGCCAGGTATCATATTTGTTTTCCCCGCATCGTTCTCGCAGCAGTTTTGAAAGAGGCAATCGTAACTTCTCAAAGTTACCTTCAAATACACTCAAGCAACTAACATAAATGAGCAGGATTTAATAACTTTTTATTTCTAAATTTTTATACACTAACATATCGACAACTGTAGCTACATCCCAAACAATTTAAACTAGATTAAGGTATCAAATAGAGAACATTTTTACAGGTGTTAACAATCAATAAAGACAAATGTCTACATATTTCTTAGGTACAGCATAATCTTCAATAGGATGCTCTGTGATATAATTTAATAAAGGAATCCATCTTTCCATAAAGCACCAGTGGTAATTAGAGTTCTCAGTAGAAGCTATTTGATCTGTTACTGTCTGAAATTAAAACATCCCAGACCTTTGATATCCATTGTCTATTGGTGGGTATTTTATTTATTATTTATTTTATTTTTAACCCGTCCTCCCTGCAAGCGGGCTCAGGGCGAGGTACAACATTGATTAAAATACAACTTAAAATCAATGATAAAAACAGATAAAATACTGTACCCCTTTCAGGGCAACCAGTGGGAGTGGAGTCTCCGTATCCCTTCTAGAGGGAGACCGGTGAAAGGCTCGGCAATGATGGGCTAAAATTAGCCTCCACCATATGCCTGGCGGAACATCTCTGTGAACAGGCCCACCTAAACGATACAAGATCCTGGCGGGCCAGAGTGTCCTCAGACAGAGAGTTCCACCAGGTTGGGCCATTTATGAGCTATAGTCATCTTTGTTGCTGTTAGCATTACTGAGACAAGGGTTGAATCCACATTCACCTATTACCTGCATTTTTAACGGAAATCTTCCGTTTGTCTCCAATCCACAAATTTCTCCTCTCCGTTCACATTCATGCTTCCAATGCGTCTTTCTCGCGCGTTCCTCCGGTCACACAGCCACTGGAAAAACTGCTTTTGTGGGCAGGACCTCATTTTCCCGCCCATTTTTTAAAAAAATTTTGAATGCACTTTTCCGTTATTTTGATTTTACCGTATAAGGAAACATCAAAGCGATATATCACATGAACACTTGGAAAGCAATTGGTGCTTGTTTTCAGGCGGGGGATTTAAAAAATCGATAAAAAGGGAAGGTTTTAGGAAAAAACTCTTTGTGGGTGTTAATGGATGGTCGGTTTGGTTGGTGTCGGTGCTTTGTGTGATGGTCATGGATCCCATAATTGCTATAATTGCTCATGTTATGTGGATCTTAATGGAGTGGCAGACGCAGATGCTGCTGGTCTACCAGCGGTACTCTGTTCAAAGGCGGCGGGCCACCGCCAGGATTTTTTTCCAGAGTTCTGGAACCACCGTTGCCTGGGCGCATTCAAGAAGACGGCGGCGCCAGTGGTTTCTGCAGTGGTTCCTGCTTGCTGAGATGGAGGAGCCAAGGCAGCACTGGGTGTACCCACACAGCACGGACTGGTGGGAAAACATTGTGATGGTGCACTGGGATGACCGTCACTGGATGTGCTGCTTCCGAATGTCCAAGAGCACGTTCATCGAGCTGGTGGAGGCTCATTTAAGCTGTAATTTTTTTTTATCGAATCTTTGGCATAACGATATTATGCTAAATAGAAACCAATGCCTTATTTCGTTGGGGCATTGACAGATATCCAATATTCCCAGATGTGTGTTACCCCATTGTCGTTGCAACCACCAATCAACTCAAGCACCATCAATAATTTCGGATATTTAATTTTGCTATATCGTTAGGAAGAATCTTGCAAGAAATAAATAAAAATTTATTTTTTTTATTCATCAGTACTGCGTAAAAGCGATGCTTTGATAAGAATAAATTAATCTTTTTAAAAAGACGTGCCAAATGTTAGAACATCATCCCAGGCAATATTCGAGCTAATGTGAAGTGTCATAGGGGACTGAGTATACGTGGGGAAAGCCGGGAAGCCTGATAACTGTGCTGCTATGTGATCTTTATTGCGCAGGAATATATGCCATAATTTCGCTATTACATTGATCTAGAGAAAAAAAAATAGAAAAAAAACAGGGAGTTGCGCGATGCCGATATTAGGCTACATTGCCAAAAAAAGTTTTACACTCAACCAGAAATGATTTTGAAGACATCTGAGTTATAATTCCCAGACAATGAAAGAAAAAATGAAAAACAGGCATTAACAGACTACAGAGCACTTGATAATAGAATTGGCCAATGGGAATGCAGGGAACGGCCAGAAATACTTGAATGGGGGTGGTTTAAAAAAAAGGCGTGTAAATTGCACTTGTAGTCGTTCACGTCCACCGTGAAATTCTCGCAAGAAAACAGTGATTGAAGATCCGAGAGGAATGTGGAAGAGATGCGTGTGATTTATCAGGTAATGTGACCGGCACTCGGGAATGCGGGGAAAATGCGTTAAAAAAGGAGTAATGTGGATTTGGCCAAGATCTATCCTATAGATGGGTACCTTAGTTCCGTGCCATAAGTCCAGCAGAATCATTTCAGGTTTGCAACATATTGTATGGGCCTATAATTTTTTCAATGGTGCAAGTCCCAATATATTTGAATCTTTGGGCATGTCCACCAGCAGTGTAAAAATGTGCCAGTGTGCCCGCATAGTTTCTAGCATCTGGGATCTTAATTAATTCAATTAGCAGGATTTGAGTCCAGTGGTACCTTAGAAATCAACAATATTTTTAGGACATAAACTTTTGAGATTCAAAAATCCCTTCTTTAGACACCTGTGTTGTCTTCTCACAGCGCCCACATGATGACTTTACTTCTAGAACTGATTTTGTCATACTGGCTGCAGGAGCGCTCCCACGCTCTGCACAGAGTCAGTTCTTTGAGAATTGCCCCCAAATAAATCGCGGGAGCACTCCCATGGATGGCATGGAGTCAGTTCTTTGAGAATTGCCCCCAAATAAATTGCGGGAGCACTCCCATGGATGGCATGGAGTCAGTTCTTTGAGAATTGCCCCCAAACAAATCGTGGGAGCACTCCCATGGATGGCATGGAGTCAGTTCTTTGAGAATTGCCCCCAAACAAATCGCGGGAGCACTCCCATGGATGGCGCAACATTACTTCTAGAAGTGATTCGCATCCACTGAGAGCACGTGTGCCGTGTGTGTTCTCAGGGTGCCTGCCTGTGGTAGGCAATCTCCAGGCAGCTGGAAACCTCCAGCTTGGCAATCGCATAAACTGTCGGGAGATTGCTTGCCACTGGCAGGCACCAATACAGTGTAAACCGCCGATATTCTGTGCAACATCAGTTACTTGCAAAACAACCACACAGTTTTTATAGTCCAACAGGTGCAGAAGAAGAATTCTTTCCTTTCCCTGTGACTTAACAGCCCACAAGCCATACATCAAGTCTTTTATATATAATTTATGACTCTATGAATAAATATGGTTAGATCACATGAGCATTTTCTTATCTTGCCTAACAGCAAGATCTTTAGTTTTTATTGTTCAGAAATATTCTACAGATGGTCAGTCCAGGGAGTAAAATATTGGTTGCGAAGTAAATTGTAATGGGGGCAGCTAAAAAGGATATGAGCGGTTGAATCAACTTGATCTGTACAATGGATACAATAGTGCTTCTCAGGGGGGGATTTTACTAAAATGGCCCTTCATCTCAGTAGAAGACAGGGCTCATTTGGAGGGGGAACACGCCAGAACACAGTTCTGGCAGTTTCCCCAAAAGGTCACTGTCAGGTTGTGACAGATAGTCTGCAATGATGTACAAAAATAGCTGGTCTCAATCAAAGAGTATCTGTTCAGCATCTCAATCAAAGAGTATCTGTTCAGCACAGGAAAAAGAGTAGCTGGGAGGAAGGAGGAAGAAGGGAGACATGCACAGTCACAGACTGTTCCGAAGATAACTTCATAGCTCATAGTTAAATTAGAGCCAAGTCATATCATAGCCAACTTGTATCTGCCAAATACCAGAAGTGAATGTATGTAATCAACAAGTAATCGAATACTGTTGTAACCGAATACTGTTTTTAACCAATGAAAGGCATATCACTTATGCATGTTATTAAGATGTTTCAGCTGCTTTACTTATGTGTAGCAAAGAACCGACAGGAGACGAAGTCAGGATGCAAGTCTGACCCTCCTTTCGGAGTCGAGTGCTTTATTGAGAAACTTTTCCGGAAGTCCCGGAAGAGAGCAAGAACAATTAAGCCAGTAGCAAAGGTTACATTCTTCTGAGCCAGTCACGGATGACTGGGCAAACATGCTGCGGTCAGCCCTTGTCTTATCTGTGAAGCCCAGCGAAGCACATTGTGAGCTGATCGTGTGAGTATATGGTGCAGCTCTGTGAAGGATGAAAGGACATGCTGAGACATGCTGAGAAGGGCCCAAGGCCAGGGTGTACTCACTCCCTTCTAAGTCCTGGTCACGGTGTGCCTATTGACCAGGACCTGCACAGTGGGGCTGCCAAGGCTGACTGGTGTGCCAGGTCCAGCCCACATCCCACTCTTTTGTTTGTTAAGCAGGCAACAAGGGGCCGATCTCAGCATTATCCCAATAGATGTCTTCCTCCTCATCAGAGGATTCAGGCCAAGAGGCTGGGAAATTGGACGGGGGAGCAGTGACAGAAAATGCGGTGGGATGCTTCCTTGGAACCCCTAAGGTAAAAAGCGAGGGGATGCACTGAATACAGCAGCATCCTGCAATAAGTGCCACCAGGGCGTATGCGCCGTAGCGCACCATCTTACCAAAGAGCCCACCTGGCAGCCAGCTCCACAGAGCCGACCACCAGGAGGGAAGCACATCTTCCTTCAGTGAGGACGCTAAGTGGGAGAGCTGTTGCAGTTGCTTGTTCACAGCCTTGGAGTTATCAGACAAGTTAAAACAACACATATTCTTTACAGATTCACAACCATGATGGTGAAGAAGCAGTAAATAATCAATGGCCGCTCGATTATCTAAGATAGCATGGCGAAGCTCCTGCTGCTCAGCATTGAGTGCTGCTAGAGCTATGGAAGGGCGTTAATGATTTTAGCTAGGTTGCAGGCCAAGTGCCTTAAATTGTTAGAGTTAAGCACAGCGAGAGCAGGGGGCCCTATAAGGGAGGCCCCAAGAGCAATGGCTTCCGCCTTGTTGATGAGAGTGGTTTCTTCAGAACACGTTGCATCAAGGGTAACTGTGCAGCGCTTGCGATAACCGTAGCTTTGGAAGGCAAGGTGATGGCCAAGCGGCTCAGGCAGCAAATAGAGTCAGACAGGTTGGCAGGTACGTAATTAAAGGTTCGCGAGCCACAGGTAAAAAACCAACCCGGGGGCAACTGGGTAAACCCAAATGCAAAGGAAACATTTTCTGTTTTTGAACAATTAAGCACATTCGACCCCACAGGAAGGCAGTGAGGCTTAGAGCTATGAATGGTGCAATTCACTATTCAAGCACAAACAGTTTGATTTGCTGAAGAACTGGAAGCTACATAAGGAGTGTAGAGGGACATTGTAAACAACGGAGGCCAGGCTGCAGTGGGACCCCAATTGTACATCTGAGCATATCCCATGTCACTACTGGTCAGGAACATGCTTAGAGACGTATCATTCAAAAGCAATGCAAGGGGATGCAGACAGGCATGAGGCAAGAGGCTAGCAACTAGTTCATGTCATTCGTTTGCTGCAAGCAAAAGGTGGAACTGTTCACTTGTGCAGCCAGCCGTTCCCACAAGTTGTACTGGAGATGATCATGCAGAGGATGGGCATCAGCGTGTACTGTCAGTGGCATGGAACAGAGTAGCACACACAGAATGAGTGTAGAATTGGCAGTAATAACCGCAAAGATGGCAGCGCAGAGGTTCTCGGGGTGTGCTGGCCTTGCTGGTTGTCCTCTTGACCGCCCCCCACGTTATCAGAGGGGCACGTCGGTGGGCCGCGGCGTCCTGGCGAATCGGTGGGCACATAGTCTCGAGGGTCACCTTCTCCATTTCCGGCAGAGGGCTGACCGCCACCTTGTGCCACGCCGCCATGCGCTGGCCGGGTACACCTGGTAGGGACCCACAAAGGACCTGTGGATGATAAAACAGAAGCATACCCTCTTCCCCATGTCAACAAGGGGACTGGCCCATGCCATGTCTTGTCTGGCAGGCTTCGATAGAACACCTGCAGGGTGGGCAGCTGTGGTTTCTGCCGGAAATGTCGGTCAAAGGCAGAAGCAGGTGGGGAGGCAGCAGCTTGTGGCTGCGAAAAATTGAGCTGATTATACATGAACAAACATTTATGTATGTGCTGCATGGTCATCCCCAGCATCGGGGCCCTCCTCCCCCTTGTTGTATTTGTTTAGAGAGGAGGGTTTTTAGAGAGCGATTTGCACGCTCCACAATCGCTTGACCAATGGAATTGTATGGGATCCCATGAGTGAGAACAATGTCCCATTGGGTGCAAAAAAAGGTAAACGCCTGGGAGGTGTAGGCAGTACCATTGTCCGTCTTCAGCTTGGCTGGCTTCCCCAAAACTGCCATAGCGGCTAGCAAGTGGGAAATGGCATGGGAGGCCATCTCTCCCCGAGGGGGGTGGCCCACAAAGCTCCAGAGAAGGTATCAACACATACATGCAAATATTTCCAGGGAGCGAGGTGGGGAACATGTGTAACATCCACTTGCCAAAGTTGGCAGGGGCCCAGACCACGAGGATTAACTCCCTCCCATTCCAGGGTAGAAGAGAAGCCAGCGCAGTGTGGGCAAGCAGAAACAATGCCCTGCGCTTGAGACAGGGGGAGATGAAACTGGGCAGCCAGGCCTTTAGCGTTCTGGTGGAAAAATTGATGGCTTAAAAATGGGTCACTGAATAGGGAATGGACCGCTTGGTTGGCCAAAGCATTCCCTCTAGTCAGAGGTCCAGGCAGCGAAGTGTGGCTGCGAATGTGTGCCACATAGAAAGGATGGCAGCGCTGAGAAATGCACTGCTGCAACGTGATGAACAGAGCCATAAGGTTGGAGTCTATATGCGGGGCCAAATAGGCCCCGGGCAGGGAAGCAATGACGCGGGATACATAGTGAGAATCAGTTATCAAATTGAAAGGTCTTGAGTCAAAAGTGCGAAATGCTAGGATCGCCGCAGCGAGCTCAGACCGCTGCAGGGAAGCTTGTGGCAGTGTATATTTGGTAGTCCAAGGGGCGGCGGGAGTGAGTTGATAAACAATGGCTCCCCGGGAGCGACCTCCGTCACTAAAGACACTGGGAGCCGCCGCCAGGGGTTGGGGACAATTGAGACTAAGAAGACTGAAGGGGACTGTGCGAAACAAAGAAAGCTGCCGATCTTGGGGGAGATGGTAAGAGATTTGTCCTACAAAGTCAGCTAGGGCCAGTTGAAAGAAGGCAGCTGTCTGATGAAGAAAGTCAAATTCCCGCTTCGGAAAGGGGCTTACAATCTCGGACAAATCATAGCCTGTGCGGAGAAATGCTCATTCCCAGGCCATGGCGCATAATTCAGCCACCGCCTCGGGATAAGGGAGAATATTTCGGTGACCACCATGCAAAAGGTAAAGCCACTCACACAAGTAAAGCTGGGTGCCTTGCAGGACGCCCAAGACTCCCATTGGGGTCATGGGTGTCGGGATAATAAATAGTTGCAGTGGAGGGAATGCTTCAGGTAGGCAGTCCACACACTGTGCCGCCAGCAGGCTATTGACCTGCTGGAGGGCAGTTCGGGGGGTGGCAGAGGAATGGAGAATGTCAACCGGGGACTTTCTCAGAGCGAGCTTTTGGAAGAGAGGACTTAAGAGATGTGTAGGTAGTGACACAAAAGGACGAGCCCAATTAAGGGTGCCCAGAAGTTGCTGAAGGGCCACCAACGTGGATGGTTGTGGGAAACACAGAGAAGGGACAACGGGGGCGGCATGCGTAAGCAGCATCCGATGACCCAAGTAAGTATAGGGATGGTGGGATTGAACCTTCTCCGGGGCTACAGTGAGTCCGGAGTACTTTAGGCTTTAGGTTAGTTCCCCCATCCACGTGGGGGGAACTTCGGGGGCCGCAACCAGTATGTCATCCATGTAATGATATACTAGGGCATTGGGGTGTTGCTTACGGAACCCTTGAAGGGCTCTATCTACAAACAGCTGGCACAAAGTTGGGCTATTGAGCATTCCTTGTGGGAGCACCCTCCACTGAAATCGCTGGGTAGGCGCTTGGTGGTTCCAGACAGGAACAGTGAACGCAAACCGTTGCCTGTCCCTAGCACAGAGGGGGATGGAGAAGAAGCAGTCTTTCAGATCTACCACAAAAAGTTGATAATCTCTCGGGATCAGATTTGGATTCGGGGTGCCACATTGTAGGGCCCCCATGGGTTGAATGCAAGTGTTTACCGCCCGCAAATCATGGAGCATTCGCCACTTGCCACTCTTTTTCTTTATAACACAAACAGAAGTGTTCCATGGGCTCGTGGATGGCTCCACATGGTGGGCTTGCAGCTGCTCCTGGACTAAGTGATGTAACGCATCACGTTTGTCCTGAGGATGGGGCCATTGGTCGACCCAAACAGGTTCATCAGTCAACCAGGTGAGCAGGAGGGCCATGAAGCCCTACTCGGCAAAAGAGAGAGAAGCTTGGAGTTGGGATAGTAAGTCCCTGCCCCATAAATTAACATGAACTGGAAGCACAAACGGCCGAAGGGGCACCGTTTGCGCCAAACCGGGCAGTGAAACTTGCACGAAGTTAACACTCTGCTGCACTTTCTGCTGCCCCCCAACCCCCCAGATGGTTGGACAGTCCTCCAAAGGCCACTCTGGGGGCCACTGTTGCACGCAAATTACGGTGACATCTGCCCCGGTGTCAAGTATACCTGTCATGGCCCAGTCTGAGAGTGAGGTCTCCTCTGGAGGAGAGGAGCCTCGTGCAGCCAGCCAGGACTCCTCAGGAGAAGAGGAGCCCTGTGTAGCCAGCCCTAGCTCTGATTCAGCAGAAGCCAGCAATCAGGAGCAACAGCTGCTGGCTGATCAGAGCTTACAGCCAGCAGCTGAGGCACCAGCACCCTCTAGCTCCAATACTACAGAGGAAGCTCAGTCAGGGACTTCTACAGGTGCAGCGCAGCCAAGAGCCTCCCCGCCCCCCCCCCCAGGTTCACCTATGCCCAAGGAACGCCGCAGGCAGCGCCAGAGACTGGAACTGCAGGAGAGACGGCTTGGTGCTTGCCTCTTGAGCCAACGCCAGCTGCTGGAGAGTGATGATGAGTAGTGGCAGGATAGAGCCCCAGCAGCTGGCTGAAAACCACGCCTGGCTATAAGAGCCAGTCTGGGGGAACTGCTGGGCATGGAAGCAACGTGTCTACTGCCTGCAACCACTTCGTGTTCTGTGAACCTTGCCTGTGCCTGCTTTTGGACCTGACACTATCGGTGACTGACCTTGGACTGTGCCTGACCTCGCTCTTGGACTCTGGACTCACTCCTGGCTTTATCTCGTGCTCTGACCACTGGTTTGACTTGGCTTTTACTCTTGGAACTCCCCTTTGACTTTGGCCTTAAGGTTTGGACTTGAACCACCCTGCTTGGGCTGGCCCAGCCCGTGACAATACCTGAGAATGAACAACCGTTAAGGAGGAAGCGCTGTTGCGGGCGGGCTCTGGAAATGGAAGCAGTAAGACCCACCAAGGTCGCTTGATTTCGGTTGGTGGACCCAAAGCCTCCCTCCCTATGATCATGATCTTGTCCCCCTACGGGAAGAAAATAGGGCAGGAGAATCAGCTGTGCTACAGAGTCACCAGCTGCTATGGACTGTGGCAAATTGGTCCACGGTTGAATTTGAATAACCCCTTGGTAAACACTATCAATAACCCCGGGGACTACAAAAATACCCCGTTTGGAACTAGAAGACCTGGGGAGAACTAGGCCCACGGTCCCCGATGGAAGAGGGCCCTTTAGTTGGGAAGCAGTGTTCAACACCTCCCCTGGAAATCTGAAGGTTAAAGCACTCTGTAAAAGAAGATCCAGACCGGCACTACCCCGGGTGGCTAATTTTGTCGCAGAAAGATGGGGTGGAGTTAGTCGAGGGCTGGATCCAGCAACGTTTGGTAGGAAGTTGGGGTCTCTGTTTGAACCGGGGCCAGAGACCGGCCCGCTCTCGGGTTTCCCGATTCTGGGACAGAGCAGCACTCGCTAGCCCAGTGAAAACCTTTTCCACATTTTGGGCATTTGGTTTTTGGCCGCTGAGCGGGCCGCTGAGCGGGCCGGGAACTCCAGGGGGACGGGGCTGAACCGTGCCCCCTCCTTTAGCTCTGCACTCCGCTCGAAAATGGCCGGGATTCCCACAGTTATAGCACTTCCCTGATGATTTAGTTGCTTGGCGAAGCGCCGCTGCGAGCAAGGTTGCATTGTGAGAGGCAGAGCCAACATCCTGACAAGCTCGAATCATATCGGCCAGGCTGGGACTGTGACCTAAGCCCTGAATCGCGCGCCAACACACAGGAAGGGCATTCTCTTTGGCTAATTTATGCATGAGTTCAGTTTGTGCTTCTTCATTATTAATTTGCCTTTTTACTGACTCTTGGAGTCGATTGATAAAGTCAGGGTAAGGCTCATTTGGCCGCTGTCTAACCATGGCGAAGGAGGGTTGAGGCTTCCCTAAGGACGGGACTTGCGTAAGAGCCCGATACGCAGCCAGAGCTGACTGTTCGAGCGTCGCCGCGGGCAAGACTATTTGGGCATTTGGTTGGGCAAAAGCCTCAGCTCCGTAGAGTTGGGCTGCGGTGTATGCCCCACCTGAATTGGCCCCGCAGGTGTGGCACTCCTGCCGGAACTCACTTTCCCATACTACAAATTGTGCAGGGGTCAGAAGCATCCGGAAAAGATGCTTCCAATCCTCTGGGACCATACGAGTATTCCGGATCATGGCTTCCAAAAACCCAGTGGTATAGGGGGAGGTTAATCCCGTATCCTGGATAGCATTTTTTAGCTGGAGAAGAACCTTATACTCAACTGGCCTGTACTCTACTATGGGGCAGCCAGCATCGTCCACGTCACCGGTATAGTGTACTGGATAGATGGCCAACATTTCTGTGAGTTCCGCAGTATGTTCTTCTGCGGCTTCTGCTAGAGCCGATTGCAGTCGATCCCGGAGAAACCCTCCCCCAGGCTGAACCCGAGGCAGTTTCTCCGGGGACTCCCTGGTTGGCGTCTCGGAGTTGGGGGCTGCGGCGGCAGGTGCCAAAGGGGGTAGAGGGGGTCTTGACGGTGACGGACCAAAGCACTCCACAGCATGGCGACATTGGTGCCAAGTGTGCAGCAATTGAACAGATGCCCGGGGTTCTATATGTAGAAATCTGCCCACCTTTTCCCAATCTTTGAGCTTCAAAGACCCAGCTTCCGGGTAAGCCGGACAATGGGTGGAAAGGTGGCGCAGGAGACTTGCGAGCTCCGCAGAAGTACTAGACCCGCCAGACTTCTGAACCAGGAATCGCAGTTCCTCCACATGTCTCTGCTGAGGCTGCGTTAATCCATTACCCATACTTACCAGTTAGACGGGGTCTTATTAGATGGGTGCACTCGAGGGGCCTCTTCCAGGAGCTGGTAGTATGGGGGGGGGGGTCCCTGTTCGGGCGCCAGATGTAGCGAAGAACCGACAGGAGACGAAGTCAGGATGCAAGTCTGACACTCCTTTCGGAGTCGAGTGCTTTATTGAGAAACTTTTCCGGAAGTCCCGGAAGAGAGCAAGAACAATTAAGCCAGTAGCAAAGGTTACATTCTTCTGAGCCAGTCACGGATGACTGGGCAAACATGCTGCGGTCAGCCCTTGTCTTATCTGTGAAGCCCAGCGAAGCAAATTGTGAGCTGATCGTGTGAGTATATGGTGCAGCTCTGTGAAGGATGAAAGGACATGCTGAGGCATGCTGAGAAGGGCCCAAGGCCAGGGTGTACTCACTCCCTTCTAAGTCCTGGTCACGGTGTGCCTATTGACCAGGACCTGCAGAGTGGGGCTGCCAAGGCTGACTGGTGTGCCAGGTCCAGCCCACACTTATGTATATAAGGAAGTTTGTACTCATGGGCGGGGGGCTCAGTCCTTTGTGACAAAGTCACGCTGAGTCCCTGCCAGCAAATAAACTGCTTTCCTTCCTGATGCCTTGTTGGTCTCAATCCTTGATCACCCCTAGAGCTGCTACAAGGTGGCCCTGCCCATCTCACTTTTCGCCATTTTGGGCCATTTTGGCCTCGATTGGGGCTGAAACATTCCAGATCAGGTCAGTGCTGGGCGGGGGAACCCTCCCCTGCCTGGCACTGACCTGATCCCGGCCGTTTCGCCTCAATCTGGGCCCAAAAGGGCCCAAAATGCCCATTTCCGGCCATTTTGGGCCCATTTCCACCAGGATCAGGGCCAAAACAGCCGGGATCGAGTTGGTGCTGGGCGGGGAAAGCCTCCCCCGCCCAGCACCGACCCAGTCTTGGCCATTTTGGCCCTTATCCAGGTCCAAATGGGCCCAAAATGGCCATTTTCAGCCATTCCCCTGCCCTGCACTGACCTGGTCTGGGCTGTTTCGGCCCTGATCCAGGCCCAAACAGGCCCCAAATAGTTATTTTTGGCCATTTGGGGCCCATTTTGCGTGGGATCAGGGCCAAAACTGCCATGATTTTGGTTGGTGCCTGGCAGGGGACCCCTCCCCAGCCAGGCACTGACTTGATCTGGGCTATTTTGGGCCTGATCCAGGCCAAAATGTTTCCAAAATGGCCATTTTGAGCCATTTGGGGTCTGTTTCAGCCCAGATTGTGGCCAAAACGGCCCTGATCGGGCCACTGCCCGGTGGGGGAACACTCCCCCGTCTGGCAGCAACTGAATCCCGGCCATTTCGGGCCCAATCAAATCAATTATGCTAATGACACATCTGGTGTTGTGAAGGGGCATGGCATATGCTAATGAGTTATGCTAATGAGTTATGGTAATGAGTTCCTGCCACTCTTTTTCTACGGAATGACCCCTGGTGGAAGGTAATGCATTGTATTTGAATAACATAAAAGAATGTCGATATTTTGGAACTTTTAAGTAGAGAAAATATTTAGCTGGTTTAAGCATTTTCTGATAGGATAGGTGAAAATAAATTGGGGAGCATTTCCAGTCAGCTGTGGATTTTAATGTAGCCCAGCCTTTTTTAAATAATCAGTTTCTTACATCTTGCAAGGATTTTTTTAGTGAAACCCTATGACTCAAGCTTGGGTTTAATACAGCAAGCTTTGAGTCGATTGGGCTAATCCAAGTTTTGAACCAAGAATTGGCTATTACCAGTTGCAGTAGAGATGGTAAAGTGTTAGATTCATGAAGTGACAATCTAAACTTAATGGCACTGTAGAGTTAAGATTTTTAATATTCCTTTTATTGTAAGGGTTTATAATCTTTCATACTTTAATATACATATTCTTAGAATGAATTAATAGTGCTTGCAACCCCCCCCCTCTTTCACTGTTCCACATTTGCTGAAAGTTGCTTCAGAACAACCTAGCTAAGGCTGAAAATGTTTCTCTTCTCAGTTGCTTAGGAAACTTAAGATAAGGCCATATTCTTTAGGCTATTGTCTCATGAGAAGGACGAAAAGGATACAAGAAGAGCACATTCACTCCCTATATCTATAACTTTTGATTCTAAGGTTTGGAAGTCAGCAAAAGTGAGAAATTCAAAGTCAGCAAAGGATAGTGACCAAATAAGGGGAATGAAAAGGTTACATTGATCGCGAGACTAGTTAGAGAACTGAGAAGTAGCCAACCAAAATTACTATAGACAGCAGATGTATGTAAAGGACCAATTGCAAATTGTTCTGCAGGCAGTTCCTTTTGTACTAGAAAAATGTCTTTAAACCTGCTTGTAAGCTTTATATTATTTGGTACTCATGGCTCCTTTGAAAGCTGGGTACCCATATTGCAATATTCAATACAATCATTGAAAGAAGCACTTGTCTGTCTCCTCCTTTTGCTCTGAAGAATCTGGGTAAGGGCAGAAGGGCACTTTTTGTGTAACAAATTCTGGCGACTCCGTTGCCGGGACTTTCTCTGGCACATTCCAGTGATAAGCCATGATGTGGGACCAAAGCTGCTGGCTGAAGACAGCGTGCACCTTCCCAGTTGGGATATTCTCCTGCTCTCAGTGAGGCCCTAGAGACGGCAACCTGGATGCTGGGAGACAGCCCTTAGGGAGACAGCCAACCGCTCTAGAAGATAACGCTTGCAAACGAAGAGAAACTGTAAGTCCTTGGGTTTAGAGAAGGAAGCCTCTTAATTCCTACTTAGTATGAGGTTGAGGTTCCTAAGATAAATCTTTGTAATTCCTAGGGGTAAGTCTCCCCAAGTGGGGAGCTGAGGTTAAAGATTTCTGTAAACTCTTCAGTGTGAGAGTTGGAGAAGGAAGCCTCTTAATTGTGTAACAGCAGCACCTATGAAGACAAACATAAGAGAACAATATTTACTTACCGTTTGGATGTCTTCCCCGGTCTTGATTCTTCTTCTGCACCTGTTGGGCTATAAAGACTGTGTGGTTGTTTTGCAAGTAATTGATGTTGCACAGAAAAGCGGCTTACACTGTATAGTTGTATATGTGCTCTGTACTATATGTCCGTTTACTTTTGGAATTTCAGTGGGTGGAATGTTCTTTACTCTTGTGTAAATGTGTCTGCTATGTTTATGATTGCTTATGGATACTGTATATAGCACTTTGTCACTTTATGTTTAATACAGTCATAGAGCATACTATGTTTATAAAGAGTAAGTTGCACATTGATTATCTTCATTGCATAGACTTGCTTTTCCCTCTATGTGTGGTTTTCTACCCATTTTGCTTGACTGATTAGGTTGGAGGAGCCTCTCCCCCACTTTTTTACTGGCAGGCACTTGGCATCCCTAGTTACCGGGCACTTGTACAGAAACGCAGTGGGTGGGTTTTGCTATTTTTTATTTTTTCACTCTCCAAAAATAAACCCCTTACAGGAGTAGGATTGAAAGCCTGCCTGTGGTTTAAAATCAAAGTGCTTCAGTTGTCAATAGTTGGGAAACAGGGATGAAAATCAGACTTTGGCTTAGCAAGATTACAGATAGATTCCTCAGCCTCGTGATTTGTGCTGCCTGAAGGATGTTCTGAGAACTTGTTCTTAAAGGCAAGTCAGGCTATCCCTGGTAGACTGAAACAAGAAACAGCCACTCTGTTCCTTAAACCAGAAAGCTTTATTTAAGGTGCATGGGCTCTGGGAGTCTCCTACCACAGAAACACAGAGCAAATTGCATCATAATTTTTATCTCTTTTTGCAACAAAAAGAGCGGGAACAAGGAACCAATAGAAAAATTACAGCACAACTATCTTCTTAAATGGAAGAATTGACAGTTAACTCAATGTTGCCAAGTTACCCTTGGGCCTGGTATAATATGGGAGATTTGACAGCTTCCTCAGTGTTGCCAATTTTTGCTTGGGCCTGGTATATCTCCTAATAAAGGAGAATTGACAGTTACCTCAATGTTGCCAATTTACCCTTAGGCCGGGACATCACGGACTTAGTTAAATTTCCCAGGACAATTCCCCCATTTGTTTCCGTGAAGCCTCCACCTCATTGCAACAGCTTAAGGGACTGTCTTTGCAAGACTGGAATACTGCTGGAACAAGCACGTTTTTGCTTCAGGAGAGATAACATCCTGGCAAAGCTGTAGAGGCATTTGCTGGACAGGCTTGGGAGGTACCAAGAAAATAAGGAAACTCCACACTGCAGGCAACAGCACAAAGCAGTCAAACAGACAATGATTACTATACCTATCAGGGGATTTTCCAGCCAGGTTGCAGAGGGGAGCTAAGACCAGAGGGAATCCTACAAGTTCACTGAAGGATCATGACAGAGGTATAGGCCAGGACCAGAAAACAAAAAGATTATATTGTTCCCTTCTGTTTCAGAACCCATCAGTATGTTAACCAAAGATATGTAATCAACCATTAGCTAGCTTTTAGAAGGAAACCGGTGGTTTCAATCATTTAAAAATAGATATATTCAGACATATAGTTGAGGAAGTAAAGCGAAAACTAGGTCTCTGTGGTTAAGCTAGCAGAGATGTGTGTGTGTGCTAATGTGTGACAAACTATATATGGTATAAAGCAAATAAGGGGAGGGGGTTTCCTTAAAAGAGTAAGGGGAGATGTAAACTAAGGCGGAGTTTTAGGCGAAAACCAGAAAGGTGTAACTCCCAAGTACCTCAGCCTATGGGGAAAGGGAGAGGGAAATTGCGGACAGGGATAGGATGCTTAGAATCTGTCAATTATTAGTAGTGATTTGCAGTCTATAAAAATGTATGTTCAGGAAGCCTCTTTGGCACCCTCGGGCCCGTGTACTTCAATAAAGCAGCAGCTTGTACCGCTCGAAGTCTCGGTCTCTCTTCTTGTGGTTTGAGGCAGGAAGGCATTGGCCGTCTGGCCCAGCCGCCTTCGGGCGACAGAGGGAGGCAGCTTGGGCAATATGATTAGCAGGAGATTCGATGGCATCAAAATTATCAGGGATATACACACAACACTGGGTTCCTACCACTGCACAAGTGCCTCCTTGTGCTGCAGTGAGCAAATCTAAAGCCATGCCATTTTGAAAGGCCATGACTTGAATCCGGTGGAGTTCTTCAGCAGTGAACAACACAGCAGTAGCAGTCTCATTTGCTAAAATTTCAATCACTGCTTGTAGATGAAGGAGAGCAGCACCTGTTCTGCCAGAACTATACAGAGGAAACATAATACTTACAAAACTCTGGGCATCTTTAACAATGGCGGTGTGTGATTGGGCAAGATCTCAGTAATCCCAACCCCTTTCTGCTGGAAGCTAGGCGTGAATCAACAGATGAGGGAGAAGGCAGGCAAGGAAGCAAGAATCATACCAGTTTCTGGGCAACCTCTTGTAGGTTCGGTGCCCACATACAAAATAGCGGTCTTGCCCTGTATAAACATTCCACGGTAGGAACCGAAATTAGAGTTTGGAGGCACATCAGAAGTGTAATAATCAGAGAATGGAAAAGGAAAGGTGGTGAGGGTTGATGTATTGTCGAAGGCTTTCACGGCCGGAGAACGATGGTTGTTGGGGGTTTTCCGGGCTGTATTGCCGTGGTCTTGGCATTGTAGTTCCTGACGTTTCGCCAGCAGCTGTGGCTGGCATCTTCAGAGGTGTAGCACCAAAAGACAGAGATCTCTCAGTGTCACAGTGTGGAAAACTACATCTTTTCCACACTGTGACACTGAGAGATCTCTGTCTTTTGGTGCTACACCTCTGAAGATGCCAGCCACAGCTGCTGGCGAAACGTCAGGAACTACAATGCCAAGACCACGGCAATACAGTGGTGAGGGTTCCTTGCCAAACTATTGTACAATAAAAGATATTCCCATAGACCAGGGTGGAATTGGAAACATAAAAAGGAGGAAAAGAGGACAGGAAGGTGTAATTCCAAGCAAGCCAACCTGGCGGGATGAGAGAGGTAGTCACTGCTCCTTGGGTAACATTACACAGCCAATGGATCACTTGCTGAAATGGCAAGGCTGGTAAATTGAGTTTATCCCTGCCCTGCAGGAAGGGAAAGCAAGCCACTCTTAGGGGCTGACCCCTGCCACCCCGCACTCACCCTCCACGTGCCCGGCAGGCGAGCATGGAGGGAGCGTCCTAGAGGCCAAGGCAGCAGTGGAGGCGTTGTGGCTGCTGGTGCTCGAGGAGCTGCACCCTGGCCAAGCAGAGGAGGCCTGGCTATTCCGGACGTGGCTGGACCGCATGGCCGGGGAGGTCATGGCAGTCCCCTCCCACAGTAAGTGAGAATGTAATGGGATGGGGGTCATGACAAGGGGGAGTGGGCCCATGGGGGCAGCCCCCTAGCCCATGGCCAGAACCCCTGGGCAGGGCCACAACTCCCACCCCACCTCTAGCTGCCTCGTTGCCCCATGACTCCCCAGTGGTCAGCGTCTCAGGGGTGTTTCTTCCTGCCGCCAGGAGGGCTGTTGGAACACTGGAGCCTCACACTGGACCAGGTGACAGCGGCATGGGAAGTCCAGTGGGGTGAGTACTGCTCATGGATGTCTGGGGGAGGCCAGACCGCATGCTGAGGGGAATGCAATAGCCCTTTCATGTCCAGTGGAGAGGTATGCTATGGGGCATGCTATGCAAACAGAACACTCCACCATGAAGTGGTGGAATGAATCCTTCAGGCCAGTGAGGAAACGGGTCCGGGCCCTCATGACAGAGGGTGTCCTGTGACTAGTTGACACTGACCTCTGTTATTTTTAATATACAGCCTGTGATACGAAATCACAGAACCCTTGAATTAATGCAGCTTGATCTGCATCAGAGACATTCCAGCCAGATGGACAAAACAATTGCTGAGTCTTGCCCAAGAGAATGGAGCTAAAAGAATATGCAGAATGATCAGGCGTGATTGGTTCCTACTCCCCCCAAGCTATGGACATGCAGCCCTTGACAACAAAGGTTCTTCTGGGTCACCCCCATACATTCCAATCACCCCTCATGTCCTTGATTTACTTCCCATCCTCCAGTTCATGGGCCATCAATCAGCATTGATAATTTCTAAATTTCTTCCTGGCACCAAGTAAATTCCTGTAGCCCAGGTCCGGGGAACATTTAGGATCAATTGCTCCTTTTCTCAACGACAGGAAATCCCAATCTTTCTCTTTCTCTAACAACGATCACAGCTGCTAAAACCTTTGTCATTCTCAGGAACTGACTTTTGCAGTCCTTTGCCTCAATGGCTGACTGGGCTCCACAGCCCCAGGACATGATTTGCTCTGTAAAAATCAGAGCTTCGCCCCATCCAAATTGTACAGGCTCACTCAGCATGTCTCCCTCTCTGAGCCCTTCTCCCTGGCTGAAGATGCAGGACATTTGAAACTCTCTTCCTCCATGAACTACTCCCCTGGATAGGTAAATATATTTCCCCTCCCTCACTCTCTTCCAATTTCTGACTAATTTCCTAGGACTCTGTGTGTTTGTGCTTACAGTTTATTACTTCTTGTGTGCATGGATTTTCCCTTTTACTCTTTACTTTGAAGAAACACCCGTCTCAACAATTTCCTTGGAGAGAGGACCCAGTAAAAAATGATGAAGGTTCCGCTTGTTACCTTCGTGCATAGCCTTACTCCTTGCTGCTAATTCCCCTTATACTTGCAAGGAGTCTCATTCTAGTAACAGTCCTGTATGAGCGGGCACTCGAAGAGGGCTTGCCAGGGCCAGAGGTAGTCGTGCAGGCAGTCAATCCCCTCGGCCGTCATGGGGGGCCTTGGCGTCAAGATCCTTGCGGGTGAATCTGGGACTAGGGCTGGTGGCATGGAGCCCAGGGAATGGGGCTGATGCCGCTGCCTCCCTGTTTCAGGCAGCCCCAGCAGGGCAGATGCCACTCCTGGGGTGGAAGCTGGCACAGATGTGGGTGCCACCGACCAAGAAGCCACCCCGCCACAGGACCCGCCCCCCTCTCACTGAGAGAGGTGACCACGGGGAGCTAGGAAGATGCATGCAAGGAGCCCAAGTCCCCAGAACTGGAGCCTCCAGGTGATGGGGGGCCCGGTTGGGGGGTGATGGGGCCTGTCAGCTGATGGCTGCTGCATTCACCAGCCTCCTCTCCTGCAGGGGCCTGCATGGTGGTGTTCTCTGCAGAGGTACTGTCAGAACTATGGGGCATAACACAGACGTGCTGGGCCGTGGCAGCTGGAACGGCCATCCCCCAGACACTTGGCTTCGGCTGGTCCCCGGACCAGAGGCTAGAGGGATCCCTGCTCCACGGGCGGACTCTACATCCTCTGTGGGTGGTGGTGGGGGCACCAGAGGGGGGTTGGATGTTGACTCGCAGGCTGGCGGGCCAGAAGGGGAAAGGGAGCCGCCCTTGGAATCGGAGGGGGGCAGAAAGGACGAGGGAGCTGTCCTAGGTTTCTGGGCATGGGGCCTGCGGCCCAGCCAGTACATTCCCCCCCCCCAACCCTGGCTGTCATGTGAGCGACAATTGAGAGGGATTGACTAGAGGTGTGCTGGGACTGGCGGGAATCTGTGGCCCAAGGCCATGCCCACCTGGCTGGCCTGGCGGCGGCAACATCAACTGCAAAATCCCTCCAGAATCTGAGCAGCTGTCTGGTCCACTTGCAGGGTCTGCTGGAGGGGCTCTGGTCTTTCAGGTGCTAAAGCACATATTCTAACAGGTGAAAAAAAGAAAACACTCTAGGCTTTGTTCACTAAAAACAGCATTAAATTGAAAAGGCACATTTTGAGGATGAAAATCAGAGAACAAAATTTATCATTTTTCAGTCCACAAGCCTTAGAAAACGAACAAAACTTTTCACTAACCTTGAAGCGCACATACCATGTTCAGGCCCCCAAATATTCACATTGTTGTCATTCTTTGCATGAACGGTTTCGCTTCATGGACCAGAGCAAACGATAACAAAAATATTGTGCAGGGATGCAAATAGGTCAGGATGTGTGTGTATGTACTTGAGCTGGCTGCTCTACAGATATGTTGCTTTCCTCTGAGTACAAAGTTGGGGTTGTAAATACATGAAGCAAGGAAATGTGTGTGGAAAATCTCTGCAGCACCTAAGAAGCTTTATGAGCACCACCTGGTGTCCATAGAGGGAAACAAACCTTTTCTTAAAAATGCCATCCTAAATAAAAGGACAATTTTTATGCATGTGCAAAAATAAGATATACTATGGGAAGAATCTCCCAACCTCTGGAGGACTTCTCAATAAACTTGTGGATGATCAAGCATGTGAATGAAGTGTGTGTGGCTGTGTCAGTGAGTGAAAGACAGGCATGTGCAACTATGGGCACAGGTTCAAATTCGTATAAGAAGTATTGTTTAGCTTTACCCACTCAATCCAGTGAGATACTGGGGTGTCAGTTCACGCCTAAGAAGATTATACTACAGTTATAACAAAATCTCCCATATTTGCTCTTTTTCAAATGAGGAAACAATACCTGGGGAAAAAGGGAATGCAAGGTTGTAGAAGAAATGCCTGGATTCTCAGAGACTGAGTAAAGTGTGTGGGGGCGTGTCTCAATCTATGGGTCTGGATTCTGGAACCAAACATGGCTCTGCATGGAACCCAATTTGACCTGTGGCAAAAGAAAATTAAATTATAAAGTTAATGTCCTTTAGAGGGATAAGTTGTATGGTTGAATGACCAACAAGTAAAGAGAATTGTAGGCAAATTTTTGTATGGGGCTGAAAGGTTTTTAGAGATGCTTTACAGAAAGGAAAAAGATAGAGGTGAACCGCTGCAATGCAAATAGAAGCACTCAATTTTCTCAGGAATATCAAAAAGAACTAAACAGTATTATAAAGGAATTACTTATACAAGAACAAATGTATTGACATACCACAGGAAACTTGACCAGGCAGGCACCTTCGATCTTCTGCCCAAAATACATAAGACTGGCAACCTAAGATGTCCCATTGTCTCTGGCATAGGCACCATGACTATAGGGGTGTCTGGATATAAGGACTCCATTCTCAGACCCTATGTCATCAATGCCCCTAGTTATGTGCACAACACCACAGACTTTCTAAGAAAAAAACACCTATTGACAATCTTCCAAATAACGCTATTTTGGCCACCATGGATGCTGAATCTCTACACAACATCCTCCACTAAGATGGAATTCAAACCATTAGGAACACCATCTCTGACAACACCATTGCCGACCTTGCTACCAAGTTCTGTCAGTATGTCCTCAACCACAGCTACTTCAAATTTGGTAATGATTTATTTCTTCCGATCAGTGGCACAGCCATGAGCACCCACATGTCACCACAATATACAAACATTTTAATGGCTGACTTGGAAGAGCATTTCCTCTGCTCCTACCTGTTAACACCTTTCTTGTACTTGAGATTCATTGATGACATTTTACCATCTGGACACGTGGGAAAGAAGCACTGGAGAAATTTCACCCATCTTTCAACAACTTCCACCCCGCCATCAACCCAATCGTGAATCAGTCCACATTTTCTGGATGCTGCTGTACAAATACATGATGGAAGCATAATAGGAAACATCAACTGATTGCCAAACATATCGACATGCCTCCAGTCATCGTCCAAAAAAACACAACAAACAATACATTGTCTACAAGCCAAGCTCTATGCTACAATCACGTCTGCTCCAATCACTCTGATAGAGATTCTCACCTGTGTGATCTATGACAGAGATTTCTGGAATTACTATATCCACCAGCTGTAGTAAGGAAACAGATCAACAAAACCAGAATGATACTGATGGATGGCCTGCTGCAAGAGAAACTCAAATAAACCAAAACCAGAACACCACTGGTAGTCACATACAGTTCATTGTTGTTCTTCTGTGCCTCCACATATGGGACTGCACAGGTGCAGGCCAGCCGCCAGAAAATTCATTACCGCTTTCTTGAGCTCCAAAGGGGCCGTTGCTCATGAGCAGGGCCGGCTCCAGTGGCGCCAGCACCTGAGGCAGCTTAATGGCTGCCTCTCTGTGTGTGCGTTTGCTGGACTGCATGTGAAGTCATCACGCAGGGCTGGTGCGCATGCGGGGGGCCTTCCAGCCCTCCCGTTCAGTTGCTCTGTGGGCCAGGGGCAGCCGGCCGCCCTGGCGGCCAGCTGCGCCAGGCCCTGCAGAGCAACTGAATGGGCAGCTGCCCACTCAGCTGCCCCATGCTGCCACAGCCAGCATGCACTTCTGGCTGGCGGTGGCGGCGGCGGCAGCTCTGTTGCGTGCACCTCTGTCCCCATGCTAGCTCCCCTCCGGCACCTTAGCACCCTGAGGCAGCTGCCGGGCTAGCCTCAGTAGGCAGGCTGGCCCTGCTCATGAGCCTCACAGCAACTGTTCCCAGCCCAAATGGTCATGTGTCCTAAAGGTGAGCAACGGTCCCTTCCCTCAGTTCTCCTATGCCGCCACGACTCACCACAAGAATTAATCATGGAGTTCACAGTGGGGTAGGAGGGAGGGATGTGCGTCTGCACAGAAGAACTCGATGAACAATAGTTACAGGTATGTACAACCCTATTTTCTCTGTTCACACCAGCTCAGTGTATCATTAATGATCTGCCACAGGCAAACCTTTTCTTGCCCAGTCAGTCCCCCAGCCTTAAGCAATTTCTTACTCACACCTATGCACTTCCCAACATGAACATGAACACTGGGACCAGGGCCTGCAATAGACCAAGATGCCAATTCCGCTGCCATATTCACTCTAACAACATAATCACTGGACCTAACAGCGGCTATACCATCTCAGGTTCATTCACTTGTTCATCTTCCAACATTATATATGCCAGCAAGTGTCAGCAATGCCCTTCAACTCTCTGTATTGGACAAACACTCCAGTCCCTCTGCAAAAGAACAAATAGACATAAATCTGATGTTTACAAAATCACAACTTTCAAAAACCAGTGGGAATACATTTTAATATCCCAGGACATTCCATTGCAGTTCTCAAGAAGAGAAACTTCAAAGGAAAATCACAACACGAGATTGCTGAAATTGAGTTTATTTTCAAATTTGGAACAATGGATCCTCCAGAGTTGAATCGGGACATAGGATTTTTCTTGCATTGCAGATGCTAATTTTCTGCACTTTCTCACATCTCTGCTCTATCAGGCTAATTACAGCATGTATTATAGGTAGCTTCCTGACGATACCCTTCCTACTTGCTGCCTGAATTATAAAGATTCCTTCCTTTTTCCAGGCAAACCTACAGGGAGCACTGCTGGGTGGGTGGGGGGAGTTGTAGCCAGGTAAGCAGGGGGTGGGGAGGAGGCACAACAGCCTCCTCAGCAAGCCCTGTTGCCAAGGATTCACCTCTTTCCCCGGTATGGGCATGCTACTGTGCCTGTGCTCTGGGAAAAGAAGTGAGTTGTCTGAAACACGGCTTGCCTTTTATAGGTATAGATTATCCTCACAACAATCACCCTGTGAAGTGGGTGTGGCTGAGGGAGCTCAGAAGAGCTGTGACTGACCCAAAGTCACCCAGCTGACTTCAAGCTGAGGAGTGGGAAATCAAACCCAGGTCTCTAGATTAGAGTCATGCCACTCTTAACCACTATATCAAACTTGCCCCCAGTCTGCCTGCCCATTGCCTTCAGTCAGTTGCCCCTTTCCTCTGCCAGTTGTGGCCTTTTATTCATCTTCCCTCGGTCATTCCTAGTTTCTAACTGCCTGCTTTTACTTTCAGGCAAGGCCTTCCTCTCAAGGAGGCCTTTAGTCCAGAGGAGTTCTTTGTGCCACAGAGCATTAGCACTGATGGACTTTCCTTCCGGTTGCACCTCCCTTGCTGTTGCTGCCCCACTTAGTTCTCTTCTCAGCTCTGTTACTGGGCAGCTGCTTGCCCTAGAGGGATATCATATCTCCATCCTCAGGAACAGCCCCCGAATCTCCAGGCAATTCCCAGAGTTGGTATCCCTGTCAGGGATATTGCAAAGTGGAGAGACCTGACATGCAAAGCGTTCCCACCCCCATGCAGCTCCAGGGGAGTTGCATAAGGATCAGTGTCTCACTTCTTCACACCCACTTTGCACTTGGTCCACCCTTCTGGTGTGGGGGTTTGTCAGGCACTGCTCTCCCTCAAGGTTGCAGTGAGGATTTTTTTAAACATGGAAACAGAGATTCTCCAGATGTGTTGCCAAGTAGGCCCCCTCCCCTGCTTTAAGGCCTGCCATGAACTGTGCTAAAGTTTCCTGCATTACTGTTTCACTGCTGCACAAAGATTGCTCTGCACGTGTGTGCTCTGATACACGTGTCAGTTTCCTGCCCGCGTGTCAATTGCCTTGCTGCTGCTATAGACTGTGTAGTTACTGACTCCATGTTTGGATATCTGCACAAAGGACTCTTTTTCTGGGCAGCACTGCCCTGGCCTGTATCTGGATTTCCAGTGTGTGTTTGGACTGTGTTACAAGTGTGCCCCGTGCCTGCATTGCCATCTGCCACGGACCGTGCCTGTTCCCTGCTTTGGACTGTGTTTTAAAGTGTTGTTCCCCCTGCCTCCATGGAAGCCTGCCTCATATGGGCCCAAGCCGCTGCTAGCAGCCAGGCACCTGCCGGGGAAACCTCCAGCGAGCCTGGCTAGGCGCTCCCTGGTCAGTTCCCGCCTGGAGCCTCCCGCGGGCCGGTCCCCGAGCTTGCCCTCGCTACCGGGCAGCCTGCTATCCAGCCCCAGCTATGCCCAGCCGGCATCCATGTTCTCAGGCAGCCAGAAGGCCCTGGGAAGAAGACTGCTTTGAGAAGCCATTTCGGCGAAGCGGGCACACCACGTCCGCAGCGAGAGCCCCTCGCCCCGCTCTGCATATCTTAGGAGCCGCCCCGGAGAAGGAACTAAGTGCCGACCATCCCAAGCACTTAGAGAATGCATCTCAAAGAAACCTCCGCATTCCAGAAGCTGATGACATCAGGACAAGCCCTGTCCGCTGGAACATCCTTTCAGCCCACTTGGATTTCCCCCTCCCTCTTTTGTCCCCTCTTCCTGAGGTGTCACTTATCACAATCTGATTACTAAAGTGGCCCATCCAAGCCATTCAGTAGCCCATTAGAACCTTTGTTTTAATCTGTGAGAACCACCAAGTACAGCACCAGCCCCAGGGTACGTTTTGGGGTATTTAAGCTGGTCTCCCAGACCACTCGGTGCTTAGGCCATTCCTATCCAGACCTCCTTGCTGTCCGTCTGTGGTCCCAGTGCTGGCATTGGGCCACCCTCGCTGCTGTGTCTCTGCTTCGCTCCAGGATCGTGAGTATTTCCCTTACCATCGTTGGGAACCCGCTAATGCGAATGTCTCTGTATCTCCTACTCCATATTTCCTAGATCTTGTGTGTTCCTTGTATGATTGTGCAAGTTAGGCTTACGCCACACTAAATACACGTGTTTGGAACTTATTTGTTGTCTGCCTCTTTTTCACTAGAGTGTCTGGGATCGGGACCTCCGTAAACATAGGTTATGATCCGCGCTTAATATTTAGTTACAGACTGCTATAGCTAATTCCCCATTATAATAAAGAGCAGTTCTGGTAACAGATGCTGAATTCAGGTCTGCAGATGGATGTGTGGAAACATTCGTGCAGCATTCACTGGGATGTGCTTCTCTGGTAGCAGGGCAGCTTTCAAAATGATCTCCCATGCAAAGGAGTTAAAATCTATTTGTGTGACCTGCTTTGGCTGGAGCACAACGGCCATTCTTGTTGAATGTTTATGTCCCACATGTTCACTAGGAAAACTAGCAGTGGAGAAAGCAGTGGGAAACGTATCTGCTCTTTGAGAGAGACATCAATAACATTTTAACCCCCCACAGTAGCTGAGAGTTCCCCTACAGAGTTCCTTTGCACACTTCCAGAGATTGAGAAGAGATCCTGTATCCAGCAATGCAAGTTTAATGCTCCTTTTTGAAATGCCGCAGCAGGACTGGTGTTCTACAATCTCACTCAACAGGAAGTAAAGAAAAAGACTGGGGGGAAATCCCTTTGCAGCAAAACTAAAGCATCCAAACAGTGATCCTTATTAGTATAGTGTTTATGGCCATCCTGAAGAGGTAACTCTTTCTATCTAGTTAGTAAGTAGCCCAAAGATTTTTTTAAAAAAAATAATGCAGATGATGGCTTTGGATAGCTAATAGTGCCTTGCTAAGAAACATATCTGCCTGCCCAGGTGGTAGAAGAGATACTGTTTTGCCTCTGTGTAGCTAGAAAGAAAATTGAATTGTTGCTAGCAACGTTCTTTAAGTTCTTCAAAACATATCAAATGGCACATCCAAAATCCTGGCACTTGGGGTAAAATCAAAGGCTTGAGACAAGCCTGGGGTAGACTATACCAGGAGCAGAACCAAAAGCAGTTTCTGTGTTGGTCCAGGGGGTTGACCCTAAGCTTGGACTAAAAGCCAGTGGAGTTGACAGTGTTGCCAACTCCAGCTTAGAAAATTTCTGGAGATTTGGGGGTGAAGCCTGGGAAGGTGGAGTTTTGGGAGGGGAGGGAGGCCAGCAAGAATGCCATGGAGTCTGCCCTCGGAAGCTGCCATTTCTTCTGAAGCAACTGATCTCTGCAATGAGATGTTGTGGTTCTGGGAGAATTCCAAGCTCCAACTGGAGGTTGGTAACGCTAGAAGGAGTTGTGCAACAAAGTGATGGGAAGTGAGGCTGAGTTATCACATAGCTGTACCACTCTACTATACTGTTTCCACTGGTAGCAAAGTCTCCTCTGTTCCCCAGCTTGGGAGACACTGGTGATATAAGAAACTTTCTTATTGGTCATGAGTTGGCTACCTAATTCAAGCACATGCACTGTGTGAAAATTAGGAGGCTGACTTTAATGCCCAGAAAAAAAAACTGCTTTCCTTGAAAAAAAATTCTGGCCCCATATTCTTAATGAGCACTTTCATTTTCTAGTGGGAAGTTGGCAAATCGACCAGAATTGCAGAAAGTATTGGGCTGACACCTGTGCTGGGGTTGTTTTTGTCTCTCAGATGCTTTTGCCACTGGGAGGGTCAGAAGTCTCTCACTTTCTCCCCAGGGGTCATGTTCCATCTCCTCAAGAGATGGTGATGGATTGACTTAACAAAAGACAAAATTAATTGCAGTTGCTCCCTGAGAGACTACTACCATTTGCAGCCCTGGCTGAGTCAAATTAACAGAATGGGTATTAATATATTCCTGTGATTATAATCAGCCGAGAAGAACCTGAATGCCTGCCAGACTCTCTTTGGCACATTTCTGGGCTCCGGAAAATGAACATGAATCAGTTCCTTTTTACAGATCTCCTTTAATTTGCGGCTTGGAGAACCAAGATGATGATGACAACATTGATAGAGAGCAGTTTGAAGCTGATCTCATGGAACAAGTGACAGACCATGGTTAGAAGTTCATATTCCCGTGGCACGTCTGGCAGGAAAGAGGATTGGCAGTATGGGGTGGGGAGATCCCCAAAGGTCCAGAGCTCATTGGCAGAACCATGTGGATAGTTTAGATGGGGAGAATTTATGGAGGTGGGGGAAAGATGGTGGTGGAACGGGCCATCAAGTCACAGCTATGGTGACACCCCCCCCCCCCCCGAGTTTTCAAGACAAGACACATTCAGAGATGGTTTGCGATTGCTTGCTTCTGAGTAGCAGCTCTGGACTTCCTTGTTGTTCTCCCAAGCAAGGCTGGACCCTGCGTAGCTCCTGAAATCTGACAAAACCGGGCTAGCTTGGGCTATCCAGGACAGGGCATGAATGTATGGATAAGATGAATAAGGGCAATTTTTGTCATCCCATAATATTAGAATGTGAGTTCTCCAGAGGGAATTGATTGACGCTTGGTGCATGACTGATCAAAGGAAGTTCTGCTTCACACAACATGGGATTCACTTTTGAAATTTGCTGTCACGAGATGTGGTAATGTGGTAACCTTGCACGGCTTAAAAGGACAAAGGGCCTAAGGAGTACACATGCAAAATAATTGTTTTGTTCCTCAGCCACTGTTATATATTTGGACTGTTGGAGCCACTGTAGTTTTGGGGATGGAGCCACTAGTTCCCCTCAGAGCCGAGAGAGCCTGTAAAGAGTCAGTTACAGCCAGTTAGAGATGGCTGCAGTTGTTCCCTGTTACTAGTTATTCAATAAACGTTGATTGTTTGAAGCACTGCAGTTGCCTTCCAGTGTCAATACATATTACCCAAGATATTAGAACCTGGGCACCCAATGAAGTTGCTGGGCAGTATGTTTGAGATAGAGAAACGGAAATACTTAACAAGTAGTTAAATTCTATAGAATTCACTGTTAGTGGACACAAAGATAGCCAGGAACATAGATGGCTTTAGAAGGGGGTTGGACAGGTTTATAGGTCAGGAGTTTGCCCGCCACTGGCTGGCACCTGGGAACTCTAGCCAACATAGCAACGGCAATTCTGGTTTGAACAGGAAGTAAACCGGGGATGCTCTAGCATTTTACAAAACTCTATAGAGTTTTAACACAGTGTGTTACTTCTGGTGATGTTGGCGTGCTACTGCAACACCAGGCTTTTCCTCCCCCTTAATTTTTTCCTCACAGTTCCCCAATAGGGGAACTTCAAAGAGAATTGCTGGGAGGCCTGCTACTATGGCATCATCCCTATCTGAATACCAGTGCTAGGAGGCAACATCAAGGGAAGGTCTTGGCCTCTATGCCCTGTTGTTGGCCCTCCAGAGTAACTCATCCAGCAGGGCTCTTCTTATGCTCTTAAGTGACAAAATACATCTGTAATGATTTCAAGTAAATGTGTGCATGTGTCTTTAAATGCTTGGTGTGAGATAGGTGAAGAGTGGGGTGAAGGAGAGGGATGAGTGAGTGATATGATTGGTTGATGACTGAGAGTGTAGGCAGAGTGAATGCAGTTTGAGACTGTGTGGAGAGTGTGGAGAGCAAAAGTGTCAGTCAGAAGAAAGCAGGCTAGCTGTGTGCTGCCTGAGTACACTGAAGTATTTATGAGAGAAATATAACCTGTGTGGAACCTGAACTGAGCATGTTTGTGAAAGAACACTCAGTTAGGGAAAGAGAGGCCAGCTGTGTGCTGCCTGAGCAGGTTTAATATTTCTGTGAAGGAGTCTTGAGAAAGCAGGCAAGCTGTGTGCAGCCTGAGTAACTTTAAGCACTCTGTGAGAAACATTGAGTTAGAGAAAGAGGCTAACTATGTGTGAAGCCTTAGAAGAGATCTGTATGAATGAGTTTAAATGAAGTAACTTTAAGAACCGATAACTACTTTTATGAAACCGATACGCTTCTTAAAAAAATAAAAGTTTATTTTGTTTTTGTTATATCCCAGAGTAGCTGTCATTGCTATATCCCATTCCTATCCTCAGGGCCACATAGTACCATGAAGGAGCCTGATGCTTAGGCACGTTACCAAAGGGAAAATTTAAATAAAATATCTTGGAATATAATATTCCTGGTGGCAGCAATCTACCCAGAGGGTGTAAGGGAAAGATTAAAAGTAAAATCTATCCTAGAGAAGTAAGGGTCATAACAACATCATTTTTAAAAATAAGAGAAAACACACTTTTTACATATATAATACAAGCTAAAGATTCAAGCAGAATTAGGATTGCTTTGGGGCAGAATTTCAAACTTAAAACGCACACAGCATTGCTTTTGTTCAAGGCTACTGGAAAAGGGGCTCTGACCTAGATAACCCAGGCAAGCCCAGTCTTGTCAGATCTCAGAAGCTAAGTAGGGTTGGTCTTGGTTAGTAACTGGATGGGAGACCTCCAATGAAGACCAAGGTTGCAAAGGCAGGCAATGGCATACCACCTCTGAAGTCTCTTGCCTTGAAACCCCAACAGGGGTCGCCATAAGTCCACTGTGACTTGACAGCACTTTCCACCACCAGTGGAAGAGGAGTTGATTGGCCTTTTGCTTTCCAAAAGCTACTCCTGCCCAGGTAGAGCTTTCCCACCAAAGGGCTTACAGGGTTTGGTACCCGCCATTGGCAGTCTCCTGTTTGGTTCAAGATCCCATTTCTGAATGGCTGCTGTCACTCTGCTGTGGAAATATCCATAAATTCTAGCTCAGAAAATCTCTTCCAGAAGATCTAGGTCAGAAACTGATTCAAGTGTAATAATTTATACTAAAACTAGGACGAGGCGGGGGGGGGGACCCTGCTATGTATCCTTCTAAATATAGATTAAATGAAATGCAGTATGTCACAAATGAGATATTTGGGTACCAAATTATGGTATAAGGCTTGGATTAACTCCCCTGACAAGTTTGCTTAGCTTGGCATATTTGTTAAAATTCCTTCAATTTTTTATTTGTGCACTGTCACAACATCTGTAGCTTGGCTGGCGAAGTGTTACTACAGAATGGAGAGGGCTAGTGGACTCTGAACCTCTCTTGAGAGTGAATATAGAAAGTGAATATAGAAAACTGAATATAGATTTCCCATCTGCTTCCTGTGGGGTTCTTAGATATGAAATGAGTTGGGTTCTATCCATGATTCAAGGTTTGATGGCAGATTTGTGTTTGCATGATTTGTGCACTGTGGTGCATGCGACCTGAAGCTTTATGGTGGAAGAAACAGAGAATGCATCAATGTTCTCCTGAGTCCAGCCACAAATCCATCTAGCTTGGTATTATCTGTTCTGACTGGCCGTGGCTCTCAGGTAGAGAAAGTTGCCCAGGGTTGAATCTAGGGGTGCTAGTCCCCTAATGGGGGCAGGGGACCCCCCACCTTTCATCCTCTGGCCCTGCTCATCTGGTCAGCAGTGGGGGGGGGAGGCAGCATGCATGGAGCCCTAGAGCATGAGGCAAAATGGCATGTGCACATGCTCCGAAGACCCCAATTACACATTTCTGATTGAATACTGGGAGTGCTTGGGTCTTATCAGGACCAAATTGGCCGCAAACATAGTAAAAATGCCCATTTGCTCCTGTTGAGACCCTGTCACTTCTGTTTTTCAGCTGGAAGTGATGTCGTCAGGGTCCCCAGAGCACACGCATGAGAGGATTCAGAATCAGCCCTCCCGCCTCCCTATAGACACCCCTGTCCCTGCTTTAGAGTTAAAGGGATTTGGCATCGCTCGTTGCATCTTGGACCTTCTGCATGCAAATCAGGGGCATTGCACAGAGCCGCAGCTGCTCCCTAAATGAATGTATCTTTTGCTGAGTCAGATGGTTGGTCTATCAAAGTCTGTATTGTCTACTCTGACTGACAGCAGCTCTCCAGAATCTCAGGCAGAAGTCTTTCCCATCCCAGCCCACATGATGCAGTGGTTAGAGCGCTGGAGTAAGATCTGAAAGACCCAGGCTGGAATTCCTCACTCTCCCATGGATGCTTGCTGGGTGACCTTGGGCCATTCACACGAACTCTGCCTAATGTACCTCTGTTAGCAGTCAGACTTGCCCCCACAATATTAGAAGGCTTATGAATGTAGTTATGCCATATACCCCTTCTCTGACTGCTTCGAGCACTAAAACTACTGCCCAAGCAGGCAGAAAATGTAGGAAAATATAGCAGAGTTGATGCAAAGATTGTGCATCAGAAGAAATGAGAATACACACACACACTCCAGTGTAGCTCTGTAAAATTACATTACTAAAGGATAAAAATAGGGTTACATTTGGAGAAAATAATAAATTGCTAAGCTGACTACATCTTGCTAGGTAAGTGACTGAGAGAAGACAGAGAGAGTAGTAGAGAGAGAGGACAAAGAGCACTAAAACTTCAGTGTATAGCATCACTTAATTGCCCTCCCCAATAAACAAGGTGCCCAATAGAAAATCCTAATTCTACTTCATTATTCATGGAGACTCCCCTTTCTACAGTGGGAAACTCACTCGAAGCCCTAATGGATACATTCAAAGTAAGTTTACTAATTAAGTAAGTAACACAAATAGTTTAACTCTTTCATGACTGAAATGAAAACACTTGCTAAATCCCAACAGAAAACATAGAAGCCAGATCCCAGCAGGGAGATGGAACACGTGAACATGAGGAATGGTGGGTGAGGCCAGCTTACCCCTTCCCACACCCCGGAGGCATGCTAAAGATCCTGATACAATAGGGCCTTCCCAGAGTTCCTGAATTAAACAACACGCCCTATTGATCTTCCCTTAACCACTTTCCTATTCTTAGGCGACTCCGGAAGCTGAGAGCCTCACCTATCCACTTCTCAGATCATCAATCATTATTGATAACTTTAGCTCCACCTGGGAAGACCCAATCAAACCTTCCTAGTTCATTGTCATGCCTCGGAGATGGTTTGCTGGTTCATGGTCCCACTTTGGAGACAGTTTGCCAGCTCTTTGTCTCACCCCGGAGACAACTTCTCAATCCTTTGTCCCATGCCTGGACAAAGGATTATTTGGGGGGGCAGAAGATGCAATCTTGCCCCTGGGTAGGATCCACCGTATAATTGGACTGCCCCCCTACCATAGTTGTGTGCATGCTCTTGGATTCAGCATCCACTCTCCAGCCTCCATTCGAGCTCTTCCGCCTTGACGTGCAGGTCACTCAACTCTCTCCCAGATGCCCTCTAATGGATTGTAAATATCACGTAATCCCTTAAACCCTATCCAACTTTCACCACTGCTTTCGAGTTATCTCTGAGTGTGTGCTGTGTGTGTTCTGTGTGCTGTTGATCTTTGTTATTTTCAACAAAAATCCCCTTTTCGGTTGCAACCGCTGTCTCTTTATTGAAAGAGTTCTCTAGCTGGGACAATTCTCATATACATTGGTGGAGATCCCTAAGTTACCCCCTCTCGCTGCCCTCCTTGCACGCTAATTCCCCCGACTTGCAAGGAGACCTTCCCATTGGGTAACACCTCACAAGGTTGTTGCATGGGTAAAATGAAGGAGAGGAGAACATTGTAAGCTGCTTTGGGTCCCAAGAGGGGAGAAAGGCAGGGTATACATGAAGTAAATACATAAATCCATTTAACTGGAGTTGCCACAGCCCTCTTAGGTTTTTATTGATTTACTAGGGTTGCCAATCTTCAGGTGGTTGCTGGAGATCTCCTGGAAATAATAATTATCTCCAAGTGAGAGAGATCAGTTCCTTTGGAGAAAATGGCTGCTTTGGCAGGTAGACTCCATGGCATTATACCCAGCTGAAGTCCCTTTCCTTCCCCAAACCCTGCCCTCCCCAGGCTCCACCCTTGAGATCTCCAGGAATTTTCCAATCAGTAACCCTCTTTAGAGCCAAAGGCTCACTTTTATGGATCGAATCCAGTTTTCTCGGTTATTGTTTGAAACATTTCTCATTGTAAAATCCCAAACTCCAGATTTGTCATTTGCATTTAAATGCATGTCCTACTTTTCATACATCTAAAGACCTTTACAGCAGCCTATGTTATTTAACATACATGGAGTCTTATCCAATGATTCAGATATGTAGATTGAACATCACTTCATCATTGTAACATGAAGTGTATGAACAGTACATTGTGTATATGAACAGTACATTGCTCCTAAACAGTCTTGGCACCAGATACTCTGCATATTCTCTCATATGTTCTTGAATGTACTTGAAGATCATCCCAGGAAGCCAGTAGGAAGGTTTCACGAGGTGTTTTCTGAACTTTGATAAGTGAGCACTACATCTTGGTGCCCTCTGGAGAAAAAACGTCCTCTTTCTTCAAAAGAGGCTTAATGGGATGTTATTTACGAGGCGTGTTTTTTTACTTCCAGGCCATGAAAGACTTCAGCTGTCCATTTCCACAGATTAAGGGTCAGATTAGCAACCCTGCTTGGAATGGTCAGAAACTACTGGGTAAAAGAGGAGAGGACCCAGAGAAAGTGAGCACAGTCAGATAAAATAGAAATCTGGGTAATTTTAAGATGATTTTGCCTATGACAGAACTCCCCGTGTAAAAAATTTAGAGCAAGGATTTTGAGAAAGAGGTCTTATGGAGGAAGGCTTATGTTTATTTTCCTTTTGCCCAATAATTGGTAGAGACATTTTGCTCAGCCATATGCTTCGATCCTCTCTCTTTTGTAATCAATGACTTCGATTACAAGTAAAGTTACTATTAGTTTTTCTTTTTCATGAAATTGCGGGTGTTTTGGTCTTTTTACTCTGGTAGTAAAGAGAAAACCTTATTTCTGTTGAAGGGTAATAGAACAAGGTTGCAGAAGTGAAATTAGAGACTAGCAATCTGGGGAAAAAATGGTAAATTTCACCTCCTCCTGTTCCCCTCACTGTGGTAACGGTAACAACAACAACATTTGATTTATATACTGCCCTTCAGGACAATTTAACACCCACTCAGAGTGGTTTACAAAGTATGCTATTATTATCTCCACAACAAACACCCTGTGAGGTGGGTGGGGCTGAGAGAGCTCCAGAAAGCTGTAACTAGCCCAAGGTCGCCCAGCTGGCTTCAAGTAGAGGAGCAGGGAATCAAACCCGGTTCTCCAGATTAGCGTCCCATGCTCTTAACCACTATACCAAAGTATGTGCGAATCTTTTGCCAGACAACCTAGTTAAATTGCATTGAGTTCTGTGGTGAGTGTGAGGAAGATGGGATTCAAATGTAATGAAGGTACTCTCATATTTGAAGGTAGAGGCCATAAAGGAGGGTAGATGTCTGATCAACCAAGCAGTTCGCCGCAGACTCATTTATGCCGGAGGGGCATTCACATTCCTTCAAAGGCCCTGCTTTCCAGTAGAGCCTGTTCCATCTGCCCATCACTATCCATCAAGAGGGGTTTTTGAATGTGTGTACCTAACCTCTGCTCTCACACCTCTCTCTTTAGTATTCCATAGGCTGAGAGAAACATCTTTTCTATTTTCACGGTTGCTGTGTGCTGAAATTGCTTTGCCTTTATATAACATAGGATGGTGCCTTTCATCAGTGTTTTAGATGGATAAGCATAGCGCAATGCAAACTTTGGAATTGCAGTCTCTCCCTTCCCCGCCCGTGGGACAACTTCTGTTCCATGACATTTTGGATAGCAATGTTCTGCCCGTCTTTGGGGAAAGAAGGGTTTCCTGCTGTTTTTCCCTCTTCCTGTCTTAGAGGGAGGCCAATTTTCAGGATGTTTAGCTTGGTTAGAATAATTGGAGCCAAAGCTGGGGACTTAGCCAGCGAGCTTCGGCTCTTTTAAAGACTTGTGGATGTAGCTGAATGTTCCAAACTGGTGGCATTTCCGTTTCCTGCAAAACAGGGTTTGGGGGGGAGGTACAATGTCAGAATAATACAGGAAAGTATCAAAACTGCTTCATTGAATTAGACCAAAGGTTCATCCAGGGTGAGATAGTGTGAAGAATGTTTTAATTTGGACTGATGAGACCATAATACACCAGTAGGGTCAATGGGAAGACAGGACTCAAGTTGTGATATATAAATCAAATATTATTATTATTATTAGTGATCTGTATACATCCCCCTCTATGCTGGTGTGGTAGTTGGCAAGTGGAGGGCACTGCTGCTCTTGAGCACCATCACTGCAGCTGGTCAATGAGTGGTATTGCAGCTATTGGCTCAGCAGGATTCTCCCCCCACCCCCGCACTCTGGGCGGAATTGCAAAGTTCTTCTCTCCCAGCGATCTTTGAAAACTTTTATTCTAAGACCTGGCAGATTCCACCCAGGGGGAAGGGGGAAGAAACTAAAGGCTTGCACCCATAAACTACACTAGAAAAACCTAATTTTGCTTGTATTTTCAATCTTCCTCTCCACAGAATTTTTTTAAAAAAAAACTACAGTTCCCAGGAAACATTGCGTCACCTGACACTTCAAGAATGCATGCCAGATGTCTTGTATAGAGAGACTTTGAATCTGAGCATCTTGTTGCCTGGGGCAGATTGAGCTGCTCTAGAGCAGCTGGAAGTTCAGCCTGAAGAACCACCAGTCTTCCAGACCTGATGTCTTTGTCGCTTATCCTGGCACTCAAAGGTAAGCTGCTTCTGAACACAGAGGCTCCATTTAGCTAGCATGGCTGATAGGACTCTTATCAGCTGCCTTCCTTGTGAGTTCCCCCTGACCCTCTTCTAAAATCATCTAAGCTAGCAGCTCTTGCATATTCTTTGTGGTTGCTTTGGTTCTTCTGCTCCTGGCAAATACTGAGAAAAGTTGAGGGAAGAAGCTCAGAGAAAGCATTTTTTGTTAACCCACTTTCAGCTCATTGCAAACTTTGCTAATGACTGCTTCTGAGACAGCAGCAAAACTAGCAGGGGAGACTTGGAGGGGGGGGCGGGAGCCACATGAGAATCGTGGCCTTGTCTTTGCTCATTGGCTAAAACAATGGAAGCTTGCATCTCACTACATGGTTGGTCAGAATACTGCATTTATGTCTCTTGGATCTGCTAGGACGAGAGACTTTTTAAAAAAGCAAATGCTGGAGATCTGGGCCAGCTATAGGCCTTCAACAGGCACCAGGTAGCATGCCCAGAACCTGAACAAAATTGGATCACTGAGCCAAGCAGCAGCCTTTGCCCAACTCCCGTCTGCAGAGAAAGGTACCCAGAGCTGCTCCCAACAAAGAGCAGGCTTATTTATAAAAGGACAGAAATGAGACGGAGCCGTGAATCACAAGACCCACAATAGCTGCCTGTCTGACGTGGTCTAAAGAGCTCTGAAGATCCTCCCAGTTATTCCTGACTAATGCTTCACACCCTCTTCTTAATGGGGCTTAATAATAGACAGGTAGCACAGGGCACAGATGGCTATCACTCTGCCCCCCTGCCCCCGCATCCAAGTGTATTTGAATGGGGTGGCAACTGCACTCAGCAAAGCTGCCCCCATCAACAGAATCAAAAAGAGTTCAGTAGCACCTTTAAGACTAACCAACCTTATTGTAGCATAAGCTTTCGAGAATCACAGTTCTCTTCGTCAGATGCACAACAGAGGTTCCTCTTAAAGAATGACTGACTGTCTGGAGCACAGGAGAGGAGAAAAGTCCAGCTTGGTTGAAGCTAAGTCTGGATTTGCTTACTCAGTTTTAGACCAGCTATAATCCCAGGTACTTAACAGAGAGAGGAAAATTGTCCCTTTAAAATATTTTCTAGCACAGGCTGCAAATAGATCATACCCCCCCACACACACACACTGAAGGCAGTAGAGTGATTGCTGCCTGTGGTGTGGTGTGTAAACATGCCCCACTTTCACCTCTGGTCCAACAGGTTTAGTATGTTTTTGTATTGTTTCAAAAACCTTGTTTGACCAAAGATGTCAATGCAAAAAAATAAAAACGAACGGGGCGGGGGGGAGTACATTGTGGGAAATCACATCTCTTTTGGTTGGACCCCCTTCTGGCTCACTATTTGTCTCTAAGAGAACTGGAAGTATTGTGTGAGAAACATCATTTCTGTGGTGTATGCACATGTTTAGCTTGTCTCTTTGCTCAAGCAGGTCTTGCAGGTTTTTGGAAAACACAGAACTTGCTAAACACTTTTTATCTGAGGTCAAAATGGAATGAAGGTTCACATCTGTCCATCCATTCAGCTTATCATCTACAGCAAAACCTGGGCAAACTAAAGCTTTATGACTTCAGTTGTGGAAACAGTAATTAAGTTTTTTTAAAAGCAACAGGAACAAAGCCTTCAGCAATGATTGACACCTGAGCAGGGGCTTGGCAGCGTAAGAACTATCAGCACAAAATGTTGGAGGCGGAAAGTTGGGATAGAAAAGGTTTAATCTGCCTGTCCCTACCGGCTACAGGCTGGCAGATAGAAATTCACCCTCTGAAGCTTTCACTGATTTGGCACAGAGAAAAATCCTCACCTGTTGTACAAGCCACTAGAGCAAAGGCTGGCAGGAAAGCTGGCGATCTAATTTCTGTCTAGCAATTTAAAAAACCTCTCTTCTTGTAGCAGCCTAAATAACCTAGGCTAGCCTGATCTTGTCAGGTCTTGGAAGCTAAGCAGGGTCAGCCCCACTTAGTACTTGGATGAGAGACCACCAAGACGACTAGGGTTGCTATGCAGTGGCAGGCAATGCTGTTACCTTGAAAACTCCATGTTGGGTTGCCATAAATCAGCTGTGACTTGAAGGCCCTTAATTGTTATTAGGTCCTCTCCAGGAACAAGGTGATGTATGCCAGAGCAATTAGGAAAGCCGTTGCTAGAGTGCAGCACGTTTCCCTGTGAAGGCAGCATTTGAATGAAAACGCTGCAAGTCAGTTGCAAGACTTCTGTGCTTGACCTACAGAGTCACCTTTGAGCAATCTGGTGCATTCCCTTGGAAGCCTGTGTCCCTTCGGATGCTAGATGAGGAATCTCTTCTTTAAAAAAGTGAACTATTAATTGGAAGGCAATGCGTATTGGGGAGGGGTGCAATATTATGCTACAATAAAGTTGGTTAGTCTTAAAGGTGCTACTGGACTCTTTTTGATTTGCTACTACAGACTAACACGGCTAACTCCTCTGGATCTATGGGCGGATAGTTCCTGTGCACTTTCACTTACCTTCTGCTGCTCAGCAGCAGCAGGAAGGAGGATGGCAGAGGGATCCCTTGGGCCGCATCCGGCTTAGCCCAAGGCCCTGCAGAGGCGAAGCTGTTTGGGGGGGGGCTCTCCAGTGGCTGCTGGGCCTGATTGCCTGTTGGGAAGCAGCCAGCTCACGTCTTCCGCAGGCTGGGGGCTGCTGGAGGCTGTTGTTTCGTGCGCAGTTCTGCAAATGGAAGGAGGACGGAGGAGGCGGCTGCCAAGTGGGGAAGGGAGCCAGGTTTTGAGCAGGGGGCCATCTGTGCCCAAATGTTTGAATAAGTGTGGAGGATGACCAAGACGCTCGACCTTGCCCTTCCGGGCTGGACGCATGCCATCTTCTGCCACACATGCCAATGATTTAAACCACAGGGGCGTGTGTGGCATTGCCAAAGGGCAGGGTGGCTTTCTGCCTGCAGGCAAACGGGGCGACGGCAGAGGCAGAGGACTGAGACGATGTAGGCCAGGTAGCAGGGAGAGGAGATTTCCCTTGAAGATGAAAAGCTGAGGATTTTGTGCAAGAGGAGGGGATCTTCAGCTGTGGTTCAAAGGAAGGGCAAGAAGGAGAGGGCTCATCACCTCGAGACTCTGGGAGGGGGGATCAGGGTGTCAGCTTCTCCCCACTCCCCTGAGCCTTCAGAAGGCCAGAGGCAATGATCCGGGGGTGAGGGTTTCTTCTATTTTTTGAGAGAGAGAGAGAATGCACAGGAGACCTGGTGTGTCTTCGTGTGATGTAGCGGCTGGAGTATCAGACTAGGGTCTGGGAAACCCCAATTTTGAACCCCCCACTCTGCTGCAGAAGCTGGCTGGGTGACCTTGGCCCAGTCACACACTCTCAGCCTGACCTGCCTCACAGGGTTGTTGGGAAGATAAAATAGGGGAGAAAGGCAGGGTATAAATGAAATAAACAAGTGTGACCTTCCTTGCCCCTGCCAGTTAGGACCCAGAATGCTTGCTTTTAAATCCAGCGAAGAAGCTTCTTGGGAAATGATTTCTGACTCTCCCTGGCTTGCCACAAGAAGAGGGGGGCTGGCACGGCTGCCCCTTCTGAGAAGTATGTCAAAGGGGAAATGTCGGAATATTTCAGTCCACAAGACTTTCTTAACAGATGACAGAAAGGATTGATTTAATGGCTTTCACCAGACAGGGTGATGTAAGATGTGGTTTCTTCCCTTCTGATAGCTCAGGGAACAGAGCCAAAACTTCGTAATGTTCATAAAGAGCAGCACTGGGCTACAGGGAATCACTCCTTTTGACTTCTAATCTTGGCAACAGCAAAAGTACTGTTAATGTAATCGTTGATGATTGTTTTGCCAGAGAGAGAGAGGCTGTCTGGTGTGGTCATCTACAGGCAAGTGTGCTGCAGATGAGTTGGGAGCTGTCAGGCAAATGTGGAGCTGCCCAGTCTGCGCTGAAGCCCTCAACTTACTTAAACCGAGAAGCCAAGACCAAAATCAGAACTTTTATAGGGCCAGCTGGAATTCTATTGGCCCATTGTGTCACCTGATACCCTGCCGTGTTAGTAGCTCAGTGCAGCCTTCTGAGCTCTGTAGGGGTGGCCCTGAAGCACCATCCTTGTGGTGGCAGTTGCTACCAAATCAGTGTTTAAAAAATATGCACAGCCAATCAGATGATCTCCACTGGAGAATCAGAAGTCCTGCTGGGAAAAGACCCATCTTGTCCCACCTACTTTCTAAAAACACTTGGCCAGCACCAGGAAAACCATCTGTGGATGCCCTGGTGCCCGTGGGCATCACGTTGGGGAGCCTGATCAAATACCAGGCTGTTAAGTGGAACCATCTCAGACCTTCAACGGCCACTCATTAATTAAGAAACTCTTTCCCATTGGGCTTTCTCTCTGCATTTTGGGACTCCAAATTATTTTACCTTGTTTGCAAAGCAGGCCTGGTGCCTTAATCTGCCATGCTTCCATTTTTTTTTTTAAAAAATCTGGATTTTGCTCCGACTGCTGTGCATGTGCCTCTTCCCCACCCCTCCTTATGCATTACCAGAGCATGAGAGCACACCTGCGCATGGATCAAAACAAAAAGGGATCCTAGATACAAAGTTTCTTTCTGTGCGATGTTTTCACCAATAGTGGCTGGTGGGATGGGGATAAGAAACTAAAAACTTTGCCAAATTGTGCATGCTGCCATTTGGAACTCAGTTTTTGAACTGGAAGGTGCAGGGGAGGAGAGCTGAAACAAACGGAAACAAGTAGACATCGATTCATAGCAGATATATGATATACTTCGTATGAGCTGCCCCTGGATTTCAGAGCACTCTTGCATCCGTTTGCTCCCTTCTCCTTGAACTTGCGATTTTCTAGAAGTGTTGGAAGTCCTCTCTCTCATTCTTGAAATAAATAACCTCAGCAGGCAAGAACCATCAATCGGAGTGTTGCTTTCATTGAATAGATTCATGAATAACTTGCAGATTAAAAGCAGGCCTCTTTCAATCATTTTTAAATGAGCACTGTCCCCCGAGGAAAGGGCGTTCAGGCTGACAGAACTGTCATAAATAATCCATGCACCGTCCTAGGCAGGCTCGAGTGCTGAAAATGAAGTCTCCTCCCACCCCGGGAGGGTGAACCTTTTCCTTCTTATTCAGGAGAGCCAACCATCTCCATGGCTGCAAAGAGACACCTGTTTCAAGATGATTTTGGAAGCCAGGTAACTATTGAGAGGAGAAAAATCATTCCTGGCCATTGGGGCCAAGGAAGCGGTTGTCTCAACCCATTCAAATATATTTTCTAAAATATATTTTAGAAAATATAAAAGAAAGAAATATTAAAAGAAATAAATAAGGAATTAACTGCCCCTATTGGATGGGGCAGTTAATGCCCAACCTACGGGAAAGCTGTCTCTCGCATTGACCGCATGCGGTTGTCTCACCCTCTCGCCTTCCCTCCCTCCCTCTGGGCTACATGGGGTTAGCTGGTTGTGTTGGAGCTGAACAGGAATTTTTTTTGGGGGGGGGTGTCTCCTGAGATTGCCTTGTCAGGGGACTCTTTTTTTTCCTTCACCTTTTCCACGTTGTCATGGAATGGGACAAATAGGCCTGGGCTATGGAGCAGTTAAGACATAACTAATTTTGACCGGAATAGGGTGGGTTACTCATGATCGTGGATAATGATGAGAAAACAGAGGCCACAAACATGATGTAATGGTTAGTGTCAGACTTGGACCTGGGAGACCTGGGTTCGAATCCCCACTTTGCTGTGCAAGCTTGCTGGGTCATTCTTGGGCCAGTCACTCCCTTTTGGCCTCACCTACCTCACTGGGTTGTTGTGAGGATAAAATGGAGAAGGGGGGGAATGCTGTGAACCACTTTGGGTCCCCATTGAGGAGAAAAGGAGGGTATCAATGAAGTGAAATAAAAAATAAATGGCCCACCGTTTGTCCCATGGTGAGCAGAATTGGCGACGCCTTTAGTTGCTTGCACAGCATGTTGGGGGAGGGAAAAGGGGCACCTCTTGGCGCAGGGATAAATGAAGCCTGCAATAAATTCCTGGCACCATTTAACGCCCAGGTGGAGCTGCCCAAAACTCCACATGGGTGTCAAACTCTGACCTGGGCAGTTGCCATTGGCTTCCTAACACAGCCCATCCTTACAAGGGGATATTAGTTGATAACTCTGATCAGCCAATTTTTAATAAATGAGTTAAAGCTAGGTATGGTTGCCCTGTGTCTTTATGTGACCACGGTGCTGGGAACATTTGTAACAAGTAGCTAGCTTCTGAACATGTTGCTTACGGAGGCACATTTTGAACGATGCCCTCTCTCTCTCCTGGGGGTGCCCTAACTCTGTGTGTGCCTTTTTTGTGGGGCTGGACAAATGATGGTGCAGAGCTGGGCCTCTGCAGTGGTAGCACAGCCTGAAGAAGAATGCTAGCAGGAGAAATGAAACGGAGTCTTGTGGCACCTGAAAGTCGAACAGATATATTGCAGTGGGAGCTCCATTGAGCCGGAATCCGCTTCTTCATGTGCATGAAATATTGCCTAAATTGGCACATATATAAGAACATAGACATGATACTGCCTTATAGTGAATCAGACTATTGGTCCATCAAGGTCAGTATTGGCAGCAGCTCCCCAGGGCTTCAGGCAGAGGTTTTTCTCTCTCTCACACACATGCATTTGCATAGAGTAAAACAAATTATAAACAGCGGGATTGAAAGGTTATGACATTTCTGTACATCAAAGCTTTGCACAGAGATGCAACAGAGAGGTCATTGTCTTTTTAACCACACTACTTGTTATTCCCCACCCCCCTGCTCAGTGCAGTTGTGGGTTTTCAAGAAATCATACAAGCTATTTATTCTGTTGAGGGATCCTTTGGCAGGGCTTACGCAGCTGGAGCCTTGGTCCAGCATACCTACGGCCTGCCTCTTCCCCTATGTTCCTTCACAGTTTTGCTCATCTGAAGAGGATCTCCTGCAGGTGCCTCCCTGCACATGGGCAAAACCAACAGCTTCCTGGGTATTCTTTGTGGTGGCCCCCACACTGTGGAATGGCCTATCTGAGGTCAGGAAAGCCCCCACCCTCCTGGCCTTCCTCAAACGATGCAAAACTGAATTCTCCAGAAGGGCTTTTTACACAGATAGGAGTGCTGTTTCGTAGGGAGGTGGTCTCAAATAGATGCTTCACTAATGAGTTAGGGACCACCTGTTGCTTTAAGTATGTGCTCCTATGTACTACCTGTTGCTTTAAGTATGACCCTACTGGGTAGTTCTGTGTTGTCTAATGTCAGTCCTAGAATTGCTTATGCCCCATTTCAGTATTTCTTCAACTCTGTATTGGATTTTTTGCTAATGTTATGTCTTTGTAAACTTGCCTTTACTTACCCTATGGCATTGTTTATGGAAATGTCCTTGATATTGGTTGTACTAAGCTCTTACTATGTAATCCGGCTTGAGTCTTGATGAGAAAAGTGGACTATAAATTACATAAATTTTAAAAAGTAAATTTATTTGATCCTCCTCATGCTACTTGGAGTCATAGGATGCAAAGGAATTCCTGCTGCACAGGTGGTTTCAGGACGCGCTACTTTCTCCTAGCTCCGCTGGAGAAGTTGTGCTTGCTCTAGCTTCTCTTTTCTGCACAACTGTTTCAGAAAGAGGGGCTCTGCTCATCTTCAGCAGCCAAAGATCATCCTAGGCATATGTAGCAGTTTTAATGGTAACTGTCGTGTTTCTAAGACCGGGGTCCCCAACTTTTTTGTGTCTGTGGGCACCTTTGGAATTTTGACATAAGGAGGTGGGCACAGCCACAGAATGGCTGTTGTCCTTTACAGTAAGTCAATTTTAATGGGGTAGACAGGTTTTAATCCACGCAGCTTTGAGTTAGGGGCATGTCAGGTTATTTTTTTGAAACTCTTTTGGCTCTGGTACGCTGTTGTGGTTGGGAATGAAAGTATGGAGAAATGACCTTTTCTTTTAACGAATTCATTAAATTGCATCGCTTAAAATACTGATTGTTATGCTTATTTAAATTTGAATGACTAATCACTTACAAGTCAGATAATACTCAGTGTTGTAGCTTTTTAACATATACAACAAAATCTCAAACTAGATTGTTGTGGAATCTTAAAGACTACATCACCCCCATAGCTGAGATGGAAGTGGCTTGCCTAAGGCCATCCGTGGAGTGGTAGAAGGAAAAGTGAAACTGGGGCTCTTGGCCCCAAATAACAAGTGATGGGGGAGGAGGCGTGGCAGTGCCCTGCCATCTGTCAGCGCTGTGTGACTCAGTGGTCAAGCACCTGCTTGGCATGCAGAAGGTCCCAGGTTCAATCCGTAGCATCTCCAGTTAAAAGGATCAGGTAGAGCAAGATTTGGTCCAGTAGAACTCTAAAGACTTACTAGATTTCCAGGGTATGAGCTTTTGAGAGTCCAATCTCTTTGTCAGATCAGGTAGTAGTTGATGCGAAAGATCTTGAGACAAATGAGACAAGACTGACTTGGACAGAACAAAGATCAGATTCAGCAGAAGGCAGCTGTGTGTGTGTATGTGTATGTATTCACCTCTGAAATGTGGTGTGGAGGTATTTTAAAGCCATATAGGGGTGCAACAATGGCCTTTTTTCAGGGGGTATGTGCCAATACAGAGTACTGGCTTCTCTTGGGCATTCGGGACTTGGGCTGAGAGGGGAGAATATCATGAGTACTGGCATTTTTTTAGAAGGAAAAAAAAGCACCGGGTGCAACTGAACTTTCCTGCCCACCCTGCCTTTTCTCCAAGACAAGATCACAGAATTGGAAGCTGGCTAGTTTAAAGGCATTGGCGGGGAGGCAGACTGGGGGGGGGCAGGCCCTGTGGAACAGCACCCTGCTTGATAGAAACTCCCAAGAGGGATTATATTCCAAACAAATAAGCATCAAAACCAGGATCCCCCACCTGGCCATGATCAAACAATGCATCACAGGGCAGGGGGAGAGAACAGAGTTGGCTTCTACTGGTTTCCAGTTTTTACCAACAGATCTTGGTCTGCTTTCTAAGAAGCCAAATGCGATGTAAAATTTCAAATTGCTAGGGGGGGGGGTAGATTTTTAAGAGTCCTGCAAGGAAAAGGTCTGAAAATGAAGAAAAGACACACTTGTTTATGTAAACTTCTGGTGAGAGACCCTCAGGGCTGCCTGAAGGTATTCCTTAACCCCAAGTGAGACGGGTTCAAGGGAGCAGTTTTGGACCTCTCTCACTTGAAGCTGGCTGGGTGACCTTGGGCCAGTCACACACTTGTAGCCTAATATGCCTTGTAGGGTTGCTGCGAGGATAAAACTGGAGGATGGAAGAGGCTCCTGGAGGAAGGATGGGATAAAAAAAGAGTTTTCAATACAAATAAACACACACATCACCTCCTAGGCCCAGAGCAAGCCAAGCCCCCCTACTGAGCATGTAAGTACATGCTAGGGTTGCCAACTCTGGGTTGGGAATTTCCCGAAGTTTTGGCGAGAATCGACCCTCCAGGGCAGCCTTTTTTTCCAGGGAACTCAGAGAACAATTGTAATTCTGGGAGATCTCCAGGCTGCACCTGGAGGCTGGCAACCCCAGCACGCAGACCCTTTGAGTAGGAACTTTGCAGAAGCTTGCACTGCTAGCCAGAAAAACGGGTCTTGGCAGTAATGGGGTGGTGGTGTTCCTGGAAGGAACAGGGAAATAATCCCTCCAGCCCAGCCCTGCCCTGCCCACCTGTCTGTGCGTGGCCGGGCCCTGCCGTCCCCCCCACCTGCAGCAGCGCCTCCCCGCGCGGGCTCCGCCCTCCTGCTTTTGGGGAGGGGGTGCCGCAAAGGAGAGAGCGCGCCGCGGCCCCCCGCCCCTTGCCTCGGGCGCCGGTGGGCTGGAGGCTGCGCGGCGCCTCGCCTGGCCGGCCGCAGACTGCAGCGCTCGCCCTCCCCCGGCCAGGCAGGGCAGCCGAGCGGCGGGCGCAAGCGAGTGCGGCAGAGAGGAGCCCGAGCGAGCCCCGCGCGGCTGGGCTGGGCTGGCCGGCTGGAGCGGCGGCTGCGGGGGCGCCACTAGCCGAGCCCGCGCCGAAGGACTCCATTGCGATGCCGGGGCGGGCCGGCGGCTTGGAATTATGTGGCGGGCCGCTGCGGTGAGAGGCGCGGCGGGGCAAGGCAGGGCAGCGGGGGGGATCGGTCTGGCACGGTAGCGCGGCGCACCAGGCACTGCGGGGCGGCCGGGCGCGCTCCTCCGGCGGCAGGTGCCCTTCTCAGCAGGTGGCCGCCCGCTGCCGCCTCGCCCCCGGAAAGTCGCCGTGTCTTCGCCTCCCGCTCTCCTTCGCCCCCGGGGCTGCCGCAATCTGGCGCCCGCTTGCCCGAGGAGCCAAGCCCCCCGAGGGGACTGACTTTCCCGGGAAAGCCTGCGAAGAATTCAGCGACACGTACCTGGCGGAGAGCGAGACCCGTGCCGCACTCAGCCCTTGGCATGCCTACTCCGGAGGAGCCCCCGCTGCCTTCCCCGAAAGCGTCGGGGTTCTTCCTCGTGTGCAAAGCCCGGCGGGGGGGACTCAGCAGAACTGAACCGGGCAGGAGATCCCGTTGACGATCCCGGAGGCTGCTTTTGCGTAAACGTGCCCGGGACGGCTCTGCACGTTCTCCTCGCGTGGAGGAGTCAGTAGGGGACGGGCTGGCGAAGAAAGATTCCCTGCGAGGTGACATTCGCCCCGCACCAACTTTTCCAAGGAATGCATGCTGGGGCGAGGGGGGGGCGCGTTATTGTGCAAGGTTGCGTCGGGGACCCGGCTGGCCTGGGCGCCTAACTTGGGGCTCCCGCCCGCTGCTTCCTCTCTCCTTAGACCCCCTGCGCACGGATCGTCGTAGGCGCTGCCTCTCGGCCAGGCGATGCGGACCTCCTCGGCGGGCGGCAGCGGCAGAGGCGAGCGCGTCCCCGCGAGCCGGGATGGAAGAACCCCCCCGTGACGCTCCGCGCTGACGATTGCGATAGAATGCCAAACTTTGCGGCAGCGGCTCCAGTTTCTCGCATTCCTGGTAATGCCGCCTCGCCGCTTGCTTGCGGGAGGCCAGCGAGGATCGGGGCGGGTGGGAGCCGGCGGGAGGGCGCCGCTCAGTAGGGGGCGCTCTTGGCCTTTGCTTCCTGGCGCCCCTGTGAATGGGCGCCCGGAGAGGCGCTAGAATTCCCCCTGATACGTAGTAAAGGGCAGCGTTGCAGGATTTCGCAGGGGTTGGTGTATGTGTGGTGTGCACGCCTGGATCGTCTCTAATGGATGCAAACAGCCCCCCTCCCCGGGGAAAAAAATCGTGGTGCAATTTTAAAAAAACAGGCGAAAAGGTTTCTGCTTCCTTGGAGGAAGCAACAATTCAGTCATTCAGCGCTTCTCTTACGAGGAAAGGATAACGCGGGTTCACATGCGGGGAAGGCTTGGCTGGAATTACTATACTCTCTTCCCCCCTCCCTTTTGCCTCTTGTTTGATCATACTGCGGTTGGGGAAAAAAGAGATCTGCCCTGCAACAGACAATGGCCGAGTTGGAATTCCAATGAGGTTGGCAGGAAAGGGGGGGGGGTCAGCGACCCTCTGGTCTGCTCACTCCCAGCCGCAGTGGTGACCTCTGTCTAAGCCCTGGTGGAGGTGGGTTGATTGATGGACGTGTCAGTGCAGAGGAGGGCAGGATCCCAGAGGGTGGAAAGGAATGCAGAGCAGGGTAGGGCCCTTTGCAAAATGGGAGTCTTTCCTCCCCACTCATAAGCCTAGCAAAAGGAATTTCCCAGGGGTCCCAAACCCCCATTGAAAGGGAGCTTGCCATAGCATCCTTATGCTCCTTGCGGCTGGTCAAGGCGCCAAGAAACGGATGCCCCTGGAATGCATTCTAGTGCCGTAAGCTGATGTGTGAGGCCTCGGTCCAAAAGGAATGCGGAGCCGAGGGGGCGGGCTGTGAGAAGTAGGTTAGAATAATGCATGTCTGAATCTCTTCCAGAAACACAGCTGGTTCGGCGTGAGCAGTTGGCTGGCTGGCCAGCCTGAGATGAGTTTTGGAATAAAATACCACTGCTGGACCGAGAAAGTGCAGGGGGGTGGGGGCACAGAGCACAGCTTCTTCAGCAGCAGAAGGGGAAAAGGGGGCAGGTGGCAGAGCTGGCTTGGGTCCCGGAATTGCTTTGCAAGACGCCTTTGCAGTTTGCTTTCCTTTGTTCCTCAGAAGGCAAATTGGGAATTAGTGGCTTACCTGTGCCAAGTCCTCACGCTGGTGGGATCGGTTTGGATCTTGGGGAACCTTCCTAGCTCAGCTAAGCAGCCCCCCCCTTTGAGATCAAAACTTGGGGTCCGTTTTGATCTTTGCTTTCCTGCAAATTGAGAGGCATCACCTGAGGTGGTCTGGCCGAAGTTATATTTTAAGACATCCCCCCCCCCCAACCAAGAAGGAGTTGGAGGACAAAGAGTGCATTGCCGGGTGATGGTCTTGCTGTGTCTTGCTGAGAACAGGAGGTGGCTGCACTTTCTCCTGACTTTTTGCTTGCTTTCCACGATGTGACCTCCTTCTGCAGGGAATGGAACTGGTGAAGATGGCGCGAGCTTGCTGGACTCTCCTGGTGCTCCAGACCCTTCTGGCAGAGTTAGCTGTTGTCCACGGGGCAGAAAGAAGCTATCCCATCCTGAACATCGCTGTCATTCTGGGGAGGATGCAGCACGTCACGGAAAGAGACGTCCGGACTCTCTGGACGGGGGAGATGGCAGCCAACTTCACCATTGAGGTCAACGTGGTGCCTCTCCTGGTCAACCAGACCGACCCCAAAAGCATCATCACCAACGTCTGTGATTTGATGTCGGGCACCAAGATCCACGGGGTGGTTTTTGGAGATGATACTGATCAGGAGGCCATTGCGCAGATTTTGGATTTTATTTCGTCGCAGACCTTTATTCCAATCTTGGGGATTCATGGTGGCTCTTCCATGATCATGGCAGACAAGGTAGGAGAAAGGCCCGTTTCTCGTCTCAAGGTGGCGTGGCATTGGTGAAGCTCAGTGTCGGCCTCTCGGGGCCTGTGAGGAAGAGAGAATTCTGTGGGGGGAGTGTCTTTGACCGTACAAGCAGAAACTTTGGAACAAATGAAATGGTGTTTGAGCAGATTTTCTTTGGGGAGCTTCTCCTTCAGCTTCACCAACACCAAAACCCAGTCGAGGAATCTCCCATCAGCTACTCCAGAGATGTTACTTACCGTCTCTGGCTGGAGGATAGCTGAGCAAGTTTCTTCTGCTTATTACCCTGGTCCTGCGAAGGATGTTTTAAGGTCTTGGGGGTCATATCAACCAGAAATGCTGTGCTAGATTTTCGTGGGGCACGGGGAAGGATAGAAATGCTCGTTTTGACACTAATGCTTTGATTCTTACTTCGGCTGGTGCTTGGTGTAAATGATACCTAAAGGCATATCTGCCCCACAAGACTTAAGCAGCTGACGGGTCCTGCTCGTTCTCAGAGAAGCTCGGGAGCTGTAGTTGTGTAGTTGGGGGTGGGGGGGGTGGGACTAGGAATCGAACAGTGAATTCTTGGCAACCCTCCCAAACTACAAACCCACAATTCTTTGCGGGGAGACTGTGACACTAAAATGATATTGTGGACAGGCCTTAGACGCGCTTGCCAGTTCTTGTGGGCCATGGTTGCTCTGGGGAGGAGGGGGGATTTGTGACCTTCCTGCCTTAATGGGCAACTTACACATGCTGCTGTGTCAAGTGCTGCAGGGACATTGTGCCAACTTTGTGGGCAGTTTGGTGGTGTTTATATAGAAATGCGGGAGTACAGAGGCTTAGGTGCACACAGGTGCCAGTGTGTGGGAAGCATATGGTGCTCGAAGGGGGAATAATAAGGAGCAGAATTATGGAGGAAGGGGCCAGGTGAAAGCTAGGCACTAGGGCAGTGAGGTGCAATGTCGGGAGCCTGAATGGGTCTCCAGGATGTGTTGGGGTAGGAGAATCAAGGCAAGAGAAGAGCTTAGTTAAATAGAATGCTCCAGAAACACTTGGGTTCCATTCAAGATTGACAGCATACAAAGAAAACCCATGGAGAACCCTCATTTGGCCTGGTTGGGTGATTCCTGGAGTCTCCTTTTGCCTGATTGGGTCATGCCAACGACCCACCACATCCCAGTTCCTTGGATTGTATTTTGTCCCACTGCTGATAACTAAGTTATGGTGACACTAGTTACTAGCTTAACATCAAAAGGATTATGTAGATGCACAAGGGTTAATCTGTCGTTAGCCCTGCCAGCTTGATAGAGCCTCCATATTCGAAGGCAGTGTGTACCTTAGAGTGTGAGACTCTGTGAACACACAAGTGTGGACTATCTCCTTCATCCGCTGCTTGGGACTCTCGGAGGCACCTGGCTGTCAAATGGAATGCTGGATTAGATAGCACCTCGGTCTGATCCGTCTTGTGTCTTCAGTAGAGGTACAGATAGCTTCTCCCCAACATTTGAAGCACTTATGAACAAGGAAGTTCTGTGTGGCTACTAAATGTGGGTAATAACTCTTGCCTCTGTGAATTTGTCTAACCCCTTTTTTATATTAAAAACCACCTGCACTCATGACTGATACCACATCTTGTAGCAGTGAGTCCCACATGTTAAGCATTTTGTAATGAAAATCGGTGTTTTCTTTTGTGTGCCCAGAAGCTCACTGGCAGTCATTTTTGTTAGATGGACCTGTTTAACAGGAACCGGGAAGTCTTGAAAATAGAAAGCTACTCTAGCTCGAGTGTATTTAGCACTGGGTGCACCCATACTTGCTCCAACACATTGGCATTTCCTACCTGCTGCAGATCAACCTGGGACGTCCAAGCTAGGATTGAACAGCCCAAGGTTGCCAGGCCCCAGAAATGGCTGCCATTGGCAGCCGCTGCAGTTTGGTGGCTGAAGGTTATAAAATGAACTGCGGGTGCAGTTCTTTGCCACCGAATATTTTTGTAATGGCAGATTGTTACCTTGTCTTGGCACTTCTATTCCTCACCCCCCACCCCTTTTGCTTCTGCTACTCTGTGAAGATAGTTTCAGGCGTGTAGCTGCGTTTATCAGCAATAGATGAGCAAGATTTGATTCCAGTTGGACTTTAAAGATCAACAAGATTTCCAGGGTATAAACTTCCAAGAGTCAAAGCTCTCTCAATCAGCTACAGGTAGGAATGGAGATCCCGGAGATTACTCTGTGAGGTGCTCAGTTCACTTGTTGTGCTACTGTCGTTGTTTTTAATGAGTTACAACGAAGGGCATCGCACAGTAAGAAAGACAAGTGTCCTCCTTCCCGGGCACCACATAGACTCAGAAAAGCCGCTATGAGCTTCTCTTCAAGGTTATCGTAGCTTTTTCTGTCTGGAAGGCCCTGAGAAGGCAGCCTTCCCTTTGTTTCCTCAAAATGTCAACTGTAGGCATCTTGGGGCAGGGATCTGTCTGTTTCCTCTGTAGAGCAGGGAAAGGCAGCTTCTGTATTCTCCAGAGGTGCTGTGTGTGCTCTCCAGACAGTAGCTTGGAGTCTGAGAATATAGTTTGCTGTGCCTACAGACTGGCCAGACTCCTGTACTAAACTTGTCAGTGTTAAGAAACTCACGGGTGTGGAACTCAGTTGTAAAGCCCAACTTAAAAACCATATGTGAACATGTTGCATACTGAAATTGCAAAGTGTAATGTCAAGGTGTGTAAGATCTGTATTTCTTTTTCTCTTCTTACTAATGCAACAAAGGGCAATTAAAAAAAAAGATTGCTGTGTCTCGGTGGGGCATGAGTGGCCAGACCAACTTGCTTTGGAGGTTGGATGTGACTTGGGCGGGGGGCACCAGCTGGCCTGTTGTCGGCCACTTGAGGGTATGAATGGTTATGTATGAAAAGGGGGCATAGGGCTGGGGGGTGATAAAAACAGCTGTGCCAGGAGTTTGTTTGCCTAAACTTCAGGTGATGGGAAACGCAGTTGTAGCTGAAGGCTTCAGGCCCTCGGTGCTGCTTCTTGCTGCTCTTCCAGTCTCGGGCTTTGCCGGCTGCTGCCGAAGAGCTGTTAAGCTGATCTTGTTTGTCGCTTCTGTAAAGAGTTGATGATAATTTCGGGAGGCGTTTGCTGACTGGAGAGGCGCTTATTAGCTTTTCAGCAAATAATTTCTCTGCGCATCAATACCCTGGAACTGTTTCTCAACAGAGGCTTACACTACCAAAAACAAATCAGATGTTTTTTTTTCTTTTCAAAAAGCTTGGATTCTCTTCTGATTTCTCTTTATTTCCTCCTGACTTTGCTTGACTCTAAAACATCTTGCTGGTACTGGTGAGACTCAGGGGCTGCAGCCTTTTGCACCAGCAATCCATGCAGATTCAGGAGGGTTCTTTTTTTCCTAATTCATCACCTAAAATGGTATCCCTGTCTGTTTACAGCATCATAGGACGGATGGCAAGTGTGGTAGTGAAGGGCGATGACGCTACGATACAGCACCTGCTTTACCCGGATCTCAGGTTCAGTTCCCAGAAGGATCTGGTAGTAGGTGATGGGGAAGACATTGACCTGAGACTTTGGTGAGCTGCTGTCAGTTAGAGTAGACCATATATGGTCTTGGCTAGATGAATGCTCTGGCTCTTGTGTAAGACAGCTTCATATGTTTAAACTAGCTTTGGCCAAGACGGCAGACCCAGTCTCCCTTTCTAGGGTAGCTGGTAACAGTGTTCGTATATCTGGCCAATACAAAGACTTTTTGTTGGTCCATCCCCAGATCTGACAAATCCAGTATTTTCTTTAAGGCACTTGTAAAAGGAGCTGATCTTCCTCTCTTAGTTGTCCCCAGCGTCAGACACTTGGTATCTGCTGTCTCAGAGCCAAGCTACAAGAGACGAATTACACAAGGAGCAGCACGTGAAGGGAGTCACAATGTTAGCTGGGAAGCTGAGTTTTAAAAGAGATCGGAAAGCTTTGTGAATTTCCCCTCTCTACAGAGCCAGAGAGATGGCTGCTCAGAAGGTTTGCTAATTTCCTCTTTGCCTCCTGAAGGCTCTGTCAGTTTCCTCTCCCCTTCTAAGAGGCAAAGAGGAAATAAACAAACCTTCTGAGCAGGGATATCCCTGGCTGTAGAGAGGAGAAATTGACAAAGCCTCCCCATCTCTTTTAAAACTCAGCTTCTCGGCTAACATTGCGACTCCCTTCACATGCTTCTCCTTGTGTAATTTGTCTCTTGTAGCTTAGCTCTCAGTACATGGAGGTTCGGTTTAGGTGCCATGGTTGACCCTGTCCTCTGTGAATTTAGTCCAGACTTTTTGGCGCAGCCTACGCTGGTAGCTATCTTCACCCCGTGTGATAGTGAATACTCAAATAACATAACTTCCTTTCTGAGGCCAAGGGGGCTTTGTGGAGCAGGGAAGAGAGGCTTCCCACGCACACTGAGCATCTCCTAACCCAGCCTCAGAAGTCAAAGGGAGGCAAGCCAGGGAATCGTCAATTCATGGGGCATGTTTTTTATTTTTCCTACAGTGGGCCCCCCAGTAGCTAATGGCTGCAGCAGGATGTGTGCTGTGAGTCATAATCCAGGTAAAACCCATCTTTTGGGTAATGGAAGTTCAGAGATCTCTTCAGCCAAGGCACTCCCTTTCCTAACCAAGAAAGGCTAAAGATATGGTCCATAATGGGGCTGAGAAGGCGGCTATCTTACACCAAGTTTCATGGCACAATCCCTCTTTTGTGCTGGCCTGGTTGCATTCTTGCCAAGTGTTAGCAGACTCCCATGGAAGCTGGTCTCCAGCAAGCACAGTTGGCATTAGGAGAAGGGGAGCAGCTCTCTTGCCAATGGAGAGTGGTTTCCCAGATGGAAAGTCAGCACCTGGGAAGCTGCTTCACCATAGTCTCAGAGCAAAGCTTGGCCTTTATGTTCTCAGGCAGATCTGAGGACTGCCAAAATTCTGAAGAATCCAGTCATTTAAAGCTGCAGGATTCCACTTTGGTATTAGACACCAAGGAGATGCCGGATAGTCTTGGCTTGCTGTCTGTTGCATTTTAGAGCTCCTTTCCTTCAAGGAGTTGAGGGTTAGAGCTCCTCTTTAGTTGCTCTTGTTGCCTTTCTGAAAAGCAGCAAGAAACGTTGAGTGTGTGCGGAAGGGATAATGGGTTGATTCAGACTTCCTCACTCGACAGGTTTGAACGGCCACCCCCAGGTCCAGAGAGCTTGGCAGCATGTCATCATTACATCATGAGACACATCTGATGAGTAGGTTTTGTCAGGGGATCCAGGGCTTGAATTGAGAGCTTTGCGGACAGAGGCTGAGCTCTGACTGAGTGTGTTCATTTGGGATTCAGGGCCCTCGAGAGAGGCAGAAGAGAAAAAGGGTGGAGCCTACATTGGCAATTTCTACTTATTCTCCCTTACTGCTGCACTCCCACATGTGTCTTTCCTTAGGGACCCGTATGCTCCAGAAGCAGTATTTCTTGAGATCTGTGGGCTGCAGTGGGAGGGAGGGAGGCTGCAGTGAGATGGAACATTTTAGTTTGGACCTGACCCATGGGGTGCTGCTTTCGACAGGCCCTCTCTGCTTTCTCTGTTTGGAGTCCAGCAAGTCCTTCTGACTCGTAACGGCAAAGTAAACTCAATACTTTTACAAACAGATGGCCGTTGACTTGAACAGTGAGAAATGCCTTTAAAATCTGCCTAACAATATCAGTGTGGAGCCAGCCACTGAAAGGTTGTCTGAAACAATTTTCAGTAGAAACTTCACTTGCTTCAGATTGTACACAACAAGGGCAGTCTTGGCAGGTGTGTTTTCTTGAGCATGCTCCATTGATGCGAAGGGGAGTATATGTGAAATGAACGTTGCATAGTGAGAAGGTAGAGGGAGGTGCCAGAGTTCAGGCTAGAAGTTGCGCCTTTACAATTAACAGTGAGTGACGAGAAGAAGAAGAGACTCGCACCATTTCTACTGTTCTTCTTCTCAGGCTCTGTTATTCTACCTTGTCCCTTTCCTGCCACCTGACAAAATTTGAGGCCTTGCTTCCTTCAGCACGTGGAGAGCCCCAATAAGCATTTGGGTCCAGGAAGAAATAATTTGGAGCACAACAGTGGTGCCCCCTCTCACTGCATGAATGTTCTTGAAGATGAAATCCGTGGATCGCGGTCTGGTAACGCTGTTAAGAAACAGCCAAAGCTTTTGGCTTCATGCCATAAGGCATTAATTTATTTTTTTGTCAGAGAGCTCCTTTGAGAAGAGGGTTTAGAATGGAGGATCAAGGCCCCAGCTCACAAGCCTGCAGTGTCCCAAGATGGCTGGTTCTTTTGCTAGCCTCATGTCGCTGGCAAGGAGATAGTGCAGAGCAAATGAGCTTGAGAGATTGCGCCATACTCAGCCCAATTTATCCGTTCTCTCCTTTCCCTTTTGGGTTGGTAATTGAGAGGCCAGATCACCCCCTCCTGGTACCCGATGTGGCTCATGGAGTTGCAACTTGCTAAAGCATGAGCTTGAACATCTTTTGCGCCTCCAGGAATACCTTCAAAAGGGGATTATGTTCCGAATTACTGTTCTAAAATGGAAGGCGGTCGTCACGGTTGATGCTACCAAGTCAGGAATAACATGTTAATGCTATAAATAGCTGGGTATGGAAGGCCTCGCTGCTGCCATGGCTTTTGTTCTAGGAGCAGGAAGCCCAAACGAGAGACATCGCATAGTGCAGATGAAGCTATCAGAAATAATTTGAAGTAACTGGATCAGCTGCGGAGTTGAGGATTACAAAGCTGCCGTGAGCAGCTGTCTGCGGGCATGCATGGAGTTTTCATTTCAGGACTTGGTTTCCATGGGGAGTGGGGGAGAAGGGAAAGTTCTACTCTGAGCAAAGGCCCTCCAAGGCTTTCTAAACCTTACCCTGTAAAACAGTCGGTGAGATAGTGGAGCCCCGCGCTCAAGAAATGGCTCACCTGCCAAGTACTGAGTCACACCAGCTTCCTTGTGTGACTCCAACAGCAGGCAGATCCATATTGCCTCTGTCAAACACGTTGTCTTTTCCCACTTTGTCATCCGCCATTAATGGTGCTGGAAACATGCCGGCTTTAATTTGAAATGACAGTTTAATAGTTTGCATCTTTTTTTTTATTGTGCATGTGTGTGTATGGGGTGGGGGAATGCAGTTGATCAAATGCAACTAGTTTTTTTTAAAAATGTGCGGCACAGATGATGGGTTCAGGCTCAGTTTGATGTCTTGTCCATACGGTGAATATTCTTGTGCGTGGTTGAAGGCAGACGAAGGACAGCCTGGTGATTTGGGAGGGGCTGGTGCGCTGTGACAGGGCCTTCGCTTGGCATGCAGAAGGCCCCAGGTTCAATCCCCAGGATCTCCGTGGAAAAGGATCAGCTAATAGGTGATGGGAAAGACTTAAGGGGTCAGGATCCTGGATAATGGATGCCAATCAGAGTAGACAGTACTAACCTCGAGAGACCAAGGGTCTATGTCGGTAGCAGGCAGCGTCTTATATACTTTCTGTGTGCTTCTTTTGGGGGTGAGGCATTCCAGGAGAGCCTTGGTGCTGAATAATTCTTTTTCATGTACAAGATTTTTATTTTATTAAAAAGAGCACTCAAATACATTGTTAAAACAATTTAAAACCATTGCTTAGAATGAATACAAAAGATGAAAACAACAGTTAAAACGTGGAGGGAATAGAGGTCACTGAGTGGAATGCCAAGCAAAACAAAAAAGTCTCCACCCCCTGGCAGAAGATGGCGACAGAAGGTGACGGGGGCATCTTCCTAGACCCGAGTTTTGGTGCCATTACTGAGAAGGCCCTCTTCTGGATTGCTGCCCACCTAGTCTTAGATGGTGGGGACACCCGAAACAGGGCCTCCAGAGAGGACCGCAGCGGTCAAGTGGTTTCATAAGAGAGCAGGTGGTCAAACAATTTGCAATGGAAACAATAGACAGAATCACACAACGTTGGGTAAACAAGCCAGTCTCTTTCAGTCTTAACAACCATTGCCAAACTCCAGTAAGATTTGGGTCCAGTAGCACCTTAAAGACTAGATGCCACTCGACCCGTATCTTGTTCTACTACTACAGACCAACACCAGCTACCCACCTGAAACAAAGTCCTGTAATTGGTGGAAGAAAACTGCCTCTTTGTACCATCAGGAAAGCCACGCAATGAAAAATCCTCATGCATCAAATTGGTGTTTTTAAGTTGTTTAGAGTCGTTTTTGATGGCTTGGCACCTCAGATGATTACTAATTGCATCTGGCCACGCTGCAGGATCAACGCGGAGCACTGGGAGTGGTTCAGAAACGCGGAGTGGGGCTGGCTGGTTAAAATAATCAGGAAGAACTCTGACGTCCTCAGTGCTGAAGCGTGATGAATTATTAAAACACTGTGGACTCTCCCTTGAACTGGTAGAGGTGGAGTCAACCATACCTCCTGTGTTCTCAGGCACTGCTTTTCTGGAAGCAACGGTCAATAGAACAATTTGCCTGCAGTATCTTGGCTTTTTCTTCCAATAAAGGCTTCTCCTTTTTTTTCTGCCTTCCAGACTTTTATTTTTGGGGAGATGTTGGTCCGTGGTGGGGATGGTGCTTGGGATCCGTTGTATTGCGAGGCTGAACAGGTTCCTCAGATCGTGTACAGAGTTCTTTGTAGTACCAAGATAATGGAGGAGTCCTTAACCTTTGTCTGTTGGTCTTGGGGGGTCTCCAGATGTCACTCTGCAGGGACTGTATTTCTGCATTGGGACCATAATTCTGCAAAGAGGCCAAAATGCTGCAGCTCGACTATTATCAGGAGCGAGCAGGATCTTGAACATCACTCCCATCCTACAGTCACTCCATTGGCTACCTATCAGTTACCATGCTCAGTTCAAGGCAATGGTTATTACATACAGAGCCCTTCACGGCTTTGGTCCAGCATACCTATGGGACCGTCCCTCCATGGCAGCTTTGCTCATCTGAACAGGGTCTCTTGCAGGCGCCAGCCTGTACATGGGTGAAATCAACAGCAGCCCGTACACGGGCTTTCTCTGTGGTGGCCCCTACCCTATGGAACGGCCTGCCTGAGGAGGTTAGGAGAGACCCCACCCTCCTGGCTTTCTGCAAAAAATGCAAAACTGAATTATTCAAAAAAGGCCCCTTTTCTCAGCTAAGAGGGTGGTATTGTAGGAAAGGGATCCCAGATGTTTCGCTAATGAGTTAGAAACCATAGATTTCACCATTATGTTGCCTTACATATTATCTGTTGCTTTAAATATGTACTCCTGTGCTTTCTGTTGTTCAATGTAAGTCCTAGAACTGATTATGTTCTGTTTCAGCAATTCTTCAACCCCATACTGGATCCTTGCTAATACTATATCTTTGTAAACTTATATTCTTTTACCCCATGACATTGTTTATGGAAATGTTCTTGACACTGTAAGGAAATGCCTGCCCTTGTCCTTGCCACTAATTGTACTAATCTCACACTATGTAATCTTGAGTCTCAGTGGGAATATAAATGAATAAATAAAAATAAATATGTGTTGAAAAAGGGCTCAAAGGGCAGTGCTGTTGGCTCTGTCCAGTCATGGGGTGAGCATGTGAGATGCATAAAGAGAGAACTGTGCAGGGGCCAGACTTGCCCTTCACAAGGTCTAGGGAGAGTAAAGCCAATGCTGTGTAGTGGTTGCAGCGTCTGACTGAAAGAACCAGGTTCAAATCCCCACTTTGCCATGGTTTGCTGGGTGACCTTGGGCCAGTCACGCACACTCAGCTTAGCTTACCTCACAGTGTTGGTGTGGGGATAAAATGGAGGAGAGGGAAATAATTTTTTTAAAAAACGTTATTTTATTAATGCAGAACAAAACAATATAAAGCAAACTGAAAAAAGAAAACTGCTGGCTAAAAAAGACTATTAACAAATCTATATATAGGGATCTATAAAAGATTTCCAAATATCTAAAAACAAGTCCATACACAATTGCCTTCTATAGGCTATACACTCAAATGTTGGTAAGTTTATAAGGTCTACAATCTGTGAATTACAAGAAGTGGACTTTTGTCTTGACTTGACATTGGAGGAGAGGAAAATCATGTAAGCCCCCTTGGGTCCCATTGGGGAGAAAGATGGGGTATAAATGAAGTAAATAAAAAAATAATGACCCCCCCATACCCCTCCCCTGCATTTCTGTTTGCATGGGAGAAAGGTGTAATTATACATGCCCAGAGATATTCGCAAATATCTTTATGTGGTACATTTTAATCTCACTGTTCTTTCAAGGGGCTCCATGTGGCGTGCATGGTTCTCCCTCCCTCTGTTTTTTCTTCACAACAACTCTGTGAGGTGAGTGAGGGTGAGAGACCGTGACTGGCCCAGGGTCACCCAGTAAGCTGCGTGGCAGGGTGAGGTTTCTTTCCCCTCTCTTCCAGATCTAGTCTGGCACCCTGACTGCTACACCACACTGGCTCTTAGTTGTGTTTATGCACATCTACATCTCACTCCCCTTTCGTCCTCACGTGCGAGCTGCCACTCACGTTGAACCCCTCCTCACCTGACCTGTGTGCTTTGCTGATAGGCAAGCGAGCAGTTTGCCTTTCATTCTCCAGCCTGCTGCATTCTCACCCATGTTGTCTAACACGTGATCTTAAGAACTGCTGGATCGGCATCCTCTTTCTGCTAGTGGCTGAGATGCCTTGGGCAAGCCTGCAGACAAGGCATCTTGGCCTTCTTTCAGATATTTGGAAGTATGCTGCCTCTGATCATGGAAGTTCTGCTTATATGGCTCACAGCTCTAGCTCCAGCCTCTGTTCATCTGCCTAACCCTTTGCAAGGACTGCCCTCCTTCCTAGAGCTGTAGTCCAGAAGTCTCTGTAGTCTGGTATTCTCAATCCAGTGCAACCTGCTGCTTCTAGAATGCCTGCGAAGGGGGCCACACAAACAACAGCCCCCTCTGATGTTGAAATACGCCCCCTGCTGCTTTTCTCAAAACCTCCTCAATGTGGAGGTTCCATTTGTATAGATTAGCCCGCTCCTTTCTGTGTACACCTGTTCCAGCCAACCGTCCTGTCTCTTCCTCTGTCTTTTGTCTTGTTGGTTTCCCCCCCTATGTGGTGAGTTTCTGGGGTGGGGTGCAGAAGGGGGGAAAGAGTGGCAAAATCCCTCTTCTTTCCAAAGAAAGGGCTGGATTTTAAATGTATCAGATATTAAACTGTCTGTGTTCCGTTTTAAGTCCAGAGCTGACCTTACTGAGCAAAAGGATGCGCGGGGGCTGATCTTGGGGTAGTAGAGCCAGGAGGAAACCTCTAGGGCTGCGTGATGACCCCAGGCCACTTGCTGTCTCGCCCTAGAGACTTTGGGTTCCTCAATGCCCGATGACTGTAAACTGGTCAGTTTCCAGAATCAGAAGACGTGTGTAGATGGTCCTGGATCCAGCCCTGCACATCTGGTTAGAAAGCATTTCCACAATCTCCGTTTTCTCCTCTGCACAGTGAAGCAATAGCCGGCAAGAATTAGTCTTAATTTTCATTTCTGTTAATGTTGGGTGTCGGGGGAGTTCTCTACATATGTGAGCCACTCTGAAAAGGATTCTGCCATCTATATTTGGCTGAATGCAAGGGAGCCAGAGGATTATAATTGGATAAATAGAAAGCAGAAATAAGGTAATCTGTTCTTAGCGCACATTCGCCTGCAAAGACACGTTAAATGACTGAACGAGTGACACAATTTAGGTATGCATACAGAACGGTCGAATGGATGTACAAAATATCAAATGGAAGGCAATGATGATGGCTGTGGCTCAGTAGAAGAGCCTTTGCTTTGCATGCCGAAGGTCCCAGGTTCAATCCCTGGCATCTCCGGTTAAAAGGACCAGGCTGCAGGTGATGTGAAAGACCTCAGCCTGTGACCCTGGAGAGTGGCTGCCAGTCTGAGTAGACAATGCTGACCTGGATAGATTGATGGTCTTGTTGAGTCTAAGGCAGCTTCATGTGTGTGTGTGTTCATGGGAATGGTGATTCTCAAGCAGCATGAAAGGAGCAGGGGGCTGATGGGTGCTTTGGAAAGGGAGCTGCCACCCAGGAATCATCCACGCTTTCTGCCTGGCAGTGTGGGGAGTTCACATGCAGCATTGATCCCCACCTCTTTCCATCAGTTTATGGGCCATGCCATCATCTGGGGCAGGGAGTAAGAATGTGCTGGTATTCCTGAGTACAAAAGTGTCACCGTTTTAGTCTGTTGTCGCAAAATCAAGCAGAAGTCCAGTAGCACCTTAAAGGCTACCAGCATTTATTTCAATACTAGCAACAATGCCATTGTGTGAAAAAATACAATGGACTCTAGAAAACTGATTTGGAGGGGCCCCTCCCAGCAGCAAGCGGGTGCTTCGCAGCAGCCTGGAGGCCAGAGCAGGAAGGCACTGAGGGGAGGCATGGGGAGGAGTGCTTAGGCCGTTGATTCGACAGGCCCCCTCCCAGCGGCAAGCGGGTGCTTCACAGCAGCCTGGAGGCCAGAGCAGGAAGGCGCTGAGGGGAGGCACAGGGGGGAGTGCTTAGGCCGTTGATTCGACAGGCCCCCTCCCAGCGGCAAGCGGGTGCTTCACAGCAGGCTGGAGGCCAGAGCAGGATGGTGCTGAGGGGAGGCACAGGGGGGAGTGCTTAGGCCGTAGATATGACAAGCCCCCTCCTAGCGGCAAGCGGGTGCTTTGCAGCTGCTTCAAGGCCAGAGTTGTTGGCAATGTGCCTGTGCATGGATGAAAAGTGAGTCGTCACCAATACGGCTTGCCTTTTATATAGCAGGATGAGCTTTTGTGAGTCACTTCTCACTTCTTTAGATATGTATGGAAATCAAACTGAGAATCCTTCTTATGGGGCAGCTTACAAGGGACAGGGAGAGAGGAGTTCAGGCACAGGGTTAATTCCGTCCTAAGTCTTTCTTGTCCTACTTTGAAGTTTTATGACTGGAGTCACTCCTTTCTACTTCTTCCACCCATACAGTGAATCTCCTTTTGAAAGACTCTAGATGGAATTAACCCTCTGCCTTAAGTCCTCTTTCTTGTCCACCCACTTGTAACCTGCTCTGAAAGGAGCTTGATCTCCATAAATATCTAATGAAGCCAGCAGCATGGAGGAATTCCCAGAAGCTTCTGCATTGCCCAGAAGTCACAGTTCTGTTCCAGAGCTCTGAGAATTTAGTGAGGCAAGAAGGTGTAACATTCACCCACATGGTTGTGGGGCAGCAGTGAAAACTTCTCAGTGACCGAGCATGAGAGGGAATCATTGAAACCATGGGGGGGGGAGGGGCATTGGCATGGGGACCCAGCTTTCGAGACCCACGTGAAAATTTCTACTTTGTCATTTTAGCTTCCTGCACCCTGCCCATTTGCGTGGATGAGAATTACTGTCTTGTCTCCAGCGCAGACCAAGTCAGCAAATTGACACGGAATCGTTTGTGGGACATGCATGCTGGCTTTAATGCATTTGGACAGCATGGAGCACACTCGGCAGGAAATGCTCTGTGCATTAGCTGGGAGGTGGGAAATTGGGAGGGGAGAATTAATTATATGAGAGAATGGGTATGATGGCAGAAGATCTCTGGGTTGGACTGTGAGGCTGGTATCGTTTTCAACAGATGACTGCAGGAAGTCCCTAAAACTGGTCATGAAGAGCCTGCCCCCTTGAGTTCCTCCTTAAAATCTTAAGCCCTCCACACACTCATGGTGCAGTTAGGCAGTCTGCAGATCCTAGAGGCTCAGTGCTCTCTCCTTACCATCATGCAGGGGAAAGAAGAATGGCCTGCTTTGCTGGGCTGTTGTAAGATTGCCTCTTCTTAATCTGAAAAATTACAGGCCCGGTCAGTTGCTGGGAGTTAACTTCTGCATCAATGGGGACAAAACAAACAGGAACCAGAGGCAGGCTGGCTTGCTTCCTTCCTTGATAACCCCAGCTTCATTCTGGGCATCTTGGCACATTGGTTAAACTGTGAAATATTTCTCTTCTGCTTTTCTTCCTTTGTAGCACTCAAGGATGTATACATTGGAGTGGGGGGGGGGCTCTTTCATCTGGATACTGACCAGACCCAGCCTGCTCAAGCTTCCACAAGGTGGCTCTGTCAGATGCCTCCAGAATACATCTTGGGAGAGAGCAAGCCTGGGGTCAGAGCGAACGTAACATACGATGTGTTAAGGCTGGCGAAAGCTGCAAAACAAATTGCCCTGAATTCTTTCTGGGTCTTTGGGAATCATTCCTGTTCTTGGAACTCTGTATGCCTTTTATGCTCAAGCACTGTCTTTTGAGACTGACAGTAAGAGTGGGTTCCGAGCCAATTCAGGCACGCAGTTTGGTCCCAAAGAGAATTCTGTCTGTCAGCAACCATAAAAATATAAGGACAGGCATGCATACAGAATAGATTTTGTGCTGGTGATGGATAGAGCAGCTCATAGAAGTTCAGAACACGTACCAGTCCTAATGATAATCAAGTTGTGGCCCAGGCCAGACAATGCAAGCAGGTGACTCTGGACATGGGCAGAGCACCTTTCAACAAACACATCTACTTCCCTGCTGATCTGGAATGAGGTTCTAGGCAAGAGGCTGTGATTTGTAGGCAGGCAGAACTTTGGAACCTCCATTTTTGTAAGCAAAGCAAAGATTCATTCCTCCTTCATTCCCCCTAGCTCTCCCATACCATTTTGAATCCTACCCCAAAGTTCTTATCTCTCAAGAGCACAAAGACTTACATCTATGAAGGAAAGACTTAAGCCCAGGAAGGGTTCATAGTATGATGATAAGCAATCATCCTTCCTTAGAGATGCTGTGGCGGAACGGGTGCTGGCTCTCAGTCCAGGCAACTGAGCCGCCATCAATGGCCTGCTAGCCCCGCTATCCGTCTCCCACTGTCCCTGGTGGGCGTGGCTCACCTTCGTCGCTGCCACCACTCACTGAATTGTACACCGCCTGACTGAGGGGCAGTGAGACCCCTCTGGCTGAATTTCCCTACTGGGAAGTGAATTCTCCAATCTTTGGGTAGGCCCTGGAGAATTGGCAACCCACCAAGGTCTGGCCTGATCAGTTCTCCTGGGCTCCCTCCCTTCCTGTAGCGTGCCAAGTGGGGGAGCTTATGTAGTCAGAGGACCACAAGGTCCTTTATATTCCAAAAAAGTATAATTTAATAACTATATACAGAGCACTATATACAAAGCAGGTAAAAGCACAACACATAGGGGTAGACCCCCCTGTTCTGAACTCATAGGGCAGAAAATCAAACTGAAGAGAACTGCCGTCTGCTTTCCCTACCACACTGTTCCCTACTCTACCTTAAGGGGGTGGTGGTCTGAGGGAAGGTTCACCCTTTACTTCCTTTTGGCTGCCTCCCAGGCCCTCCACATTTAGGGCCTAGGCACCCGGGTTTCACCCAGCAGCAGGAGCCTCTCCTTCTTCAACCAAGAAGGTGACTCCCCTTTTCTCCTCAGGATCGGCTGAGTCTCTCTATTCAGGCTCCACCCCCTATTTTTCCCGCACTTTCTTGGCCCGGGGCAGCTGGGAGTTGTAGTCCAGGAAGAAGGGCATCCCACACCAAGACTCCTGCAGGCCTCTCCCTGGCCCTACAGCCCATCACACCTCATGGGGAACATTTCCTCCCCTTTCTTTAAAGACAGATTAACAGCAACTGGCACTCATTTCATCCCTGGTAACCATTTCGTTACAGATGCTATACCCCGGAGAGGTGAGTTTTACTCTTCCCCAAAAAGATTCTCAGATTTTAAGCATTTGTCCTCTTTGTGACTACATAGCATCAGAGCTGTGACAATTTTTTTTAAAAAAAATGAGAAACCAAGAAGTGAGATGAAATTCCCAAACTATTAGGATTATATAGACAGAATAATAGTACAACTGGATGAGATTCTCTGGTACCACACTGGATGATCTCATCCTTCCAAATACTGATATAAAAACTGAGCCCTTATCAGCTGTTGTTTGTAATATTTCTGCTTCCTTATCATTGCCCATCCTTCAGTTGTTTAGAGGCCTCTTTATCTCCTACCGAGCTGGATGAAAAATTCCTACTGCCTCTAGCGTAGTTGCGGTTTTAGATTTGCAAAGTGCAAAAATGATTCAGTCTGGTAATGTGATGTTGGACAGATACAACCTTTCTGTTGTGGTTGCAGCATCAGGTTGTGGTCAGCCTAGGAGCAAAGGAACACCTGAAGATAAAATCCTGTTCTGTTACATGAATAGATTAACAATGCAACCAGAAACAGAGTTACACCTTTCTGCATCCTATAAGGAAAGGCTAAATAATCAAAGGTTTTTTTCAGCCTAGAAACTATGATTAAGGGGAGTCATGATGACAGAGGTATATAAAATTGAGTATGGGGTGGAGAAAATGGACAGAGAGAACCTTTTCTTCTTCCCTGATAATATTAGAACTTAGGCACCCGATGAAGTTGATGGGCAGTGGGTTCAAGACAAATCGAAGGGAAATGTTTCTTTACTCTTGTTAAGTCAGTGGGTTTGGTAGGGTGCAACTCTGGTCTTTTCTGCAAAGGCTTTTCCATCGGTTCTGGCCCCATACAGCATTGATTTCTCTCCAGACTTCTACAAGCACGGTGAAATACCCTGATTCAGTCTCCAAACTGCTTCCCAGACTTTTTAGTGTTCTGCATGGAGAAAGACTGCATCTGCTGCACAATCAACCTTCCCTTGGTATTTCTGCAGCCTTTCTCCCTGCACACGTACCTCAGTGGATTTTTTTCCAGCAAAGTCAATCCGGGGCTTTTGTGAAGTGCAGAATGTTTTCTTTGGTGTGAAGCCTGGCCCTGCCTTTCAGCCTTCCCTTTATCCCCTTGCATCCTTCCTTATTTAATAGTAACCAATCCAGTTTTTTCCAGAATTTTTATTTAAAAAATGAAATAGTAACATTTTATTAAAAAATGAAATAGCAACATTGCAACGTTGGTGCCTTAAAGGAAAAAAAACCCCTTGCAACTGGGGCGGGGGGATTGCTGTAATAAGGCTAACACAAAAACTCTTGAGAATTCTGAATCCTACTTGATATTTTAAAGTTTTCACTTGTGCTTCCTGTACTTTTTAGTTCATTCTTTTCTGGTGTTTTTTAAAATATTTAAATCAAATGTTGTTGTTATTATGTTATTATGTTGTTATTATTATTTAATGTTATTATTAAATGTTAAATATTAAATATTTTTGTTATTGTTGTTATTTAAATTGCAATCTTGGCGCCCTCAAAAAAAGATTTTAAAAAACCCTTGTAAGTTTCCTCAGCAAGCAACAGAGGAAACTGACATATCTTCAGAGGATCAGCTGAGGAAACTGACAAGTCCTCAGCAGATCAGCTGACCAAACTAAAGTGTCCTCAAAGCCTATAGCAGAAACGGAGCATTTCCCTACTGCAGAAATAAAAAGCAGACACCACTGTGGTTTGACTCCCTCAAAGTGTAGAATTCAAGAACTGAAGCTGCATGGGGCCAGAACCAATGAATAAAGCGGATCAGATCCTCATGGGTTGAATGTGCGGAAAACCCAATGTAAAGTTCACCATGTGGAAGAAGCCTCTGTTTGGGATTGCGCTGTAAGTCTTATAAAATAACACAAAATTTAAATAAAAATTATCCTAAACAAACAGGTGCCTAAAAGTTACTTGGCAAGGGTCGGGGAGTGGAAGCTGCCCCTGCTCTGCCCCTCCCCAACCATATCTCGTAGCAAAACAGAGAGAGGCCTTGGCTATCCATATTTTGTTGCCCTGATTCTGTTCTCTGGTTGCCCTTGCAGGAGTCGGAGAAATGCTGAGCACAATGACATTCTACCCTTTATTTCTTGCTCAAGAAATTAGTAACGACATATGGCTGGACGGCTGTCCCATGGCTCCTGTAGGCTTTCTGTCTTTCTTTGATGGAATCACCATGGTAATGGGCACGATTCTGCTCTTTTGTTGTGCTGCCCCAGTGATAAACCCTCAGCAGGATTTGGTCCACAGCTGACAGATGTGCAACCTGCATGTTTTAAGTGGAATACATATTGCAAGACAAGTGGTCTGGACTCTTTATGGGTTCTTCTCTTTCTCCTTCCCCACCCCTGCTATGAACTACAACTTGGCTACTGGAAAGTTACAATTCGGCTTGTCTCAAAGTTGTGGAGCGGGGAGGAGAGTTCTGGGGACGGTGGCATTTGTGGGCTACCTGGAGCCCAGCAGACAAATGTTATATTTTGAAATCTCTTTGAACTGTGTTGAGTCCCCCATAGAACTCATTCTGTCGCAGCTGCCGTGTGTAGCACTTCCAGACAATGAAGCACTTTTGCCTTTGCGGTTGGCATCTCTCCTGTGGAGCCAGGGTCATTTTTATTCCCATGGAACAGATGAGCCCCACAGGATGTCCATTTGTCTCTGAAAAATCTCCTTTTCTCCCAATATCAAATGGAAGCTCTCTTTTTTTGAAGGACATCAAGCAGTTTGTGTGTGTAGGTGATGGATGTCTCTTGCCTCTAGTGCACATGTGCATAAATGCCTGTGCATGAACTTTCAGGCCCCATACAGTGTTTTCCACTTAGTGGCTGCCAAAGTACATACTAAACTTCCAGGAACCTATTTGGAGACAATTGTATTTTTCTACTCAGTCTTTAAGCAAAAGGCTGCGTTGCCCTCAGTATTAGCTCAGGTCAAGATGTTACCACATCACCTAATGCAAGAGGCAGAGTCAAGGTTTCTCTAATGTGCAGTAACGTGTGTGTGCCCAAGCCAAGATCCTTGTTAAGAACATTACAAGTGTTTGTCCCGTTTTCAACTGTGAAAGATTGGAGGGCGTGAGAGCCATTCTCCACCTTAGTGACTGCTCCTTGCTGCTTCACGGTATGACTGGCCCAGCTTAGAGATCAGAAACTATGATAGAGGCTCTCCAGATTGGACAGATGTGCTGTTCTTGGGAGCAGGAAGCAGAAATTTGGCAGGTTTATTTGGAAAGAGCTGGGCTTCCACTGAGGCAAAGATGAATAACTGTACTGACACCTTCACAGAAAACCATGATCTTAGGATCCTAAATCAAAAAGAGTCCAGTAGCACCTTTAAGACTAACCAATTTTATTGTAGCATAAGCTTTCGAGAATCAAGTTCTCTTCATCAGATGCCTGATCAAAACTGGGCAGATACAGAAGAGGAGGGGAGAAGAGAGAGAGAGAGGAAAGAACATATATCACAAAGAGACAGAATGCAATTAGCGTGGAGGCAATCAAAACATTCCTTTGCTTGGAAATGTAAACATCTCCTTTTGGTGTGCAGTCAGTTTGCCGTATTCGTTTGTAGCAGTGAAGGTATCCAATTCCTATGTAGTATAAGCCTTCGATAACCACAGCTCTCCCTGCCAGCTGCATCTGACAAAGAGAACTGTGGTCCCCGAAAGCCCACACCAGGCATCACTGGGCTCCCCCAGATCACGCCTCTGTAAAGAGAATCTGTTACCTGTGATAATGTGATAACCATTCATAGTCTCTATTCAGTCCCAGCTTGACAGAGTCAAATTTGCATATGAATTCCAATTCCGCAGCCTCCCGTTGGATTTTGTTTTTGAAAGGTTTCTGTTGAACCACAGCGACCTTTAAGTCTTTGGTGGAATGTCCTGGTAGATTGAAGTGTTCTCCCACTGGTTTTTGGACGTTTCCATTTCTAATGTCAGATTTGTGTCCATTTATTCTTTTGCGTAGAGGTTGGCTGGTTTGTCCAATGTACAGAGCAGAAGGACATTGTTGGCACATAAGGGCATATATCAGATTGGAGGATGAGCAGCTGTAAGAGCCAGAGTCTGAACACCGGGAACTGGGAGATGTTTGCCACAACCAGAGAAACTATTTATTGCAATCTATTCACTGAATTACAGAACAAGAAGGAGAAGAAATTCTCAAAACTCCTGCCTGCAACAGAGAGCAAAAACACTTTGGATCCAAGCAACATCATCAATCTTTCCAGTTACAAGCTGAGCCCAGCAGAGGAATCAGTCCTCTCACGTGGACTATCCTTTTGCCCAGCCAGACCCACACAAACCATACAACTTTGTGGAGACCTGGAGGCCTATTTTAGACGCCTAAGACTGAAAGAATTCTTCAACTACTCTGCTGAACAAAACGACGAACAAAGCACTGAACAGACACCATCACAGCAGCCCCCACCCCCCCAACCCAGCAATACACAACCATCGTTACAAAACTCCAGGAAAAAGAATTCCACATGGACACCCCCTGAGGGCCGTAACTCCTCATTGGACTTTTACATTGAATGCTTCCGTAGACGTGCTCAGGCTGAGATAATTGACAAACAACAACACCTAAAGCAGAACCTCAGCCGTGGAGAAAGAGAGGCCATAAACAGCCTTCAAAATAATTCTGGTATCGTAATCAAGGAAGCTGACAAAGGCGGAGCAGTTGTCATCATGGACAAACAAAATTATATACGAGAAGCAGAAAGACAACTCTCCAACACAACATTCTATAAAATACTACCTTCTGACCCCACGGAACAATACAAAAGGGAACTCAATAAAATATTAAAAACACTCCCCATTGACATACAAGAATGCATCCATACGGACACACCCCAGGAACCACGACCTGGAAGATTCTACCTACTACCCCAAATCCACAAAGCGGGTAACCCAGGACGCCCAATTGTTGCAGGAAAATGCACCATCACAGTAGGAGTCTCGGGATACATGGACTCTATCCTCAGGCCCTATGCCACCAGAACACGCAGCTACTTACGGGACACCACTGACTTCCTCAGGAAAATACAGTCCATTGACAACCTACCAGATGACACCATCCTAGCAACCATGGATGTGGAGGCCTTGTACACCAATATCCCACATGCAGATGGATTGCAAGCCATACGGAATATTATCCCGGACAAAACCACAGCAAACCTCGCCACTGAACTTTGTCACTTCGTACTCACTCACAATTACTTCGAATTTGGTGACAACTTATATCTACAGGTTAATGGCACAGCCATGGGCACACGCATGGCACCACAATATGCTAACATATTCATGGCGGACTTAGAGCAACGCTTCCTCAGCTCCCATCCACTGGAACCACTACTATACTTAAGATTCCTGGATGACATCTTCATCATTTGGACCCATGGGAAGGAAGCCCTTGAGAGATTTCATCAGGACTTCAATAACTTTCACCCTACTATCAACCTAAGCCTGGACCACTCTACACAACAGGTACACTTCCTGGACACCACTGTACAACTACATAATGGACGAATAAATACCACCCTATACCGGAAACCAACAGACCGATACTCATATCTACATGCCTCCAGCTTCCACCCTAAACATACCACTCGGTCTATTGTCTACAGCCAAGCCTTACGTTACAACCGTATCTGCTCCAATGCTCTCGACCGAGACTCACACTTAAGAGATTTACAACAAGCATTTTTGAGACTACAGTACCCACCAAATGAAGTGAAGAAACAAATCAACAGGGCCAGACTAGTACCCAGAAACAGTCTGCTCCAGGACAAACCTAAAGGAACTAACAACAGAACACCACTGGTTGTCACCTATAGCTCCCAGCTCAAACCCATCCAACGTATCATCAGTGAGCTACAACCCATCCTGGAAAATGATACCTCTCTCTCAGAAGTCCTGAGTGGAAGACCTTTCCTTGCCTACAGACAGCCCCCCAATCTTAAACGACTTCTCACTTACAATCATGAATCGGCCAGCAGAGTCACCAGCACAGGTACCAGGCCCTGCAACAGACCCAGATGCCAGCTCTGCCCCTATATCTACCCAGGGAGTACAATTACAGGACCCAATGGCATCAACTACACTGTCTCTGGCTCTTACAGCTGCTCATCCTCCAATCTGATATATGCCCTTATGTGCCAACAATGTCCTTCTGCTCTGTACATTGGACAAACCAGCCAACCTCTACGCAAAAGAATAAATGGACACAAATCTGACATTAGAAATGGAAACGTCCAAAAACCAGTGGGAGAACACTTCAATCTACCAGGACATTCCACCAAAGTCTTAAAGGTCACTGTGGTTCAACAGAAACCTTTCAAAAACAAAATCCAACGGGAGGCTGCTGAATTGGAATTCATATGCAAATTTGACTCTGTCAAGCTGGGACTGAATAGAGACTATGAATGGTTATCACATTATCACAGGTAACAGATTCTCTTTACAGAGGCGTGATCTGGGGGAGCCCAGTGATGCCTGGTGTGGGCTTTCGGGGACCACAGTTCTCTTTGTCAGATGCAGCTGGCAGGGAGAGCTGTGGTTATCGAAGGCTTATACTACATAGGAATTGGATACCTTCACTGCTACAAACGAATACGGCAAACTGACTGCACACCAAAAGGAGATGTTTACATTTCCAAGCAAAGGAATGTTTTGATTGCCTCCACGCTAATTGCATTCTGTCTCTTTGTGATATATGTTCTTTCCTCTCTCTCTCTCTCTTCTCCCCTCCTCTTCTGTATCTGCCCAGTTTTGATCAGGCATCTGATGAAGAGAACTTGATTCTCGAAAGCTTATGCTACAATAAAATTGGTTAGTCTTAAAGGTGCTACTGGACTCTTTTTGATTTTGCTACTACAGACTAACACGGCTAACTCCTCTGATCTTAGGATCCTAAGTCTCCCAAGACTGGGATTCAAAGGGAGTCACGTCCGGTGGATTGGTTGATAAAATGGATGTAGGTCACAGTGTACAAGATTTAGTAAGGATCTGAGGTGTAGGAACAACCCTTCTGTGCTGGAGACCTTGGAGACTGGCCTGTGTTTGGTGGATAAGTAATGTGATTATGATCAGAGACCTTCACATCGTCAGCTATCTATTCACCAGTGGTAGTCAAGAGGAGGCAGCTTTGGCTGAAGCACACATGCACAACTTGTCAGTGGTAGTGTGTGGAATATGGGGAGTTTCACAACTGTTCTTGTGATGGCTATGCAGTTCAGGCGTGCACATTAAATGAACATTAGAGAAGGGCATGAACTAGAAATAAACGAACCGTGCAGTTCGTGGTTCGTCGCATTTCACGAACCACGAACTTCCACAAACCTGCCCCAGTTCGTGAACCGGTTCGTTTGGTTTGTGAAAATGTCACATCCAGGTCAGTAAATTGTCACTTCTGGGTCAGCAGAAGGTCACTCCCAGGCCAGCTGAAGGCCACTTCCGGGTCAGCATAAGGTCTGCAGGAAGTTCATCCCCTGTTGCCTAGGAAAGTGATTGATCGGCGCCAGGCTGTCTGCACTGAACCAAAAAATGAACCAAATGAACCAGCCTAAAGTATGTGGTGGTTCGTCAGAAATGGGCTCTGATGAACTGCTGGTTCGTGAACCACAAACTGGCCCAGTTTGTCACGAACTTTGGTTCTTATTTTGGTTTGTGCCCATCTCTAATGATCATGGAAGCATGTGACTGTGGCTCGAAAACAACATAATCTGGCCAGCAGCTTCACATTCTGTGCCTCTGTGCACAAAATTCTGGCAATCAACCCAGAACCCCCCCACCCCAAGGACAACAGGTGTTTTATTGTCTGCTTGGTTGCCTGGCATGGTGGTTCCTATGTTGTGTTTGTTTTCATAGTTACATAAAGCAATAATCTAGTGGGTTAAATACCAGCACAGCACAGTTGCCAGGAGAAAGGCTTGCAAGACCTTGACATACCAAGCTCAACTAGATGAAATGTAACACCAGAAGTAATTCCATTTCAGCATGACAGTCTGTGGATGAGGGGCTTAGGAAACGTGGTGGCTTTTCCGGGCCTCTTGAGGGGATCACAGAAGATTCCTCTGAGAGCAGCCAGCATAATTCTCTCAGGCATCAGTGGAAATAGTGTTGCCAGCCTCCAGGTGGTGGCTGGAGATCTCCCGGAATTACAGCTGATCTCCAGGCCACAGAGATCAGTTCCCCTGGAGAAAATGGCTGTTTGGAGGGTAGACTCTATGGCATTATACCCCATTGAGGCCCTTCCCCTCCCCAAATTCCACTCTTTCCAGGCTCCATCCCCCAAATCTCCAAGAATTTCCCAACCTGGACATGGCAACCCTACTGGAAGGCTTGTGCCATCCAGGTGAGGGGGACTTGCTAGGATGTATGTATAGTGCTGTGTTTGGGGCAGCCTCCTTGAAGGCTGTGATGGAACAGAGCAAAAGTGCTCCAAAACCTTCGAATTGGTGTTGAATATTTTTTTCCAGAACTTCTGAAAGGAAGGGCTGTGGGGAAAGCCCTTCTGTAGGATAGCTCCTGGTCATTTCAAAGAGTCTTGTGTGGGAGAACTCCCCTCTGGGTGAGTTAGTGTGCTTTGAGGTCCCTCCAGGCTACCTCTAATAGCACCTAGATGGGTTAGGTTGCCTAGTGGTCAGACTGTGCCATTGTAAGTTCAGATTGTATGTATGTATGTATGTCATTTATAGTCCACCGTTCTTACTGAGACTCAAGGCGGATTACGTAGCTACAATCAGTATCGAGGACATTTGGGGGACTTATATTAGAATGTAGGAGCAGGGGGGAGCAGGTGAAGGACCATGCCTCCTCCAGTGCCATCAGGACGGAATGGGACAGTGCTCAGTTCCTGGGGCCCTTTATTATGAGCGCAGGGTAGTGCTGATCACCACTTTGGGGTCAGGAAGGAATTTTCCTCCAGGCCAGATGGGTCAAGGATCCTGGAGGTTTTTTTGCCTTCCTTTGGGCATTGAGGAGGGGTCACTGGAGAGTGGGGGAGGGGAGGTAGCTGTGAATTTCCTGCATTGTGAAGGGGGTTGGTCTAGATGACCTGTGGAATCCCTTCCAGCTCTATGATTCTGTGATTGTGCACTTTGGAGACCCTGTGCAGAGAAAGCAATTGATCTCCATGCTGGAGTCAAAACTGTTTTCTGGATCCTTTAGCATGTCTGTTTGGACCCCTGGTAAATGCCTGGGAGGGGGCACTTCTTGTCTCACTTGCAGATGCTGTGAAGTGGTGGCGGTATTTCTAAAGGGCTTTGTGTGAAAGGCAGAGAAGTGTAATTATTTTACCGTATTGGCAGTTTCCCCCAACTGAGCCCTCTGTAGGCGACACTTTCACATAAGAGCGGACTAATTACTGGCCTGTGAGTGAGAGGACTGAAAGAGTGGCCGGGCTCCGTGGCTTTTCTTGTTGGCAAGCCAAACAGTATGGGCTCCAGCTGTTTGTTTTTGATCTGCTGTAGAAAGAGTTACAGATACTCTGGGAATAAAGCCTCCCCTCAAATTGGTTAGTTAGCAAGGGAGGAATGATATTTGGAGCTGCTGATTCTCCTGTTACGAGTATCTAGCAATGAGAAAACAGCAGATGAATTTTCTCTTTGGGAAATTGTGGCTGGAAGATTTTCTTTAAAAGGATGGCTTTCGATTGTTGGTGGCTATTAGCTACTGAGCAATCCCTACTGGCTGTGGTGGAGCAGAATTCAGGGCTCGGCTTGAGTGTGTGGCTCGGCTTGGGTGGGCAGGCACCGCTTGGTGGGTGGAGCAGAGCCTGTGAAGGAGAACCACATCTGTATATTTGCAGCCGGTGGCCTGGCTCCAAGCAGATGCTTAAGGGAGCCAGGGCTGCTTTATTGAATGAAGATTTGGCAGCCTGCCTATGTAGTTTTACTTGCAAACAGTAACTCTCTCCCCCAACGATTTCTTCGGGCCTGCTACCTGAAGTTTCCCTGGGGACTTCCTGCTGGGCTGCAGTTTAGCTTGCAAGGGGAACTGTGCATCTTTACATATGGGTTTTGAGTGACATTTGGACCCTCCTGGCCTGTGTCTTCCCAGAATGCAAGTGCTGCCATCTGACACCACGGCTGTCAAATGACAAGCCTGGCAGCATCTGTCACCAAAAGCTGGCAAAGGCTGCTTTCCCCCTTCTTCATTAATTTTTCTAACATCCAGCCCGATGAAGAGTTCTGTTGTGCTTCAAAATATGCACCATCTTTTGCATCATTTTGGGATGGTCCCAGTAAAATGATATAATGTGGCTTTGGTTTCTCCTTCAGGAAACCCTTGCCTATTAGCACAATACATATTGGGTGTTGGAGAACATGGCAGGGCTGACCTTGATCCTGTCCGCTGCCTTTTCCCCTCTGCCCCCTTCATGCCATACCCCTGCTGGGCTGCCTCCCCTCTGTTTCTGCCTCTGTCTCTCCATTGCAGCTAGGGATGCCTAGAACGGTCACTTTCTTTCCTCTGAATGGGCAGTCACTGGTGGGAACTATGGATTGCAGTTGATGACAGTGGCAGAACAGGACTCCCTGTAGCTTTGACAAATTGCCTTTCCTCCCAATGACTGTGTGCGCCAATGTTCTGTCTTGCCATCTTGCTGGGTGGGGGGACCGTGCAGTTCTTTCTTGAGTCAATGGAGGCAGGTCTGGCAATCGCCTCCACCGCAGAGGCGCCGGAGAGGGTGTGGTGGCGCGTGCCGCGGAGCAACTGAGCAGGAGGGCTGGGAGGACGCACGCACGCCAAGCATTCCCCCCTACCTCCTGCCTGTCGCCTCACAAACTGGAAAGGAGTAGAGGAGAAGTGATAAGTTTCTTTTGGGGGATTGGGGGTGGGGATGGGATGGAATAATGACAGAAGAAAGCAAAGGGGAAGGGAAAGGAGAAAGCGGGAAGGACCTAGAGAAACAGCTGCACCTCAGGGTGTGCGCTTTGAATGAGCTGCTGAAGACTCAACTCCTTCTTCAAGGCACAAGCCTGCTGGATGCGAGGGCACCCAAAGACGTTTCTGGGGTGGGCTGCTGCTGCTCTCTCCCAGGATGCCCTCGCGTCGGGGGTGGAGAGGGGGGCTTGTTCCCGGAAGAAGGATTTGCGTCTTCAGCAACTCATTCAAAGCGCGCACCCTGAGGCGCAGCTCTTTCTCTAGGTCCTTCCCGCTTTCTCCTTTCCCTTCCCCTTTGCTTTCTTCTGTCATTATTCCATCCCATCCCTCCACGAAAACTTGTGTGACCCTCATCTCGTTTGGTCCGGCTCTAAGTTGCCCAGTGCTGCTGCCGCTGCTGCCACTAGCACACAGCTGCGGGCCAGGTGCGGCAGGTGGCCAGGGCGGTGTGGAGCAACTGAGCAGTTTGGGTGTGCGCACGCGTGTGCACCCATGCACGCGCGCACGGGGGTGGCAACAGCCCTGAAGCTGCCCCCGGCCTCAGGTGCCAGAAACTCTGGCACCAGCCCTGCTTACTAGGGCCTCATCTTGCAGTCATAAAGATTGCCTTCCTCACAAGATAGAAAAGAGTCCAGTAGCATCTTTAAGACTAACCAACTTTACTGTAGCATAAGCTTTCAAGAATCACAGTTCTCTTCGTCAGATGCATCTGACAAAGAGAAGTATGATTCTCGAAAGCTTATGCTACAGTAAAGTTGGTTAGTCTTAAAGGTGCTACTGGACTCTTTTTTTATTTTGCTACTACAAACTAACACGGCTAACTCCTTTGGATCTTCCTCACAAGGAGATCTAGAGGTGAAAACAATCTGAATATTACTATGACAGTGCTGGGGACCACATTGTGCTGGAGATCGGTTTGCTAACTCATCACCTCCCTTTCCCATTCTTCCTCCAGGGAGCACAGGGCTGCATAAGGTCACATCACCCTCCTGTGCTCCTTGCACCAGCTAGGGCTACCAGCTCCAGGTTTGGAAATTTCTGGCATTATGGGGGCGTGGAGCCTCAGGAGGGTGGGATTTCAGGACAGGAGGGGCCTCAGCAGGGTATAATGCCATAGAGTCTACTGTCAAAAGCAGCCATTTTCTCCAGAGGAACTCATCTATCACCTGGGGATTTGTTGTAATTCCAGGTGATCTCCATGCCCCACCTGGAGGTTGGCAACCTTGCAAGCTAGGTTAGGCTGAGTGAATGTGATTGGCATGGAATGGCTCAATGTACATGACTGTAGGTTTGAATCCTCATTGGATTGACACAAGTCTAACCCTCTTTCAGCTTTTTTGATGCTTTGTGAATTATGGTCGATCACTGTGGTGCACTGAAAGAATGCACTTGAGATTTGCTTGTTTGTGATTTTGAGTCTTTGTTAACTTAGTAGACTGACCATTTGGCTCCTGATGAAGTGATTTACATGAAACAAATTTAATTGTTTAGCCAGCCACTTGTTGGGCAGGGAGATCCTCCGGGTCCTTCCCCCATCTTCATGGCTCCACCTAGAATGCACAAAGAGAACAATTGTTAACATCTTTGAAAAATATTTGTGGAATACTTACCTGTTGACTCGAAGTTTTCATTGGAGCATCTCTCCAATTGAGTTTATTGTTGATGGACTAAGTTCATATGATTGTTGGGATCTTTCCCCCTTATTTAGACATGGCTGTCATTGAAGTTAATTGAAATATTCATTGGTCTTGTTTAAGAGAAACATTTATTAATTGAGATATGTCTTTCATTCATGGCATGTGGATTGTATTTTGTAATGACTTTTAGGTATTTATGAGTAGTATTTATTAGAGCACTAGTCACTAGACATGGGCACGGATTGGAATATGAAGCAAATTTCATCATGAAATGGGCCGTTTCATGTGTTGCAAAACCGTGTTTTGTGGGGATGTGGTTATCACGAAATTATCACGAAATTCACGACTTTTTGGCCTGTTTCATTAGCTTCATGAACGATTCGTAATTGCAGACAGGCTGGTGCTGATCCATTGATTCCCCAGGCAACAATGGACCCAGACCTTTTGTTACTATTGGAAAGCCCAATCTTAGCCCACTTACCCTTGATTGGCAGCTCTCCTAGCTGTCTGGAAAACTTTCATTCTGCCCTATACAGCCAGGAGCTGGGGCTCAATCCCCTAGGCAACCAAGGAGGTGGGCCTTCTGTAGCCATGGGTGCACCAATCTCACCTCTCCCAACTCTGTTAGGCAGGTCTGTCAGCCAACCACAGACCTCCTGTTCTCGGGATGAATGGTGGGGTTTTGGAGAAACATCCAGCTCGTCCTCCACATCCCAAACTCTTGGGACTGTCCCTGCCTGCCGTCCACCCCTCGCTCCGTCTTCCCGGCCCAGCTCCACACCACGGCCAGTCCTTCGTCCTCCTCTGATCCAGCAACTCCCAGTCCTCATTTCAGTTATGCACTCTGGCAGCACTTCCCTTTCCACACTTCCTGTTGACCTTCCCAATCAACGTATTGCAAACTGGGAGGGCGGGTGGAAGAGAGCCAGCTGAAGTCTCCCTACGAGTTTGGCATCTCTGGGTATGAAGGGGGCCATTGAAATGCCCTGGGTTCTGATGAATCATGAAACTAATGAATTGTTTCGGCAAACGTCTCAATTTTGTGAAATTTCATGATTTACGATTCATGGATCGCAATGAAACATTAAACTCTTGTTTCGGGCTTTTTCCATTTCGTGCCCCTGTCTACTAGTCACTTTGCACTTTTGAATAATTCATAAATGTATACATAAATTAGTGTTTGTTTTGTATATACTCTGTATAATTATTTGAACCCCTAGATGTGGCTTTGTCACTGAGTTTTTAGGGTCTTGTACTGGGGGTGCCGCTTTTGCTTTTGCTTACAGTTTCAGGACTGGCAAAAAGCCAGGTGCTTCTTGATGGAATGCAGAATTAACTTGGGAGACTCATTGCCACAGGATAAGATGACGACCATTAGCGTAGAAAGTTACTGGATAAATTCATGGCAGGATAGACCTCTCAGTGACTGCTTAGCTGAATAATTAGAGGCAGTATACCTGGGTTTCAGCCACTGGAAACACAGTATTGAGAAAGGTCCTCTTTTTAATTTATTCATATTCATTTATACCCATCTTTCTCTCCAGTGGGGACCCAAAGTGGCTCAAGTCATTCTTCTCACTTCGATTTTATCCTCACAACAGTCCTATGAGGTAGGTCAGGATGAGTGTGTGGAACTGGCCTAGCAACCTTCCAAGGCTCACACCCTGCTTGTGGCTGGACACCTCTGGAAGCAGAATGCTGTGCTAGATGGACCTAACTTGGTCCAGTCCAGCCAGGCGGTTCTCTTTAAGTTCTTGCATTCTGCCTAAATTTTGGGGATGTGACTCTGCAGTGTCTGAGACCCCCCCCCCATTACTCATACAAGGGAAAATGGTAACTACATGCCAGTTAGCAAGATATTTATTTATTTATTTAATGCCATTTCTCGTCCGCCTTTCTCGCTGAGACTCAAGACGGATTACATAGTGTGAGATTGGTACAATCAGTTTCAAGGGCATTTCCATAAACAATGCCATAGGGTAGATAAATATAAGTTTATAAAGACACAGTGTTAGCAAGAATCCAATACAGAGTTGAAGAAATGCTGAAACAGAGCATAAGCAATTCTAGGACTGACATTAAACAATGAACTACCCAGTAGGATCATACGTGAAGCACAGGTGGCACATAAGAGTACATACTTAAAGCAACAGATAGGCAACATAGTGGTGAAGTCTGTGGTCCCTAACTCATTAGTGAAGCAGGGTCGAGGGTGTGTGAGGAGAACAGGGCCTTGGTGGAGCAGAATCTGGAAATGCATCCAGTTTGTTTTTTGGCGCTGCTCAGCACCGATGAAAGGCATTTATAATGTCATTCGTCTGAGAAGAGGGGATGTTTACCCAAAATAGAATTTGGAAACATGACCTAAATATTTGCTGCTTGTCAAATTATTCTTTGCGAGGAGCTGAGCTGCAGTGTCTCAGTGCTGGAGACTGCTGTGCTTGTTGGCGGCGTGTGTCTGGGTTCCTTCTTGGGACAGGATGTGGCTGTAGGACCTGTAGAATGAGGGACCGAATTGACTACACACTGCTTCCTCACTTCCTCTTTTGAACTTCTAAAACATGGTTGATTTTGGTGTGCCCATTCTGTTGACCAGCTTCAGCTGCTAAGCTACCTGTTTACCCAAGGAAGCAATAATAAAAGTGCTTTTTATGTTATCGCGAATAGGGTCCACCTCTTAGCTAAATAGAACCTCTATGAACAGAGGCAGTCCACCTCCAAACACAGCTGCTGGGGATAAAGACCTTCTCCTTCATACCCTGGTTGCAAGCATGCAGTGGCATTTAGTTGTCCATCACTGGAAGCAGGACGCTGGATTAGCCGAATCAGCTCTAGCAGGGCAGTTCTTGTGTGTTCACCTAGACAGAGATGCAGGAACTAGTAAAGAAGCCCCTCCTAAATCGCTATTTTAAAAAATTAAATATGAAAAAACAAAAATTTGAACTAAGTGGTATTCCAATTTGGAAAGAACAAATATTTCTTAGCTTCTTACTTGTTTTAGAGGATTGTCAGGCATTTTAATGTTCTGCTTTTCACTGTTGGTTATGTAAGAGAGCACCTGTATTGTGTCCACAGGTCAATTCATGCCTTATTTATACTTAATGTGTATAATGTATCATGCTGATTTACTGATGAATACATTCTGTTGGAAAGCACATTTTATGGGATGGATTTGATGCAAAAATCGGGTCTTAGGTTCAGTTTGTACAGAATCAAAAAGAGTCCAGTAGCACCTTTAAGACTAACCAACTTTATTGTAGGATAAGCTTTCGGGAATCACAGTTCTCTTCGTCAGATGCATGGAGGGCAAGAAGAAACTGGTCAGATATATAGGTGGAGAGGGGAGGGAGGAGTAGATGCAAACAGTAGTTTCTGATACTTCGTAGCTGACTTCCTTAACAGAAGCAAACTGATCTCCATATCAGAAGCTACTGTTTGCATCTACTCCTCCCTCCCCTCTCCACCTGTATATCTGACCAGTTTCTTCTTGCCCTAGATGCATCTGACGAAGAGAACTGTGATTCCCGAAAGCTTATCCTACAATAAAGTTGGTTAGTCTTAAAGGTGCTACTGGACTCTTTTTGATTTTGCTACTACAGACTAACACGGCTAACTCCTCTGGCAGTTTGTACAAAGGAGGTACTAGTAAAGTAGCGTATTTTGAGGTGGGGATCAAACCCTAACTGAGACGAGGCAAAAGGATCTGAGTTCCATTTAATGCAGAGAGGAGAAAGGGGGTTGTGTGAAAAACTGCACAGTGCATGAAAGGGATTATTCTGGAACTTAGTGTTTCCCAGATAGTTTTTATTCCACTCTCTAGTGAATTGCCTTCAATGAAGTAAAGCAGCCTCCTTTGGGGGAGGTCCTCCTTTGGGGGGGACCCTGCCGAAGAGATCTTACACACAAGAGATCTTACACAGCTGGGAAAATCAAATGCATCTTTCCAAATTGTCCATGAAAATAGTTTTTTGGGGACAGGGGGAGACTTTGTGATAGAAGCATACTCACTGCTGAATAATACACATCCCCCTTTTTTCCTTTCTCTTTCCCAGTACGGATGAAATGGGTTTTAGTAGGTGTTTGAAGTGCTTTTTATCCTTTGTGGACAGCTATCACCACATTTGTTATCTTCCTAGGGTAACACGGAGCTCCGTGTGGATAAGGTGCTTGATCTCTTTGCCATGGGCTTCCCCCGCCCCTCTCTCTCAGGGTTAGACTGCCATGGGAACAATACTCGCCTCTTCCAGTGATTGCTGTTAGAGTATTCAGAGGAAGTGCATAACCTTTCAGTGGAGTTGCATTCTCTCGTAATGATCCTGGGCTAGTGTTATGAATTTAAATTGGAAAAATTCTCTGGTTGTTGAGTTTCTCCTGGCATTGTCGCTAATATAGCATGGTGTACATAATAGTGTTGTGTACATCACTTAATCACACTGCATCATGGACTTTGTAATCTCAAGACTGCGTGAATGACAGGCTCTTGAGCATTTTACTTGCTGCTACGCTGCACCATGGTTTTTGTGACAGGAACGACTCAGTGGCAGAATCTTGGACACAATCTTCCAGGAAGCCGGTGTTCTAAAAAATAATCCTGGTTCCCATTAAGTTTGCTCCCACTTCACCTTAGATAGGGCCTTGGATTTTGTCCTAGATTTTGTAGGCAGAAACCTTAATAGTTGAGGAAATAGCTTGTGAGAACTCGCTATGAAAGTTGGATGTCATTTGAACAGCCCACAACGATTGTGGAGGCTTCTGATTTGGCCCTAATCTCATAATTGAAGTGTTTCCCCCCCACCCTTTAGCAGCAAAGAAGAGTTCTGAAATGCAATTAGTTAGTTTTGATTAAAGGTAAATGTGCCTGAGGGTAGCAAGGCCAGTAATGAGACGCTTATATAAGGTGGCGTGAGGGCGAATGCTCGCAACCGCAGTGCCCGCCAAAGTACATTTTGGGTCATTGTTTTTAAATGAAGATGACATGGTAGGTTATTAATGGCTCTTAATGGCTGGACAGAGCAAATCTGTTCTTCTTCTACTCTTTAGGGCTGGAGAAGAGTTTCTGAATCTGTCTCCTCACGGCTGTCATGAGAGTCTCCCCACCCACCCACATGCAGCCACCTGGTAAAACTGAGGGGCAGGAATTTTAGACCTGGCAGAAGGAAGCACTTCATCACACAATGAGTCATTCCCTGGTGGGATTCGCTACCCACAAAGTGTAGTGGTGATAGAGAAAGACAAGTTGAGGCCCATAAGGAATTGTTTGTGTGTGAGGGAGAAAAGAAATGGGAAATTTCCCTTCACCGGCTGAAACTCTTCTTCCGGGATCCTATAAAGTCTGAGGGGCTTACACTGATCAAACTCCCCCCACACATCTTTTTTTATTTCATTAACTCTCTTTGGCATCAAATGCTTCCTAGAGTTCACTGAGCGTGCTCAGGCTTTAGCAGGCCATTTTATGTGTAGGTTCTCCTTTTAATGTGCAAAGTCATATTTCAATGAGCTTACTTTACTGTAACTTGCGAAAGTTCACATTGACATAAATGCTGTTAGGCTTTCAGGGGCCACTGGACTTTGGATTTCCTCTGAAAAACTGGCAAGTTTTGCTATCCTAAGTTTGCAGAAACACAACTTTGTATTTCTGGCCTTTTACGCTTCGTTTTTGAAGTTAGTTCACTGTGATTTTGATATCAGATGGAGCAAATTGGGGTGAGGGGGGAGGAGTGCAAGGAAATGTAGGAGTGCAAGGAAAATGTGCAACCCCTCCCCACCCCATAGCTTCAACCTTTCCCCCTGAAGCATTCTGTGAGCTATCTAGGCACGTGAACAGGCACGTTTCTCCTCCCCGCTTTAACTACCAGCTTTTCTTAATATTCCCGCCCTTTTTCTACATACCATATTTTTCAGCATCACTCCCTGTCTCAAGTTGGCAGAGACACCAACCTTGTCTGTGTTCGGCCATTTGGTGCTGGTTTACTGAACCTAACAGGAGCCATCCCCTTTACTAAGAGGAGAAGCGACATGAATGTTGACTGGATGGATCTGTGACACTCGTAGCCGCAGTAGACAAGGGGAACCTTCATTTGCAGAGGTGGACGACCTCCAAGTACTGTGTGCGAGGTGTGCATTCCATTCCTAGGGAACTGCGGTTGAAGCTCTGATTTCTGTTCCTTCCAAACAACATTGAGGCCGAAGGGCTCGAGTGTGTCCCTTCAATAGACAGCAGGACTGCTGTCTTCACATTGGGTGAGGGGAAGATCCTGGCTAGGCCAGAGTCCTGCGCCATTCTGCACATTTCTCTTGCGGTTCTCTTGGTAGTGGAATCTAGTGGTTGGAGTATCTGACAAAGCTCTTGGAGATTCAATCTTAACTCTCCACTCTGCTGCAGAAGCTTGTGTAGTGACCTTCAGAAGGGTATTGTGGTAATAAAATGGAGGAGAGGAGAATGATGTAAGCCAGTTTGAGTCCCCATTGGGGAGAAAGGCAGGGATAAATGAAGTAAAGGGATAAATGTAATCAGTACAGTTAGACTTTGTGTGTGTGTGTGTGTGTTTGTAGTGGGGAGCTCCTGGTTGGCTGTAGAGATCAGTTAAATTACAAGAAGGAGGGGTTCCAAAAGTAACTAGTAATTACAACCAGGGAACCCCCCTAAGAACCCACATACACTACTAGGTATGTCTAATCATATTTAGTAATTAAAGTGCCAGTGCTCACACATATTACAATGTTACATGATAATTACAGCACAATTACAGGACTAATTAATTATAAAGTGCTCAATCCCATGTTACACTTCCAGTCTTCAATATATAGGAGTGTCCCGTATAAGTCCAAGGTTCACTGTGATACAATGAAACTCATACACAAACAGCTCAAAAATTCCAGGTAGTGATGAGAGCTCCCAGAAGCCAAGAGTCCCCCGTTGGTAGGCTGAATTCAAACATAAATAGCAGATAGCTCTCAGCTTGCAGTTCTGGGGGGCAATACAGGCTCCAAGAAGCTGAAAATCTTCCATTAATTGGCTGAAATTCAAATGTAAGCAGCAGCTAGTTCTCAGCTTGCAATTCCGGGGAGCAATGAAGGCTTCAAAGAGCCAAGAACCTCCCGTTGGTTGGCTTAAATGTGCTCGTTTCGATACCTCTTCATCTTGGCCAGTTTTTTGAATCACGGACTTCTGGTCCTCCTAATCAAGTGCTATTTTCACCAGTTAGTTGTACTCTGTATCTCCACAGCGCTGTGGAGCCTACCAACGGGGGACTCTTGGTTTCTGGGAGCTCTCATCACTACCCGGAATTTTTGAGCTAAGAGCTGTCTGCTGTTTGTGTATGAGTTTCATTGCATCACAGTGAACCTTGGACTTATACGGGACACTCCTATATATTGAAGACTGGAAGTGTAACATGGGACTGAGCACTTTATAATTAATGAGTCCTTTAATTGTGCTGTAATTATCATATAACATGGTAAAATGTGCGAGCACTGGCACTTTAATTACTAAATATGATTAGACACACCTAGTAGTGTATGTGGGTTCTTAGGGGGATTCCCTGGTTGTAGTTACTGGCTGTAGAGATCAACCTGGTGCTTCTGGAAACTGTTCCTTTCCCACTGTGGCTCTTTGGGAATAATGTTCCAACTATTGGTGATCCCCCCCATCCCCTCCTTATGGTTTTGCAGAAATGTTTTCTGGATTTTTATGCCCCTGTCTAATGAGGTTTTTTGCCAAAACAAAATGCTTTAGCTGTTGTGCTGTTGTTAGTACACTTGGAGCTGTTTGACGGTTTTGTGGTGGCTTGTTTTCATTATTATTGCTTGTTTTTAATCAAATGCACAGATACATTGCAGCCAGCATTTGTTAACAGTCCGTATGGAACTTTGACCTTTTCCTCCCTTCAGCTTCTGTGGTTGAGTGACTGTTTAGTGTGTTCAGTAAAGAAGCCCGGGTCCCTCAGAAGAATGGTCACCAAGGGGCGGGGACGTCGAGGCTTGACCGGTGCCTGTCAGTGCTGGATAAACTCCTGCACTTGGCCCCAATTCTCTGCCCTTGAGAAATTGAGGAGCAAGAGGAAACATGGCTGGAAAGTTGCCTTCATAGTGAAACTCTAGGAATTTCCCCACATCTCTATGGCTTTTACCATAGAGTGGTGAAGTGATGTTACATCCTCTTCAAACTCTACCCTCCCTGGTTCCCCTGGCATTTGCCAAGGCACTGCCGGTGACCTAGAGACATACTCCTTCCAAAGAGTAACTGGTTCATCATTACTGATGTGAGATGTGCATTCCATTCCCTGGGCAGCTGAGCTTGTACCAAGCAACAGCGAGGCCTTTCTCACGCCATCTGAACTTGACCATGTGCCTGAAATCATTCCCCACAATCCTTTGCAACACTTGTGAATTCCACTGTGTGTGTGTGAGCATCCTTGACTGAAATGCTGAGCTGCAAGCATGGAAATGGCTGCTGTAGCAAATCCTGAAAACAGTATTTACCTAGAAGCCTTGTTGCGAGAAGAGCCATTGTGAGTGTTTAAGAACGAAGGCGATGGCTCTGTTCCTGAACCCCTCACTGGCTGCCGCTGTCATAGACCGGAGCTGGCAACTACTGTCATTGCAAACAAAGAGCCAACCAAGAGACTTGGAAGTCCCAAGTGGGAACAAATGTTCCAGCTAGATAAGAAGCTGGGATCATTTGGCATGGAGCAAATGACGCTTGGGATCAGAGGAAGCTGGGAGTGTGGTGGGTGGCTCCACATCCAGGCTGGAATGAAGCAGCTTTGGCAAGATCAGACCTGCTGGTGGGGAAATCTGGCCATGGGACAGGCAGCAATGTTTCAAGGCTCCAACCTCAGCTTGGGGTCTGTTTCCAGGCAGGGAAAGGCAAGAGAGCCGGGCTTGGGTCAGGCCTGACTGGAATCCATTGGGATAGCTTCCAGGTTCTATGCAAATGGCATTTCTTGGTTGCTGCAGCTCATTCAATGGTTTGTGTTGAGAAATTTGGCCCCTTTTGAGCTTGTGTATGCTGTGTGAGAGTTGCCTTTAAAGAACAGAGAGAGGGTTTAAAAATGATAATAATTAAAACACAAGATCTTATTTTAAAAACTGCATGGCTGCTGTGAGGATAAAATGGTGGAGAGGAGAATGATGAACTCCCGTTTCGTTCCCCACTGGAGGGAAAGTCAGGGTATAAATGATGTATATGAATAAACTCCATGCCTTGTTTTGCTGCATTCCTCTCTGTTTTTACTGTCCCTTCTGACCCCTGGAAAGGTCATTCTCAAGGCTATAGGAGCACATGAGGAGAATGAGGGGAAAGGGCTCCTCCTTCCACAAGAGAAAACTTACTGATTTTAGTTTTTGTACTTGCAGGGTTTTTTTTTTAAAGAAATGGCATTGTCCTCTCCTGCAGTCTGAAGTTCTGCCACTTTATAGACCAGCGTCCCAAAATATAGAGCAACACGGTAATACTGCTATCAGACAAGAAAAAAATTCCCGTGTACTATAATGCCTCCACAATCAACAATAAAGCGCGTAATATTATTTCCAGAATTATTTATTCACCAATATATAAGGGGTATATTAAACAACTTGTATTTCAAATTATCTCTCTTAGCACATTCAAGAACTGTACCACATATTGCACTCCCCCTCAACCTCAATCATATAGGCATTTCAGACGTCCTGTAATTATTCTATTAAAGTGTCACGTGCTCCAAGTGCTATAATTGTTACAATTAAAGTGCATTTACTGGTCAGGCATCCTATGACACTACTTTTCCTATACAGGGTTTAAATTGCCTTGTTCACAATTATAATATACAGTCACAATATAGGTGCAGTCCAAGAATGATTCCAGACACTGTGGGTGTCACAGCTCATGGGTAGACCTATGTCCTTCCAATATACGTTGTAAACTCTGTGACTGAGTTCTCTAACGGACGGTCCAGATCCTTGTAAGGTCCGTTTCCAAAGTTCTTTTTCAAAGAGCACAGTAGCTGGAAAAACATACATAGTCATAAAGAATCCCTGAGTATCTAATGTTTACACTAATACATTCATGGTACAATATACTCACTCAGAGATTCTTGCAATTAACCTTCCATATCCCCTTCTAGTATTCCAATTACTTCCATCTGCATCTTGTTAGCTAGTAACCGTTTTATCCTCTGAATGTAATCCACGCCCCCATCATATAGTTATTCTCTCTTAAAGAGATATTAGTCCCATAAGTAGTTATAAGAAACACGTATAATCATTGGCTATATTCAAGCCATTAGGTATGAGAGTATTGAGTTTATATATCCAAAAAGTTTCTTTTTGGTGTAGTTCCCTAGTAGCAGTCATATATTCCCTCTTTCGAGTCTTGAACAGCACTGTGAATAACATCTCCATGTCACTATGTTTTCTCTCCAAATAATGTTGGACCATGGGTGCCTCTAATACGTTATTCTTTATTCTGGACTGATGTTCACCAAGCCTTATTCTAATGGAGCGTGTGGTACTTCCTACATATAACAGACCACATGGGCATTTCAAAACATACACTACCCCCTCAGTGCCGCAGTTAACAAATTCATTTGTAGTCCTTAATCCTGACTGTTCCAAATCTTCTGTAGTCATTATTAGGGAGCATTGTTTACATCTCCCACATTTGTATACACCCCTCGGCAGTCCTATGTTCCTGGTGCCAATATCATAATTTAAATCCGAATGTATAATCTGATCTTTGATGTTCCGGGTCCTCCTGAAGGCTACCAGTGGGGGAGTCTCACAGCCTGGGATATCATTGACAAGCGGCCAGTATTTCAAGATTGCCCTGCGGATGGCATTTGCTTTCTCACTATAGTCAAGAACACCCACAACACGGTCTCTGGTCGTTCGTACCTTCGGTCTAAGTAATTCTTCTCTGGTCGTTTCGTCAGCACGTCGTCTTGCTTGTAATAACACCCTATCTGGGTAACCCCGTTGCTTCAAATGTTCTTGCAATATATTACTCTGGAGAACATAATCAGCAATACTAGTAGAATTTCTTTTAAGTCGCAGGAATTGTCCAAAGGGTAAGTTGGCCCTTAGATGTCCGGGATGAAAGGATCTATAATGGAGTAATGAATTTTTGTCTGTTTGTTTCCTAAAAGGTCTTACCGCCAGGGTCCCATCCTCCCCCTTATACACTGTCACATCCAGATAATTCACAGACTCCCTACTTGTGCTCCAGGTGAACTTTATATTGGGATGTATACTGTTCATCCATTCCCCCAATTCTTGGATGTTGACATTTTCATTTGTCACTAGGAAGAGATCGTCAATAAAACGAACAAATATGATGATGTCCTTCCAAAATGGATTAGTTACAGGATTACAAAAATAGTCCCTTTCCAGCCGTCCCATAAATAGATTCGCTATACATGGTGCTGCAGAGCATCCCATCGCGACCCCTCGAAGCTGAATGAAAAATTGGTCTTCTACTCTAAAGTAGTTGTTTTCTAGTATTATTTCCAAAAGTGATGTCAAAAAGAAAGTGGGTGGGCGCAAACACTCTCTTTGATCTAAAGTTTCCATTACCACTAGGCGTGCCTCTTCATGCGGAATATTAGTATACAGTGAGGCAACGTCCAGTGTTGCTAATATCGCCCCTGTTGGTAATTTGAAGCCTTCAAACTTCTTGACAAAGTCCCCCGTGTCCAGTAAAAAAGTCGGTAGTTTTCTTACAGAATCCTGGAGAAAAAAATCCAAGTATTTAGACAACGGTTCCAGGATAGAGTTGCTTCCCGATATAATTGGGCGACCCGGAGGGGGAAAACCTTCTTTATGGATTTTAGGCAATATATACATTACTGGTGTCCTGGGAGACAAATTAATTAAGCCTTTATGTTCCCGATCTGTAATATGTCCCAATGCTAAAGCTTCATCCACGGTTACCTTAATTAAAAAACCGATCTTCTTCACAGGATCATTGGGGATTGGTTTGTAGTCCAATTCATTATTCAATTGTCTCCTCACTTCCATCATATAATCTTTTTTATCCATCACCACTATTGCACCTCCCTTATCAGCCTCTTTTATTATGATGGAACGATCAGATCGCAAATCCTTTAAAGCCATCCTCTCCCCCTTCGGTAGGTTGTTGTATCCAATACTTTCCCGGGCTTCTATATTGTCAATTTCCTTCAATAACATCTTCTCAAAAGTCTGGACACAGTGGTTATTGACAACGGGATTATATGAGGAGCGTGTGAAGATGCCTGTTTCCTTTCTCTTAAATGCTGTACCTCCAAAAACAATTTTCAATTTAATTTGTCTTATTAGTTTAAAGACGTCTATCCTAGTTTGGAAATCATTATACCTGGGAGTTGGCACAAACCCGAGGCCTTTATTTAAGGCCACTTTTTCTAAGTCCGAAAGAGTTCTGCTTGAGAGATTAACCACTAGGTCAGTTTCCCTTGTTGGTGTCAGGTCCGTCTCCCTCTGTTGTGCCGGCCCCCTCGTAAAAAACGGCCCCTGCCTTCATAATTATGTGTCTTATTACCCGGCCGTACTGACATAGATCTAGTAGACATGCCTTCTTCTAACGAGGTGTCGGTATCCTCTCCCTCTGTAGTCTCTAAATCCGAGAACTGAGTTAAGGGGTTTGACCAGGAGACCTTTTTTCTCTTAATATTTTCTTCATTCCACCAACTGTATACCCGCCCCGTGGTATAATCCCTATTATCCCTCTGGTACTTCCTTACTTTGACTTCTTTCATTTTGTTTTCAAAGTCTTTAACTAGTTTCTCAAGCTCCTTTATCTTACTTTTAAATTGGTCTTCCTCAAAGCTGTTTTTGAGTTTAGTCTCCAAAACTTCAATCTCCTTGCCAAGATTCTTCACCTCCACCTGTGCTGTCTCAACCACTAATAACATAAGATCCATGGAACATTTATTCAATACGGCAGCCCATCTATTTTTAAATTCTTCCTGGTCTCTAAAGAGGCCAGGAGGTTATGTATACGGAGACCTCTAGGTATTCTATTAATCTTGCAATATTCAATCAGGGAGCCCGCATGAAGTTGATAACGAAGCTGTTTTTTCTTCAGGAACTGCAAATTATTCCAATCATTCTCCCCATTACTCTCATTTTTATCAAACGAAAAGGGAGTGGATGACATTTCAGAGATAATACGTGTCTTATCCTCTTCAGTATACATTAACAATCCTTCAAAATTAGACATGGCTCTAGTTACAGCGTCCCAAAATATAGAGCAACACGGTAATACTGCTATCAGACAAGAAAAAAATTCCCGTGTACTATAATGCCTCCACAATCAACAATAAAGCGCGTAATATTATTTCCAGAATTATTTATTCACCAATATATAAGGGGTATATTAAACAACTTGTATTTCAAAATATCTCTCTTAGCACATTCAAGAACTGTACCACATATTGCACTCCCCCTCAACCTCAATCATATAGGCATTTCAGACGTCCTGATCCATGTTCCATGGATCTTATGTTATTAGTGGTTGAGACAGCACAGGTGGAGGTGAAGAATCTTGGCAAGGAGATTGAAGTTTTGGAGACTAAACTCAAAAACAGCTTTGAGGAAGACCAATTTAAAAGTAAGATAAAGGAGCTTGAGAAACTAGTTAAAGACTTTGAAAACAAAATGAAAGAAGTCAAAGTAAGGAAGTACCAGAGGGATAATAGGGATTATACCACGGGGCGGGTATACAGTTGGTGGAATGAAGAAAATATTAAGAGAAAAAAGGTCTCCTGGTCAAACCCCTTAACTCAGTTCTCGGATTTAGAGACTACAGAGGGAGAGGATACCGACACCTCGTTAGAAGAAGGCATGTCTACTAGATCTATGTCAGTACGGCCGGGTAATAAGACACATAATTATGAAGGCAGGGGCCGTTTTTTACGAGGGGGCCGGCACAACAGAGGGAGACGGACCTGACACCAACAAGGGAAACTGACCTAGTGGTTAATCTCTCAAGCAGAACTCTTTCGGACTTAGAAAAAGTGGCCTTAAATAAAGGCCTCGGGTTTGTGCCAACTCCCAGGTATAATGATTTCCAAACTAGGATAGACGTCTTTAAACTAATAAGACAAATTAAATTGAAAATTGTTTTTGGAGGTACAGCATTTAAGAGAAAGGAAACAGGCATCTTCACACGCTCCTCATATAATCCCGTTGTCAATAACCACTGTGTCCAGACTTTTGAGAAGATGTTATTGAAGGAAATTGACAATATAGAAGCCCGGGAAAGTATTGGATACAACAACCTACCGAAGGGGGAGAGGATGGCTTTAAAGGATTTGCGATCTGATCGTTCCATCATAATAAAAGAGGCTGATAAGGGAGGTGCAATAGTGGTGATGGATAAAAAAGATTATATGATGGAAGTGAGGAGACAATTGAATAATGAATTGGACTACAAACCAATCCCCAATGATCCTGTGAAGAAGATCGGTTTTTTAATTAAGGTAACCGTGGATGAAGCTTTAGCATTGGGACATATTACAGATCGGGAACATAAAGGCTTAATTAATTTGTCTCCCAGGACACCAGTAATGTATATATTGCCTAAAATCCATAAAGAAGGTTTTCCCCCTCCGGGTCGCCCAATTATATCGGGAAGCAACTCTATCCTGGAACCGTTGTCTAAATACTTGGATTTTTTTCTCCAGGATTCTGTAAGAAAACTACCGACTTTTTTACTGGACACGGGGGACTTTGTCAAGAAGTTTGAAGGCTTCAAATTACCAACAGGGGCGATATTAGCAACACTGGACGTTGCCTCACTGTATACTAATATTCCGCATGAAGAGGCACGCCTAGTGGTAATGGAAACTTTAGATCAAAGAGAGTGTTTGCGCCCACCCACTTTCTTTTTGACATCACTTTTGGAAATAATACTAGAAAACAACTACTTTAGAGTAGAAGACCAATTTTTCATTCAGCTTCGAGGGGTCGCGATGGGATGCTCTGCAGCACCATGTATAGCGAATCTATTTATGGGACGGCTGGAAAGGGACTATTTTTGTAATCCTGTAACTAATCCATTTTGGAAGGACATCATCATATTTGTTCGTTTTATTGACGATCTCTTCCTAGTGACAAATGAAAATGTCAACATCCAAGAATTGGGGGAATGGATGAACAGTATACATCCCAATATAAAGTTCACCTGGAGCACAAGTAGGGAGTCTGTGAATTATCTGGATGTGACAGTGTATAAGGGGGAGGATGGGACCCTGGCGGTAAGACCTTTTAGGAAACAAACAGACAAAAATTCATTACTCCATTATAGATCCTTTCATCCCGGACATCTAAGGGCCAACTTACCCTTTGGACAATTCCTGCGACTTAAAAGAAATTCTACTAGTATTGCTGATTATGTTCTCCAGAGTAATATATTGCAAGAACATTTGAAGCAACGGGGTTACCCAGATAGGGTGTTATTACAAGCAAGACGACGTGCTGACGAAACGACCAGAGAAGAATTACTTAGACCGAAGGTACGAACGACCAGAGACCGTGTTGTGGGTGTTCTTGACTATAGTGAGAAAGCAAATGCCATCCGCAGGGCAATCTTGAAATACTGGCCGCTTGTCAATGATATCCCAGGCTGTGAGACTCCCCCACTGGTAGCCTTCAGGAGGACCCGGAACATCAAAGATCAGATTATACATTCGGATTTAAATTATGATATTGGCACCAGGAACATAGGACTGCCGAGGGGTGTATACAAATGTGGGAGATGTAAACAATGCTCCCTAATAATGACTACAGAAGATTTGGAACAGTCAGGATTAAGGACTACAAATGAATTTGTTAACTGCGGCACTGAGGGGGTAGTGTATGTTTTGAAATGCCCATGTGGTCTGTTATATGTAGGAAGTACCACACGCTCCATTAGAATAAGGCTTGGTGAACATCAGTCCAGAATAAAGAATAACGTATTAGAGGCACCCATGGTCCAACATTATTTGGAGAGAAAACATAGTGACATGGAGATGTTATTCACAGTGCTGTTCAAGACTCGAAAGAGGGAATATATGACTGCTACTAGGGAACTACACCAAAAAGAAACTTTTTGGATATATAAACTCAATACTCTCATACCTAATGGCTTGAATATAGCCAATGATTATACGTGTTTCTTATAACTACTTATGGGACTAATATCTCTTTAAGAGAGAATAACTATATGATGGGGGCGTGGATTACATTCAGAGGATAAAACGGTTACTAGCTAACAAGATGCAGATGGAAGTAATTGGAATACTAGAAGGGGATATGGAAGGTTAATTGCAAGAATCTCTGAGTGAGTATATTGTACCATGAATGTATTAGTGTAAACATTAGATACTCAGGGATTCTTTATGACTATGTATGTTTTTCCAGCTACTGTGCTCTTTGAAAAAGAACTTTGGAAACGGACCTTACAAGGATCTGGACCGTCCGTTAGAGAACTCAGTCACAGAGTTTACAACGTATATTGGAAGGACATAGGTCTACCCATGAGCTGTGACACCCACAGTGTCTGGAATCATTCTTGGACTGCACCTATATTGTGACTGTATATTATAATTGTGAACAAGGCAATTTAAACCCTGTATAGGAAAAGTAGTGTCATAGGATGCCTGACCAGTAAATGCACTTTAATTGTAACAATTATAGCACTTGGAGCACGTGACACTTTAATAGAATAATTACAGGACGTCTGAAATGCCTATATGATTGAGGTTGAGGGGGAGTGCAATATGTGGTACAGTTCTTGAATGTGCTAAGAGAGATAATTTGAAATACAAGTTGTTTAATATACCCCTTATATATTGGTGAATAAATAATTCTGGAAATAATATTACGCGCTTTATTGTTGATTGTGGAGGCATTATAGTACACGGGAATTTTTTTCTTGTCTGATAGCAGTATTACCGTGTTGCTCTATATTTTGGGACGCTGTAACTAGAGCCATGTCTAATTTTGAAGGATTGTTAATGTATACTGAAGAGGATAAGACACGTATTATCTCTGAAATGTCATCCACTCCCTTTTCGTTTGATAAAAATGAGAGTAATGGGGAGAATGATTGGAATAATTTGCAGTTCCTGAAGAAAAAACAGCTTCGTTATCAACTTCATGCGGGCTCCCTGATTGAATATTGCAAGATTAATAGAATACCTAGAGGTCTCCGTATACATAAACCTCCTGGCCTCTTTAGAGACCAGGAAGAATTTAAAAATAGATGGGCTGCCGTATTGAATAAATGTTCCATGGATCTTATGTTATTAGTGGTTGAGACAGCACAGGTGGAGGTGAAGAATCTTGGCAAGGAGATTGAAGTTTTGGAGACTAAACTCAAAAACAGCTTTGAGGAAGACCAATTTAAAAGTAAGATAAAGGAGCTTGAGAAACTAGTTAAAGACTTTGAAAACAAAATGAAAGAAGTCAAAGTAAGGAAGTACCAGAGGGATAATAGGGATTATACCACGGGGCGGGTATACAGTTGGTGGAATGAAGAAAATATTAAGAGAAAAAAGGTCTCCTGGTCAAACCCCTTAACTCAGTTCTCGGATTTAGAGACTACAGAGGGAGAGGATACCGACACCTCGTTAGAAGAAGGCATGTCTACTAGATCTATGTCAGTACGGCCGGGTAATAAGACACATAATTATGAAGGCAGGGGCCGTTTTTTACGAGGGGGCCGGCACAACAGAGGGAGACGGACCTGACACCAACAAGGGAAACTGACCTAGTGGTTAATCTCTCAAGCAGAACTCTTTCGGACTTAGAAAAAGTGGCCTTAAATAAAGGCCTCGGGTTTGTGCCAACTCCCAGGTATAATGATTTCCAAACTAGGATAGACGTCTTTAAACTAATAAGACAAATTAAATTGAAAATTGTTTTTGGAGGTACAGCATTTAAGAGAAAGGAAACAGGCATCTTCACACGCTCCTCATATAATCCCGTTGTCAATAACCACTGTGTCCAGACTTTTGAGAAGATGTTATTGAAGGAAATTGACAATATAGAAGCCCGGGAAAGTATTGGATACAACAACCTACCGAAGGGGGAGAGGATGGCTTTAAAGGATTTGCGATCTGATCGTTCCATCATAATAAAAGAGGCTGATAAGGGAGGTGCAATAGTGGTGATGGATAAAAAAGATTATATGATGGAAGTGAGGAGACAATTGAATAATGAATTGGACTACAAACCAATCCCCAATGATCCTGTGAAGAAGATCGGTTTTTTAATTAAGGTAACCGTGGATGAAGCTTTAGCATTGGGACATATTACAGATCGGGAACATAAAGGCTTAATTAATTTGTCTCCCAGGACACCAGTAATGTATATATTGCCTAAAATCCATAAAGAAGGTTTTCCCCCTCCGGGTCGCCCAATTATATCGGGAAGCAACTCTATCCTGGAACCGTTGTCTAAATACTTGGATTTTTTTCTCCAGGATTCTGTAAGAAAACTACCGACTTTTTTACTGGACACGGGGGACTTTGTCAAGAAGTTTGAAGGCTTCAAATTACCAACAGGGGCGATATTAGCAACACTGGACGTTGCCTCACTGTATACTAATATTCCGCATGAAGAGGCACGCCTAGTGGTAATGGAAACTTTAGATCAAAGAGAGTGTTTGCGCCCACCCACTTTCTTTTTGACATCACTTTTGGAAATAATACTAGAAAACAACTACTTTAGAGTAGAAGACCAATTTTTCATTCAGCTTCGAGGGGTCGCGATGGGATGCTCTGCAGCACCATGTATAGCGAATCTATTTATGGGACGGCTGGAAAGGGACTATTTTTGTAATCCTGTAACTAATCCATTTTGGAAGGACATCATCATATTTGTTCGTTTTATTGACGATCTCTTCCTAGTGACAAATGAAAATGTCAACATCCAAGAATTGGGGGAATGGATGAACAGTATACATCCCAATATAAAGTTCACCTGGAGCACAAGTAGGGAGTCTGTGAATTATCTGGATGTGACAGTGTATAAGGGGGAGGATGGGACCCTGGCGGTAAGACCTTTTAGGAAACAAACAGACAAAAATTCATTACTCCATTATAGATCCTTTCATCCCGGACATCTAAGGGCCAACTTACCCTTTGGACAATTCCTGCGACTTAAAAGAAATTCTACTAGTATTGCTGATTATGTTCTCCAGAGTAATATATTGCAAGAACATTTGAAGCAACGGGGTTACCCAGATAGGGTGTTATTACAAGCAAGACGACGTGCTGACGAAACGACCAGAGAAGAATTACTTAGACCGAAGGTACGAACGACCAGAGACCGTGTTGTGGGTGTTCTTGACTATAGTGAGAAAGCAAATGCCATCCGCAGGGCAATCTTGAAATACTGGCCGCTTGTCAATGATATCCCAGGCTGTGAGACTCCCCCACTGGTAGCCTTCAGGAGGACCCGGAACATCAAAGATCAGATTATACATTCGGATTTAAATTATGATATTGGCACCAGGAACATAGGACTGCCGAGGGGTGTATACAAATGTGGGAGATGTAAACAATGCTCCCTAATAATGACTACAGAAGATTTGGAACAGTCAGGATTAAGGACTACAAATGAATTTGTTAACTGCGGCACTGAGGGGGTAGTGTATGTTTTGAAATGCCCATGTGGTCTGTTATATGTAGGAAGTACCACACGCTCCATTAGAATAAGGCTTGGTGAACATCAGTCCAGAATAAAGAATAACGTATTAGAGGCACCCATGGTCCAACATTATTTGGAGAGAAAACATAGTGACATGGAGATGTTATTCACAGTGCTGTTCAAGACTCGAAAGAGGGAATATATGACTGCTACTAGGGAACTACACCAAAAAGAAACTTTTTGGATATATAAACTCAATACTCTCATACCTAATGGCTTGAATATAGCCAATGATTATACGTGTTTCTTATAACTACTTATGGGACTAATATCTCTTTAAGAGAGAATAACTATATGATGGGGGCGTGGATTACATTCAGAGGATAAAACGGTTACTAGCTAACAAGATGCAGATGGAAGTAATTGGAATACTAGAAGGGGATATGGAAGGTTAATTGCAAGAATCTCTGAGTGAGTATATTGTACCATGAATGTATTAGTGTAAACATTAGATACTCAGGGATTCTTTATGACTATGTATGTTTTTCCAGCTACTGTGCTCTTTGAAAAAGAACTTTGGAAACGGACCTTACAAGGATCTGGACCGTCCGTTAGAGAACTCAGTCACAGAGTTTACAACGTATATTGGAAGGACATAGGTCTACCCATGAGCTGTGACACCCACAGTGTCTGGAATCATTCTTGGACTGCACCTATATTGTGACTGTATATTATAATTGTGAACAAGGCAATTTAAACCCTGTATAGGAAAAGTAGTGTCATAGGATGCCTGACCAGTAAATGCACTTTAATTGTAACAATTATAGCACTTGGAGCACGTGACACTTTAATAGAATAATTACAGGACGTCTGAAATGCCTATATGATTGAGGTTGAGGGGGAGTGCAATATGTGGTACAGTTCTTGAATGTGCTAAGAGAGATAATTTGAAATACAAGTTGTTTAATATACCCCTTATATATTGGTGAATAAATAATTCTGGAAATAATATTACGCGCTTTATTGTTGATTGTGGAGGCATTATAGTACACGGGAATTTTTTTCTTGTCTGATAACTTTATAGACCAGGTCTGAGTAAACAGAAATCAAGCCCAGAGAAATCAATCGCTCTGTGGACCTGCCATAAGCCTTCTGATTTCTGTATTGTATATTTCGTAGATGCCTCCTGCAAATGGATCCTTGCCACACTCGTTTCCTTCCCAATTATATTGGGCAAAGCATTTTGGCATGTAAATAGCATCATTTTTTTGTTTCAAGGATAGTAGACTGTGGAGTGGGGGTGGGGAAACATGGGGACACAAATCACCCCCTCCTAGTTTTTCAACTGAAGTCTCCAGATCAAAGTATCCTGCACTGAGTGTGGAATTATTACCATGCGCTTGATATGTACACGTACATCACTTTGATTTGGGACAAGCTGTGTGCACATCAAACGTATTGTTCTCTCTTTTCCTCCAATAAATAATGCATCCTCAACTATACTCCAGAACACATACCGGGAGAGTTTTTTTGTTTGTTGTTATAGTGCTTTCCTTTCTGCTTGAAATTAGGAAGCTGGCGTTGCAGATGGGTGAATCCAGGGCTTTTTTTCTGGGAAAAGAGGCGGTGGAACTCAGTGGGTTGCCAGCACAGGGATAACTCCTGGCAGGAGGTGGCGCCCCTGGTACCACATGCGCACGCGCAAAGTGCGCGCACGCTTCCAGGACTGTGCAATGATGTCACTTTGGGTCAGCTGGAACAAGGGGAGGAGTTTTAAAAAATTTAAATCACCCTCAGCGAAAATGGTCACATGGCTGGTGGCCCCGCCCCCGATCACCAGACACTATGCGTGGAGGGCGATTTAAACTCTCCTCTGGAGATCAGGGGGTGGGGCCACCAGCCATGTGACCATTTTCAAGAGGTGCCAGAACTCCGTTCCACCGTGTTCCAGCTGAAAAAAAGCCCTGGGTGGATCCAAGTTTTGTGGGGGGCGTGGCAGAGAGTGCCCAGGTGCCCCTTTCCCTCCTTTCCCCAGCAGCTGGCAGATCTTTTGCAAGTAAGCTGGTGGTGAGGGGCACAGAAGTGGGCAGTGGAGGAAGGGGGTGGCGGATGAAGTTGGGCCCCACCAGAAGTTGTGGACTGTGGCAGCTGCCTGACTTCAGGGTATGCGGATTTTTATTTATTTATTTATATTTATTTATTTATTTAATTCAATTTATATTCCACCCTCCCTGCATCAGCAGGCTCAAGGCGGATTACAATCAGTATAGTAATTTAAAATACATATAACTTTAAAACCAATAAAACACACAGCGGCAGACTTCTCCAATAACCACCACCCAACCATCTCCGAAGTATTTAACAGGCTGGGTGTGTGGGGGGGTATGTTTTCCTCTAGTTGGCCGGTGTGGAGGCCCAACCAGCGTCAACCATACGCCTGGCAGAACAGTTCCATCTTACAGGCCTGGCGGAAGGATAACGAATCCAGCTGGGCCCTAGTCTCTTTAGACAGAGTGTTCTACCAGGTTGGAGCCGGGACTGAAAAGGCCCTGGCACTGGTCGATGCTAGGTGAGCCTCCCTGGGGCCAGGGACTATTAACAGCTGTTTGTCACTGGATCGAAAAGTCCTCTGTGGCTCATATAGGGAGAGGCAGTCCCGCAGATACACCGGTCCCAGTCTGTATAGGGCTTTATAGGTTAATACCAAAACTTTGAATCTGATCTGGTACTCCACCGGTAACCAATGCAGCTGGCGCAATACCGGTATAACGTGTGCATTAGAAGGCACTTCGGTGATGACACGCGCTGCCGCATTTTGGACCAGTTGTAATCACTGGATCAAGTTCAAGGGAAGCCCTGCGTAGAGCGTGTTACAGTAGTCTAACCTAGAGGTGACCATTGCCTGGACCACTGTAGTTAAGTTAAGGGTTGAAAGATAGGGGGGAGTTGTCTGATCTGTTGAAGATGGAAGAACGATGACCTGGCAACCTCCATGACCTGGGTCTCCATTTTCAAGGAGGCATCCAGGATCACCCCCAGACTCCTAACACTCGGAGCCGGTGTAAGCACTGCCTCATCGAGTGTAGGAAGCCTGGGCCCCAAATTCACACTCCCATGACTCAAGTACAGGGTCTCCGTCTTTGAGGGGTTTAACTTCAGCCGACTCTGCCTCAACCATCCAGCCACGGCTTCAAAAGCATGCTCCAGGACATCCGGGGCCGATCCAGGCCATCTGTCCATCAACAGGTATAGCTGGGTGTCATCAGCGTACTGATGACACCCAAGCCCGAAACTTTGCACCACCTGGGCAAGGGGGCACGTATAGATGTTGAACAATAACGGGAAGAGTATTGCCCCCTGCGGCACACTACACACTCGTGGATAGCAGGATGACAACTTCTCCCCTAGCGTCACCCTCTGTCCCTGACCGTGGAGAAAGGAGACAAGCCACTGTAATGCTGTCCCTTGAATTCTCACGTCGGAGAGACGGTGGGTCAGAAGATCATAATCGACCGTATTGAACGCTGCCAAAAGATCTAGTAAAATCAGCAGCGCCATTCCACCTTGATCCAGATTTCTGCAAAGATCGTCCGTGAGGGCGACCAGCAGTGTCTCGGTCCCATGGCCCAGGCGGAAGCTGGACTGTAAGGGATCCAGGGCCGAGGTCTCCTTCAGGAAACTCTGCAGCTGCAGGATTCTGGCCTTGGTCGCAAAGGCAGGCAGCACCAGGGTCCTTTACATCTAGGGGGAAATGGGGATGGGGCCATGCTTTAAGGGCTTTGCTCTGACCATCTTTCATTAAATTTCAGTGGTTATTTGGAGAGCGGATCCCCTCCAAATGGGGCGAGGGCGGGGAGAGAGAGTTTTTTTATGTTTCTCAGAGTCTATAGAGATTGTGGAAACTGGTGGGGATTTTTTAAAGCCCTATGGGCATGTCTTTCTGCAGTCTTGGAGTATTTTAAAAAACCTCCACACACGTACAACTCCCTCACCCCAATCTGGCATCTTCCTTTGGGCTTTGCTCTGAATATCGTTGCTAACAGAGGGGAAGACAGGTCAATAGTAGGGTTGCCAGCCTCCAGTGGTAGCTGGAGATCTCCAGGAATTACAATTGACCTCCAGCTGTTAGAGATCAGTTCCCCTGGAGAAAATGGCAACTTTTAAGGGTGGACTCTATGACATTATACCCTGTGGAGGCCCTTCTCCTCCCAAACTCCACCCTCTCCAAGCCCCACCCCCCAAATCTCCAGGAATTTCCCTACCTGGACCTGGCAACCCTAGTCGATAGGCAGGAAAAGGTGTTGCTGGTTGTATTCCTCAGGCTCTGGAATTCTGCTGCCCCGGGAATCTCTCCAATCTCTCCTGGCCTCTTTGTTGCTTGTTGTTCACCACTTTGCAAAGATGGTTTCATTACAGAGGGCATGGAATGGGATAATCGGCTGCTGCGCCTTACGGTCTCTTTGAGTGGGCTTGCTTGAAGTTTTGATGTGATTTGTTGATACTATTTTTTTGGTTGGGATTTTTTTGCTACCTGCCTAGTGTACATTTTAGTAGAAAAGCAGGATAAAAAAAACCCCCTGTTCTGGGAAAACAAATGAGGTTTGCTGGAGACCTGGGCCTCCCTCCCTGGGGCTGTAACCAGCTTTTGGACGCGAGGCTGTCAGGCCTCAAAAGGGCCTTGCTGTTCCCACGGGATAATTATAGCTTGGAATAGGGTCACTTTTGGTATTACCTCATTAAATATAACTGTCATGCTTCCCCCCCCCTTCCCTTTCTTAACAGATTACATTCCAAGTCTGACTGGTAAAAGCATGTCTCTGTCACACATCCACCCACTGATCTTGTGTGGGAGGGTTGATCAGCTCGGAATAGGCAGAGGAGCTGAATGCTGGCGGCTCTCCTGTTTGCCACGTAATCTTTGCTGCTTCGTCCCCCCCCCCCAACACACTTCTCCTTTATCACTAAGCATCTCTACCAACCGTAGTTGCTGACTGTTGAGAGTTTTGTACTGAAACCCCTTGCCATTTTCTTCGAAAGCTGAAGTATTTCCTCATGGGGAGCCCCACACTCTCCTCATGTTTACTCGATCCATCACTGTTTTCTGGAACTTCTCCCGGGCAAATCACTATCTCCTTTTGGGGGCTGCCTTGTGGCAGTTTTGTCAGTGTAAGTTGTTACTCTTGTCATTCCTCCTCAAGAAGTAAAATATCTGAATATGTGGGGGAATGCGTCTAGTCTCCAGGGCAAATTTAAGGCACTGAGGGACGTGCAACTTGTGCTGTGCATACAGTGAATGGTAACAGTGCTGGAGCAATCATGTTTTGCTAGCATAGCTGTAATCCAAAGAATCATTACCTTGGAGGATGAGGAATTGCAGTGCTGATGAATATTTATCTATTTGCTTCATTTATGTCTTTTCCCCCAGTGGGGACCCAAAGCAGCTTATGTTGGTACTCCTTTCTTTCATTATATCCTAACAACACAATGGGGATTCAAACCTGGGTCTCCTAGATCCTAGTCTGATACTCTAAGCACTACACCATGTGAGTTTTACTCCTGATTTAAAGGAACTCCCCTCACAAATGGGATCTTTTGATGAAGCAAAAAGGCATTTCAAGAAGCTTGGAAGGAGCACTGCAAGCTAGTTAAAGTGAACTCAGAAATAAAATGTACTGAGGTGTAAAAAAGGTAAAGGTAGTCCCCTGTGCAAGCACCGAGTCATTATTGACCCATGGTGGGGGGGGGGTCGTGGGTCGCATCACAATGTTTTCTTGGCAGACTTTTTGTTATGGGGTGGTTTTCCATTGCCTTCCCCCGTCATCTTCACTTTACCCCCAGGAAACTGGGTACTCATTTTACCAACCTCGGAAGGATGGAAGGCTGAGTCAACCTTGAGCTGGCTACCTGAACCCAGCTTCCACCAGGATCGTACTCAGGTTGTGAGCGGAGCTTGGGCTGCAGTACTGCAGCTTACCACTCTGCGCCACTCTGAGGGGAATAATGCAAATATCTGGGATGGAGAACACTGCAAGCTACTCCACATTGGTGACTGTAGAAGTTGAAGTGGCATAGTGAGACAGCGGCTACCTGTCTGTGCAAGTCCAGGTAAAGGATCTGAGTCCCAAAGAAAGGAGCCGGTTGTCTGGGCAAGAAATATTCCAAAGGTAGGCTAAATTTGTCCAGAAAAGGTAACTTCTCAGTTACACAGATCAGTGTGGGTTGGAGATAGTTAGCAGTACAATTGGGGACAGATTTTGGCCCTCTTTCCTTCGTTCGCTCGCTCGCTCGTTCGTTCCTTCCTTCCTTCCTTCCTTCCTTCCTTCCTTCCTTCCTCTCTCTTTCTTTCTCTTCCTTCCTTCCTTCCTTCCTTTATATACCCCACCTATCTCCCCAGTGGGGACCCAAAAGGGCTCACAGCATTCTTTTCTTCTCCATTTTATCCTCACAACAACTCTATGTGGTAAAGTTAGGCTGTGACTGGCCCAAGGTCCCTCAACAAGATTCCATGGCAGAGCAGAGATTCAAACCTGGGCATCCCAGATCATAGTCTGACACTAACTACTACACCACACTGGCTCCTTTAGGGCTAGCAGCCAGGGCCTGAAACAAAAGACTTGTTTCTTGGCTTGGAGAGAGGGGAGACAGCAGTGGGGTTCTTCTGACTTGGCTTGGACAGGCAATTCTAAATGATCAAATGATCTATCTGAGGCAAGAGAAGCTTTCTTTGGGACATGCTAATAAGCCAGGACTCTTTTGTGGCAAAAGGCAGGTTGATTAATCACTGAGAGGCCTTGATTGTTGATCTGACGGCCAGATACTGGGCAAGGCAGGCCTTTTCCTGGAGACAGCCAATTTTACTGCAGTCAAGGTGAATGGCACTAGATGCGGCCCTGCTCCCTCTGCTGGCTCTCTTTGTTGTGATAACAGAAGCCTTGCTTGCTGACAGAGAGGAGAGGAGCAGCCCCCACAATCCCAAGGTGGAAGGGAGAAATCCAAACCAGGATGATGGCTACGATTTCTCTTACTTCTGCTGAGCTGCACTCAGAAAAAGCCTAATTCTGAGTAACTTCCACAATAAATAACCGCTTTGTCTATTGAGATGGAAACTTACTTGTTTATTACATTCATGCCTTCACTTCTTTGCATCAGAGAGCTCAAGCTTTCCTACATAGGGGAGTCCCCAAAGGTCTCCCATTGAGGGGCTAATCAGGCTCAGTGCTGTATAGCTTTAGAAAGGTGGCTGGGCCCTCTGACCCTAACCTAGGAAATTTTTCTTGGTCTTTCTGTTCTATTTCCTTTCATAGCCTTTTGTCCTGTCTGACCTAGGGGTGTGCAGGAGGGGGTTGATTCGGGGGTTGATTCGGGATGATGTTTAAAGGGCCCCGCTGCTGTGTGCAAGCAGTAGCGGGGCCCTTTAAACTCAGCCCCGAAGCTTTCCGAAAGCTTCGGAAAGTTTTGATTCGGGTATCCAGAATCTTTCTTTGGGTATTTTTACCTGAAGCGAATACTGAAGCGCACAGCCCTAATCAGAACCCCTAAATCAGGAGATGTAGCAAAATGGGAAAACCTTGAGCAATCTCTCTCCATTGAAGTGTGGCCAATAGTTGTTTGGAGCACTTTACCCACATGTTTTGTAAAGTTATCTTTATGAATTTTAGAATTCTGTCTGTTGTTTCTTACCTGGGAACAAATCCAGTGCATAAAGTTGTTATATGTGCAGGATGTAAAGTATAGAAGCTGGACTATCTTTAAGCGTGCGATGGACTCGCCTGGTTATCAATATTGTTTGGACTCTGAATGCTTCCCAAAATTGAAGAATGACAGGATATCTATGGAATTTCTATCCTTTTGCCATGTGGTTAGGGTTACGTTGCTGAGTAAGATACTACATGCAGTTGTAAGGAAGTTATCCAATTTGTGTTGCTTGCTGCCTGTATACTAACTCAGCACTGGGTTAGGAATGCGACAGATTTAGTCACAAATGTGTTTAACAGTTGAACTTACTGAGTTTGAAGATGTTGGTCAGCTGTAAGGCAATCACCTGGTCTGTTCAATTCATGTTGAACAGCTGGGAACACCTGGCAAACATGTTTGCATTGGGTTTCTGCAGAACTGTGCATACACAAAGATGCCGCTGATTCCAATTGATTGGCAGCCATTAGCATCACTAGGGACTACTTAGACGAATACCAAAGCATAGGACTTTATTAAAACACAGCATTTATTTATGACTGACTTACATGATTTGAGACTCAATTGCCTATTTAGACAATTACCTGCTGAGTGGAGAAGTTACGTAGCAAGGATATGGGGGATATAAGAAATTAAATGGGCTGTGTGAGACCACACATGCACAAAATGTGAATTGCACTGTTTTGCAGCTCCGGTTAAAGAATTTTAGATAGCTTCACTGCTGGCCTTGTAATTGGGTGTTGTCGATTCTTGATCTTTGTTTTAGTGGTTTGCTTAGAAGCTTCCTCGAGTGCATCTTTTGCAGGATATGAATATTTTAAATCCCTAAGCAAGCAGATAATATACAAGTGAACAGAGGTAGGAAAGTTTTTATATTCTGAATGAGCAATGACAGTGTGTTTAGGGGGTGGTGGAAGAAAAGTAGGGTGGTTTCCTTTTGTAATATTTATATGCTCTACTCACAAATCTTTCTTCTTGGTTTAGCCTCACAGTATTCTAGAGCTAGAAAGAGCCTTATAAGTATCTAGTCCAATCCACTTCTGCGTGCAGAAATTCCGGTCTTTGAGGATCCCTATGGATGGCTGTCCATCCTTTCCATTAAGATGTCCAGGGAAGGGGAGTACACCCCATCCCTGGGTAATTGGTTTCATTGTCAAAACTGCTCTTAGAAGTTCTTCCTAGTGTTCAACTGAAATTTGTAACTTTAGATCTATATTGTAATTCAGTCAGCCAAGGATTAGAAATTTGTGGCAAGGTTGTGTGGTGTTCAGGTTAGAGTGTTGGACTAGGATAGGTGAGACTTGAACCTTGGTCTGCCAGATCCTAGTTTGATACTCTGAGTGGTGCACCATGATGTCAGAGCCCTCTTCTTGCCCAGAAAAGAGCTGAAGTATGCAACCTTAGCCCCATCAGGCAGCTGTATCATGCCTCCAGATAGGTCAGACCCAGCATAAATACCAGGATTGTGGACTTCTGCCCTCTCCTGATCCACATAGCAGGATCATTTTAGCTGCGGTATTTCCAGATTCTCATTCTGGATCTGAGTGGATGCTGTAATTCCAGTTCCCCAAAAAGGGGATGCCAAAGAGTGCAGCAACTATCAGACTATTGCACTAATTCCCCATGCAAGCAAAGTGATGCTCAAAATTCTACAGCAAAGACTCATACTGTTTGTTTGTTTATTTATTTATTTATTTCAATTTGTATTCCGCCCTCCCCGCACCAGCAGGCTCAGGGCGGATTCCAATTAATAGAATAATATAAAATACAATATCTTTAAAACCAATAAAACATCTTAAATATTTAAAAAAGAAACACACACAACAAGCAGTACAGCAGCAGGTTTTAAAAAACATATGGCAGCAGATTTCACCAGCAACCACCACCCAACCACCTCCAGAAATATATGGCAAAGGCTAGGTGGTAGATATCCCTTTATAGGGGCACAGCTTTCTCTAGGGGGCCTGCAGGGAGGCCCAGAGCATCAACCATATGCCTGGCGGAACAGCTCTGTCTTACAAGCCCAGCGGAAGGATAGCAAATCCAGCTGGGCCCTAATCTCTTTAGACAGAGCATTCCACCAGGTTGGAGCCAGGACCAAAAAGGCCCTGGCTCTGGTCAATATTAAACAGGCCTCCTTGGGGCCAGGGACCAGTAGCAGCTGTTTATCATTGGATCGAAGCATCCTCCAGGGCTCATATGGGGAGAGACGGTCTCGTAGATACGTCGGTCCTAGTCCGCATAGGGCTTTATAGGTTAGTACCAAAACCTTGAATCTGATCCAGTACTCCACCGCTAACCAATGCACCTGGTGCAATACTGGTGTTATATGTGCAGTGCAAGGCACTCCGGTGATGACCCACACCACCGCATTTTGGACGAGTTGTAACCGCCAGATCAGGTTCAGGGGAAGCCCTGCGTAGAGTGCATTACAGTAGTCTAACCTGGAGGTGACCATTGCTTGGACCACTGTAGTTAAGTCATGAGTCCAGAGATAGAGGGCAAGTTGTCTGGTCTGTCAAAGATGGAAAAACGCCAACCTGGCAACCGCCATGGTCTGGGCTCCATTTTCAAGGAGGCATCCTCAGTGAGGCGGTGGGTCAAAATGTCATAATCAACCATATTGAACACTGCCAAGAGATCTAGTGAAATCAGCAGCGATGATCCATCTCGATCCTGGTGTCTGTGAAGATCGTCCATGAGGGCGACCAACAATGTCTCAGCCCCATGGCCTGGGTAGAAGCTGGACTGGAAGGGATCCAGGGCCGAGGTCTCCTTCAGGAAGCTCTGCAGCTGTTTCTCCGCTGCCCGCTCAATCACCTTGCCCAGAAATGGAAGATTCGAGACTGGGCGGTAACTGAGCGGGTTGGCAGGATCCAAAGATGGCTTCTTTAAAAGGTGCCTCACCACTGCCTCCTTAAGCACCCTGGGAAAACCCCCGGAGCCCAAGGACTTGTTGATGATAGCCTCCAAAGAATCCCATAGTCCATCGACACTGGCTTTCACCAGCAACGATGGACACGGGTCCAGGAGGCAAGTGGTAGGCCTCACCACTTGCAGGATCCTGTCTGCCTCCTCCTCTGAGAGGGGGCTGAAGTGATCTAATATTAACTCTGAAGACGGCCAAGGGATCTCCAGTTCAGATACTGTATCAACTGTGGCCAGCAAATCGTGGCGGAGAGACAGGACTTTGTCAGCAAAAAAGCTCGCAAAAGCCTCACAGCTAATGGCCGAATTCAAATTTTGACGGTCTCCATCAGATAAGAAGACCAGTGAAAGTACCACATTAAATAATTTGGCTGGACGTGAGCTAGCTGATGCAATGGAAGCTGCGTAGAATTCTTTCGCAGCTTTCACTGCCACCTCATAGGACTTCATAAGCAACCTATAAGATGTTCTTGCCTCTTCGTCATGAGATCGCCGCCACACGCGCTCTAGCCGTCTCAGCTCCTGCTTCTTCTGCTGAAGCTCCTCTGTATACCAAGGAGCTCAGCGGCTGCGGGGACGAAGAGGGCGACAGGGTGCGATCTCATCAATGGCTTTGGAGAGCTGGCTGTGGAATGAGAAATGACAGATGTAGGATTCAGAAAAGGAAGAGGCACTAGAGATCACATTGCAAATTTATGATGGCTAATGGAATATACCCCCGTGGCGCAGAATGGTAAGCGGCAGTACTGCAGTCACGACCTGAGTTTGATCCCAGCGGAAGCCAGGTTCAAGTAGCCGGCTCAAGGTTGACTCAGCCTTCCATCCTTCCGAGGTCGGTACAATGATTACCCAGTTTCCTGCGGGTAAAGTGTAGATGACTGAGGAAGGCAATGGCAAACCACCCCGTAACAAAGGTCTGCCAGGAAAACGTTGTGATGCGATGTCCCCCCATGGGTCAGTAATGACTCAGTGCTTGCACAGGGGACTACCTTTACCTACCTTAATGGAATATACCAGGGAATTTCAGAAGAAAATTAGCCTGTTTTATATAGATTACAGCAAAACTTTTGACTGTATGGATCATGAAAAGCTATGGAGAGTGTTGGAAATGTGAAAGTATCCCGGGTTCATACTTCCATATGTGGTGGATGTGTAAAAAAGTGGTGGAGTTCTGGAAGATGGTACACAGAATGATTCAACAGATACTTAAGATCTCTCTACCCTTGAAACCGGAACTCTTTTTATTAAACCACGTAATGGTTCTAGTCAACAAAAACCAAAACCACTTGATTTTGAACATATTTACAACAGCCAGGATTTTATACGCTAGATTTTGGGAAATGACAGCTATCCCAACACAAGAAAACCTGATTGAAAGAACACTTGAGACAGCTGAAATGGATAATTTGTCGAGTTTATTGAAATATATTGATAGCATAATACATAATGACATTTGGGAGCCATTTTACAATTGGATACAAGAGAAGATTGAAGAAACTTAGCTTTTAGTTAAGAAGAAGACCTTTATGGATAATACCAAAAATACATGGAAAAATTTGCAAATAAATAGCTGATCTGCAGAATATAATGATGTAATAAGAAATATATTAGATTGAACGGTGCAATGTATTAGATTTGTATAATATGAATTTCTCTTCCCCATCTCTTTCTATTTTGTATTCCCTATTTCTAGCAAAAATAAAAAACTTTACCAAAAAAAAAATCTATGGAGAGTGTTAAAAAAAAGCAGGGGGCATGCCGCAACATCTGATTGTTTTGATGCACAACCTGTACTCTGGACAAGAGGCTACTGTCAGAACAGAATATGGGGGAACAGAATGGTTTCCAGTTGGCAAAGGTGTCAGACAAGGATGCATATTATCTCCCTACCTGTTCAACTTCTACTCAGAGTGTATCATAAGGAAAGCAGGATTTGATCTAGAAGAAAGTGGAATGAAAACTGATGGTAGGAACATTAACAATTTGAAATAGCAGATGACACCAAGTTACTGGCAGAAAATAGTGAAGACTTGAAACAACTACTGATGAAGGTTAAAGGAGAAAGTGCCAAAGCAGGATTACAGCTGAATATCAAGAAGACAAAAGTAATGACCACTGAGGAATTACACAATTTTAAAGTTGACAATGAGGAAATTGAAATTGTTCATGATTTTCTATTCCTTGGCTCAATCGTCAACCAAAAAGGAGACTGCAATGAAGAAATCAGAAGATTGAGACATGGAAAAGCAGCTGTGAGGGAGCTAGAAAAGATCCTTCAAGATAAAGATGTCTGTCTGGGAACCAAGATCAAGATAATCCAAACTATGGTATTCCCCATTACTATGTATGGATGTGAAAGTTGGATGGTGAAGAAAGTTGACAGGTATTAATTTGAAATGTGGTGTTGGAGGAGGGTTTTGTGAATACCATGGACGGCCAAAAAACCAAATAAGTGGGTACTAGATCAAATCAAGCCTGAATTCTCCCCAGAAGCTAAAATGACAAAACTGAGGCTATCATACTTTGGTCACGTCATGAGATGACAAGATTCTTTGGAAAAGTCAATAATGCTATGAAAAGTGGAAGGCAGTAGGAAAAGGGGAAGACCCCAAATGAGATGGCTTGATTCAGTAAAAGAAGTGACATCCTCCAGTTTGCAGGATCTGAGCGAATCTGTTAATGAGAGGACATTTTGGAGGTCTCACATGCATAGGATCGCCATAGGTCGGAGGCGACTTGATGGCAAATAACACACACACACACAAATGACTGAATAAATAAATAAATAAATAAATAAACCCTTGTGTTACAAGGATGGATCCATTTAATTGAGCCAGGAGGTTTTATTTTTAATACAGGCATGTATTAAATTTAATTGAAGTAATTAAATAATTAAATAATTAAATAATAAAGTAAATGATTACTTTAATTTAAGTAATTATTGAATTAAAGTGGCCACAAATAGTTGATTAAGGTGTCTTTAGTTATGTGACCAACCTAAGTGACCAATATTTTCCATTCTTCCCCCCTTCTTGAAAACAGCTGTGAGGACTAAAGCATTGGTAAAGTTTCAGTTTGTTAGATAGCATCCTAAATGTTCTTACCATGTTAAGTCAGTCTTATTCCCAAGTTTATTCATGATAATATAGTCCATAAAATACAATGACTTGTTAGATTTACTTAAACTGGGCCTAATACAAATGTGCATATACAAACGCAATTTAAATTACAAGGTTTATACTGTATAAATTTACTCTTTTTAGCAGCTGTGCTTGACCAAAATTTTGCCTGTGGTGGAAAGATAAGCATCTTCTAAGAGTGAGAAGGGAGGAAGGCTGTCTGCTTGGGTTGCCATCTTGAGCCCAGTGGTTCAATAGGTCAGTCATATAGGAATATAATTGCATTAAAATGTGCTTTTCTGCTGGGAGGGTGGGTTGGACTTCATAGTATTGCAAATTGTAGCCTTCTGCAGAGCTGTGCTTGCATATAGGCAAACCAAGTAGGCAGTTTGTTGCTTGCAACATCAGTGGAGATCCGTAGAGTGCTGTAGTTCCTAAGTTAGAAATCCAGGATCCCATGTGCCCTAATTGGCAGAGGTGTTCAGGGTGGGACCTGGTGGTCATAACTTTTGTGAACTCCATAACTCAAGACCCCCTGACATCTGCCTCAGTTCTATTCTTACAGGAAAACCTCCCCAGGAAACTAGCCCATGGGCCAGAGGGATTGAAAGAGTTCCCCTGTGTAAGGAAAATAAATTCAGGACTGTCCCAGTAAGAAAGAACTAATTCAGCACCTGGGATTGGCAGTGTCCCCCTTGGCTCTGTTCCTGCTGACATGGGAAGTGACCTACCAACAGTCCTCCTAGTTTTGGATGCTTTTATCCTGCCGTATCTCCAAAGATATCAGGGCAGTGTGCATCATTCTCCCCTATTCCATTTTATCCTCACCCTGTGCAGCAGGTTGGGCTTAAAGTGTGTGACTGGCCCCAGCTCATCCAACGAGATCCACAGCAGAGTGGGAATTCAGACTGGGGTCTCCCAGATTCTAGTCTGGTGTTCTAACACTGCACAAAGCTGGTTGTTTCCTATTTCCCAAAGCAGCCAGATTTTGCTGGAAATTCATAGAAAGCTGCCTCCTGTTGTGCCTAGCAATTGGCATTCAGGGGCAGAGTGCCTCTGAAGATGGAGGTTCCATTTAGCCATTAGTGGTACAGTAGTTAGAGTGTTGGACAAGGATGTGGGAGAACCAGGTTCGAACCCCCACTCTGACATGAAAGATTGTTTTTTTATTTATTATTATTATTTTTATTTTTCAATACCTAACATACAAACTACAATAACAGTAACTACAAAAGATTACAATAACACGAGGGAAGGAAAAGAAGGGAGAAAAAAGAAAAGGGGAAGGGGGGGGTGGAAAAAAAAGGGAAGGTAACCTACAAACACTAAACACTACACTTCAATGCTTTCCCTTCATACTGCCATAATAAAGAAATAGCTTAATAAAGTAATGATGGAGTGGTTGATCATACAGAATACAAATTACAATCGAATTCAAATTAAATTTTCCTCCCCCTCCTGGGTCCCGGACGCAATTCTCTCGGAGCAACTGCAGCCGCAGTGCTCGTTTCCTCCCCCCTCCCTCAGACTTCTCCCTTTCTTCTTGCTTGGTGCACTGAAATTCCGGATTTTTATCCTCCAAATCCCTTAGTTGATCTTCTGATAATATCTTATAGGTTTGATCTTTGTAACTAAACCAGATTCCTTCCGGAAATAACCATTTGTACTTTATTCCACGTTCCCTCAGAAGAGCTGCGAGCTTTTTATACTTAAAACGTCTTTTCCGAACTAAAAATGGGACGTCCTTCAATATCTTAACTTTGTTACCCAAAAAGTCCAAATCCGCATTGTATGAATTGTATAGGATAGTGTCTCGGATCCTTTTAGATGAAAAATCGATGGTGATCTCGCGAGGCAGCTGACGCTTCGTTGCATATTTTGAAGAAGCCCAGCGGACTTCCAAAATGGCGCTTTTAACCTCTTCTTTAGTTGTCCTCGCGGGTGTCGCCAGTAGTTCCGAGACCAGACCCCATAAATCCTCATTTTCCTCCTCTTTCACGTTCTGGAGGCGCAAAATTGTCTGCGTTCGTTCCACTTGTAGCCCGATTAGCTGGTTCTCCACCAGCTTTAACTCTTTTTTCGTAGCCTTCACGAGTGACGCACTTTCCCGGGCAGCCTTCTCTGCCCCCCCCCGCTGCTTCCTTAATGGTTTTCACTTCGCTTTCAATTAAGCCCACCCTTTGATCTGTTTCGTTCAGCTTGTCAACAAAGGGTTTTATGGCTTCAACAACCGCCCTGCGCACCAGTTCCTCAAGCGACTCTCCCTTCTGCAGGGTAGCCGAGATTGACTTACCCAGAGCGGGACTTTGTTTTTTCGCTGCCATTTTAGGGGGGGGGGACCGCCAGCCCAAATTCTGAAACTCAGCGAAGGGGAAGAACGAGCCTTCTTAGCTTCAGATCCCACCAATCCTTCGCGTATGCTTGTAATAACAGAAGGGATTCGCTTACTTGCAGGCTTCCGCCTAGTTCTGTTCTTTGCCGTTTTCCATAGCCCGGCAGCACTCGAGGCGCCGCGCACGTCTGCCGGCCTCCATAGGGACAAACGGGCAATTTACCCCCCGCATTGATTTTCGGGGGGTTCTTCCCGCAGCTTCCTGGACCCTGCCTCCCTCACTGGGAGTCTTGGGGGCTAATCTTCGCAGATCAGCCGCCTGGTCAGGGTGCTCGGGCGCTTCCTCTCGGACCTGCCGAGAGGAGCGTCCAACATGGCTGAGAAAACGAAACCGAATCTGTCATGAAAGATTGTTTGATGACCTTGGGCCAATCACACACACTCTCAGCCTAACCTACCACAGGGTTGTCATGAAGATAAAATAGAGGAGAACAATGTAAGCTGCTTTGGGTCCCCACTGCAGAGAAAGGGGAGGTATAAATGAAGTAAATAAATAAATAAATATTGGCTAATAACTAACTGACAAACGTTTTCTTCTTTCTGAATTTCCTCTCCTTTTGTTAAGAAGCAAACAGCTATGTACAATCTGGCTTTCTAGCTGTGGAGATTATTCTGCCCATTATGTACATTGACAAAGTAAATCCCCAATGGTCTATGATGCAGGCTTTGGCAGACGCCTGCACACATGCACAAGCAGATTGATACAGACTTAGAATTCAGTGGTTGTTGAATATGCTCCGAAAGAGTGCTGGTATCCAATGGGAAGGAAAGGAGTGAGCTGATGAGATCTCAGTGGCAGAACTGAAAAGCCCTCGATTTGTGTCTCAGGTGCTGATGGGCCACAGTGTGGGACCTCTGTTGTTGTTGTGAGTAGGGGGGCGCAGTAGCAGCTGCTAGTCATGGACTGGGCTCTATCAAATGGCACGTTTGGAACATAGCAGAGTTGTCAGCATGGTTGAGGTTAGCGTTGTAACCAAAGGTGGGCTGCAGGCCAGGCAAGGAGGAATATATTCCCAAATTCGGAGAGTCTGCAGCACCCAGATGCTGGAGAAAGTAAAGGCCTGTGGTCTTCTCATAGTTGAGTTGGAGAGAATTTCAGCTGTTGTGTGGTTGTCAGGGAGAAAAGTATCGCTTGTGCCTCTACTTTGGACATTAATGCCTGGGAACTGATTGTTTGACTTGGAAACTTGCTGCATACTTGTGTGTGTGTTCAGGGCCGGTGCGCACATGGAGGCCAGGTAGGCGGTGGCCTCGGGCGCGCGGGCTTTGGAGGGGTGCCGGAGGGGGTGTTGGGGGTGGAGGCGCGTGCAGCGAAGCTGGCATGACTGGGATGCAGCTACTGCTGCAGCCAGCCAGCCAGCTCCGTGCTGCTGCCGCCGCCACACACCCCAGCCGGCCGCAGCCTCCGGGCGCTGCCCCAGCAGCGGCTTGCGGCTTGTGCGCCCAGCTGGGGTGCGTGGCGGTGGTGGCACGGAGCTGGCTGGCTGGCTGCAGCAGCAGCAGCAGCTGCAGCCAGCCACACCAGCTCCGCTGCGTGCTCCTCCACCCAGCTGGTTGCAGAAGCCGTGAGCTGTTGCTGGGGTGGCGCACGGAGCAGCCTCCGCGCCGCCCCAGCAGTGGCTCGCAGCTTCTGCGCTCGGCTGGGGCATGTGGCGGCAGCGACATGGGGCTGGCTGGCTGGCTGCAGCTGCTGCTGCAGCCAGCCACGCCAGCTCCGCTGCGCGCTCCTCTGCCCCAACCGGGCGCAGAAGCCGTGAGCTGTTGCTGGGGCGGCGCACGGAGCAGCCTCCGCGCGCTGCCCCAGCAGCAGCTTGAAGCTTCTCTGCTTGGGGCTCCGCGAGCTGCCCAGTCCCCCTGCGGCGCGTGATGACATCAGTGATGATGTCATCACGCAGTCCGTGGCGCGCGCGCACCACCTCGGGCACCAGAACCTCTGGCACCGGCCCTGTGTGTGTTATGTGCCATCAAGTCGCCTCCGACTATGGCAACTCTATAAATGAAAGACTTCCAAAATGTCCTATCATTAACAGACTTGCTCAGATCTTGCAAAGTGGAGGACGTCACTTCTTTTACTGAGTCAAGCCATCTTGTTTTAGGTCTTCCTACTGCCTTCTACTTTTCCTAGCATTATTGACTTTTCCAGAGAATCTTGTCTTCTCATAATGTCACCAAAGTACGATAGCCTCAGTTTTGTCATTTTAGCTTCTAGGAAGAGTTCAGGCTTGGTTTGATCTAGTACCCACTTATTTGTCTTTTTAGCTGTCCATGATATCCGCAGAACTCTCCTCCAGCACTGCATTTCAAATGAATCAATTTTCTTCCTGTCAGCTTTCTTCACTGTCCAACTTTCACTTGGATTATCTTGATCTACATACTTGGGGATGGGGAGGAAATCACCAAATATGTCTGAGGGACATTTTCATCATGTTCATTCTTAGGACTATTTCTTCCCTTATAACCCTTTCAGTTAAAGAAAAAACAAGTGAAGTTGGATATATTTCAAAACCCATTTGAGAAATGAGAGCATGAGTGAGAAATGGCTCAGCGTGGTAAGCAGCAGTACTGCAGCCCAAGCTCTGCTCACGACCTGACTTCAATCCCGGCGGAAGCTGGGTTCAGGTAGCCGGCTCAAGGTTGACTCAGCCTTCCATCCTTCCAAGGTCGGTAAAATGAGTACCCAGTTTCCTGGGTGTAAAGTGTAGTGACTGGGGAAGGCAATGGCAAACCACTCTGTAAAAAGTCTGCCAAGAAAATGTCATGATGCGACATCCCCCCATGGGTCAGTAATGACTCGGTGCTTGCACAGGGGACTACCTTTACCTTTTTTTACCTACCCTTTTCATGAGGAAAGGGACAATGAAAAAATAATTGTCAGCAAATCTGAGATCAGCAGCAAGCTGGGCACAGCATAAAGTCTTGATTGGACAAAGAAACTGCTTACTGATGTGAACCAGACCTGGATCCTTTTTAGTCATGAGGAAGGAACTTTAAGGCCGCCCATGTCCAAGAAGTTCAAATTGCTTTGCTCAGAGCAGCAAGCAAGCCTGACCCGGAAGCTTTTATAAGGACTGGGGAGAAGCACCTGACCAGGCCTGGCCTATCCTGGACAAGACAGTTCTTTAGATGGTATCTCTGTAGTTTCATCATTTGACCAGCATGGGGGGGAAGTAGGGCTGCCAGACCCCTCCCACCCCCCCACTTACCTGGCCAGCGGGGGGGCGCGCACCTTCCATGCACGCCCCCTGCGGTGCTGCACGCCCCCGCGCACAGCAGCCCCAGGATCAGGCCTGTTTTGGCCTGGATCGGGGCCCCTGTGGAGCGCAGGAGCGTTCCTGTGCGCCGCAGGGGCCTACAATGGGCCCAATCCATGCCAAAATGGGCCCAATCTGCGCCCGTTTTGGCACGGATTGGGTCTGTTTTGGTGCGGATTGGGCCCGTTGTGGACCCCTGCGGAGCGCAGGAACGCTCCCACGCTCCACAGGGGTCCAAAATGGGCCCAATACGCGTCAAAACGGGGGCTGCATGATGACGTCATTCCCAGAAGTAATGTCATCGCGCTTGCAGGAGCGCGCGCGCATGCTTCGCGCACACGCACACCCGCTCCTCCATAGTAAGAGCCAGGCCCCAGTCTCCCACTGGGAGATCGAGGGGGCCTGGCAAACCTAGGGGGCAGGGGTGGAGCAGAGATGAAATAGCCACCTGCCACTCTCCCTTAGGTTGACAGTTCTAGACCCATCTTGGACTGGAGTTGTGACTTTTTGCTAATTCCATTTTGTGTTTACAGAAAACCACAAGGAAATGGCTTCCAATGAACTGTTCATTAAGTCATTCTCTTATTTTTTTAAAAAGTTACCAAAATACCTTTCCCTGCCACACACAGATGGCATTTCCTGCTTATCTGCCTCCCTACCTCCACTATCCCTAAAATTATAACAAACAAAGGATAAATAAGAAAGAGAGATATGAATCATGCCTATTAAATGATGGGTAATAAAATATTCATTAATTGGCATTAGCCATTGGGCCCGGCATAATAAATCAAACCTTTCTTCTCTTGTTTCCTCGTAAAGCTTATCTTTTGAGTGCCAGGAGCTAGACAAAGAGCATGGACGAATTCTCCTGTTTCAGGTGACAATAAATGGGTGTGTGTATGTAACTGGTAATCTTTCTACAAGTGTAAGAGGCAGCGGGTTCACATATGGAAGCTTGTCCCAGGAGGAACACAGCAAGATCAAGCAATACTTTGAACATGCAAAGGCTGTCACAGAAAAAAAACACTGATTGTTGGTAGAACTTTCAGGTCACTCCAAATCACCTCCTGTGCCAATTTTCTCTTTGTGGCCTATTCATACATTGCATAGCGGGTCATCAAGGACAGAAGAATGAGGCAGTGTGCAGGCATGGGAGAAACAATCCTGGGTAGCGGCGTCAGGCAGGCTTGTTTTGGGCTTAACCTTTGGGCGGCTGCAGAGCCCTGCTCTCTCCCTCTCCTTTCTCATACAACCTGGAGAGTATTTCTGTTGGAGCCAAGCATTAGGTTTAGTGCTTTTCTGAGATAAAGAAAATCATTGAGCAAGACATCGTTAAATTGGATTCCCTCTCCACTGGGCTGTCCAAGCAACAGCTTAGATCTGATGTCTTTTTTCTTTAAAAAAGCAAGCAATATGAAAATGATAAATTATTTATTTTATTTATGTCATTTATAGTCCACCTTTCTCACTGAGACTCAAGGTGGATTACACACTGTGAGATTAGTACAATTCATATCAAGGACATTTCCATAAACAATACCATAGGGTAAGTAAATGCAAGTTTACAGAGATATAGCATTAGCAAGAATCCAATAAACAGTTGAAGAAATGCTGAACCAGAATGTAATAAATTCTAGGACTGACATTAGACAGTATGAAGCACAGGTAGTATATAGGAGTACATATTTAAAGCAATAGGTAATATGTAAGGCAACGTAGTGGTGAAGTCAGAAGAGCCCCCACTCTCCTGGCTTTTTGTAAACGATGCAAAACTGAACTATTCAGAAAGGCTTTTTACTCAAATGGGAGGGCTGTATTGTAAGGAAGGGGTCTCGGATGCTTCGCTAATGAGTTAGGGACCATAGACTTCATCATTATATTGCCTTACATATTATCTGCTGCTTTAAATATGTACTCCTATGTACCACCAGTGCTCCATGATGTCTAATGTTAGTCCTAGAACTGGTTATGTTCTGCTTCAGTATTTTTTCTACTCTGTATTGGATTCTTGCTAATACTATGTCTTTTAAACTTGTATCTATTTACCCTATGGTATTGTTTATGAAATGTCCTTGATACTGTATTGAAATGTACTTGATACTGATTGTACTAATCTCATATTGTGTAATCCGCCTTGAGTCTCAGTGAGAAAGGCAGACTATAAATGACATAAATAATAATAAAGTCTACGGTCCCTAACTCATTAACGAAGCGTCTGCGATTAATTTGAGGAATGAGAAAGAGGGCTGCTGTCTCATGTCTGGGACATAATTTAACACATTGCTGTTGAACGGATCTCAGCAATCTCTGTTCCCCAAACCTGGGCATTTAAGATTTCCTTTTCCTCCTTTTGGTTAATAACACGTCTTCTTCTTATTGGCATGCTAAAAATACCTCTGGGAATTGGATCAGGGCACCATCTGGCCTGGGTGAAACCCAGCGAGGAGGAATATGCCAAGAAGGACACAGGCAGTTCTTTTCCTATTCTCATGTTCGAGAAGTTAAAAGTTGAACTGGCCATTAGCATCAAATCATGCTACCCTGGAAAAACATGTAAATAGTTGGGCTGTTTTGAGCGCTGCCCTTCTGCTTATAGCAATCTGGGCGGAAGAAATGCAAAAGGAATCTCACGGTGCTTGAAAAGGAAGCAGTGTGTGTGTTTTTCATCATACTCCTGAGTCCCAATGTGTTTCCATAAAACAAGAGCAAACATGTAGGTAATATGAGATATTTTTATGGAAACGTGTTGAGCTTTGTGATGAAAATAAAATGTTTCTTTTGAAACACCTTGGATTAATTTGAGTTGCTTCCCCCAACGGTCCCTGTTATATTTTGCTTTCTTCTGCAGTTCATGCAAGTGGTGTTGGGCATTCTGGGACCTTGCAGTTCCCCTCTGCAAGCTGCAGCTTGTAGGATGACATTCCTAGCCCAGACAGTTCACGATCAAATGAGTCCCTAGTGAGAGGAGGAGAGGGCTGGCTCACCCTACTGCACACATTGTGTGGTTGATTCTCGAGTGCTCGATGACTCCCAGCAGAAAGTGTGAACAGACGTGTTATCGCTGGGTTGTTTTCGGTGGGTGAAGTGTCTCTGATGGGTCATTCACACATCCAGCTGGCCACTTAGCCTTTGGAGACGGTGAGATGGGTTCGCCTATGAATCTAGCTTTTTAAAACGGTGGCAGCAGCAAGCTTTGTGGGCTGCACAGATTTCAGAGGTGTCAAAAGAGAGAAACGAGAGAGAGAGAGAGAGAGAGAGAGAAATTAAGGCTTACTATTAACCAGACTCTTTAGAACAAAGGAGATGTTTTTAAAAGGGTGCTTTTAAAATTCTCTCTCTCTCTCTCTCTCTCTGTCTCTCGCTCGCTCGCTCGCTCGCTTGCTCGCTTCTCAGTGGGGACCCAAAGTGGCTTGCATGTTTCTCCTCTCCTCCATTTTATCCTCACAATCATCCTGAGAGGTAGATTAGGTTGAGAGCGTCTCATTGGCCCAAGGTTGCCCTGCCAGCTTCCATGGGTCTTCAAGATTCTCGTCCTACCTTCTAACCAACCTTTGTTGCACTTCCCCAGATACCAAGTAGTGAACAAATGTATCTCTTTGAAGCAAGTGGGACTTAAACAGAGTGTTGCACTGTGCCCCTGTGGGATCCATGGGCTGTGGAGCACAGATCAGGCAATAGCAGGTAGTCTTTTTGCTGTGAAAGGATCCTAACGAGAGCCGGGGTAGAATAGAAGACAGGGTTGGATTTGTAACTGTTGAGTAATTCCACAGACTGACCTACCTTGTTGGGCTTTATTTATTGGCCACATTTATAGGTGCAGGTGCAGGTACAGGTACAGTATAATGCAACCCAAAAACTATGCCATAAAATCTGGATTTCAGAATTAGAGAATGCACTGGAGAACTGTACAATGCATCCATGAAAGCCGGTTTACAAAATTGAAGAATATCAGCAGTCAGATATAAGCCCTGTTGACAAGTCACAGTGGACGCACATGCAATTCGTCTACAGCGTCCACTTGCTTTCTCTTTATAAGCGTGTTGAATAATCCTCACATTATGTCCAGCGCATCTCCAGTCAAATGCGTGATTGAAACTGCACATTTATCCAGGTGCTGGTCCCCAATTTCATTCATAAAGTGACTATGCATTGGTTCTTTCCTACGAACTGAAGTGTTCATGTACACGCAGGTCGTATGTGCATTCACGGTAATGTATTAAAAGAGCTATATGCAATGCACTGGAAATTGCCCAAAATTTCACAGACAAGAGCACCAATCCTGTTCCCTTTACAAGGATGCCCTTCTGAATAAGGACATCCTTCCATGAAGATAAACTAGGGATGAATTGCTCTGAGCACCTTGGAGAAAGGCTGTGGATGTAGAAAATGTAATACATTGCAGGGGAGGTTGAATTCCTGGGTGGCTCTCATACCACGGTCCCCGACATGCCCAAGAGCATCAAGGATGTACCGCTGGCTGGGCTAACATTATTCAGAACTGGAGCAGTGTTGAAATTCTGCTTGGGCTCTTGCAGGCCCACCTTTCTGGGAAAAGCTGTGGAATTTCCTGTTTGTAGAGAAGGATCTGTCCTCCTCTGGGGAAAGGTTTTCTCTGCCATTGAGCTGTGTGATCGAAGCATGTCAAAGGCAATCTGGCCGGCCGTCTTCTTTTCCTGTAGCCCCCCCCCCGCCCTTTTTGCCATGCTGGTTTTTTTTTGTAAAAAAGAAACAGTGCTCGTTCTGTGATGGGGGCTTTCTGAATCATGTCTGCTTGTTGACAGAGTCGTTTGACTCTGACACCAACAGCAAGTGGAAAATATATACAGTGTGGCGCTTGCAAAAGCTGCTTCTTCTAGTGAGACAGGCTGGTCTCCCCCCCCCTCCGGGTTCTGAGAGTGTTGAAATGAAATATTCCCTTGCATTCAGAACTCAAAATGTTTCCCAGATCAGAAAGTGTGAAATACAGACTGCTTGGGAGCAAATCTGGCCCTTGAGAGATGCCTTCTGGCCTTCCTGATGGCAACTCCAGAAGAAAAAGAAGGGTGTGTTCGAAGAGCATCTGTGGCTTGGCTGCAGGCCAGTTTTGAGAAAGTGCCATGCGTCCTTGCCCCCCCCCCCCCGTGCTGCTGCCGAGGGCTGTGGCATTGAAAGGCACATGTCCCTAGTGCACCATGCAGAGTGCATAATTTCCTAGTGAGCTCATCACCACTGTGGCAAGTTGCAGGTTGAAAAACCTGGGCTTAGAGTCGAGAAATGCTGATTTTATAAGGAAAGATTAGATTTCACAGAGAACCGTTCATAATTAGATATTTCTTAAAGATTTTTTTTTTGACCAGATGACTTGTCTCTGCTGCAGTGGGCTCTCGCCCATGGAGATACCTGCTTTGAGAAACCCGTGGGTCTTTAAGGGGCCATGAGATTGGCCTGCGCTGTAAGTAAATCCTGTAGTCTCTGCCCTTTTGTAAAGTGCAGACCAATATTCTGCTTTTGATTTGATTGTACAAAGGAGAGAGTCTGTGCCAGATGCAAGAAAAGACAGGTTAATCTACATTGATCCTAAGCACATTTTACCCCTAATCCAGCAGCTTTGGTCTGCAGGCTTGCTTGAATCCTTAAGATACACATGGGGGCAATAACTCAGCAGGGAAGGTCCATAGCTCATGCAGATGGTGCTGGATTTAATCCCTGCCTCCCCAGTTTTATCAAGCCAGTGCCAGTTGGAAAAGATTGCATGGGGTTCGCTGGACCATTACTCTCTCTCAGAGCCAAACTACAAGTGACGTCTTGCACAGGTTGGACACTAGTCGGCTTCCCTCAAGTTTTGATGGGAAATGTAGGCATCCTGGTCTTGCAGCTGTAATGGAGAGCCAAGCTGTAAAACCAGGGCGCCTACATTTCCCATCAAAACTTGAGGGAAGCTGACAAGTGTCCAACCTGTGTAAGGCGTCACTTGTAGTTTGGCTCTCAGCAGATGGCTTCTTTGTACAGCTGTAGCTGTTATGCAGAGTAACACAGAAGATCCCGAGTTCAGTTCCTGGTTAAAAAGCTATGTATGGCCTTTGTCAATTGAAACAGCCACTATCGAGCTAGATGGATGCTTTAGTCTAAGGCATTTGGGGAGGGGAATGCCCTGTTTTCCAGAACCCGCCCCCCCACACACACACTGGATTGAGGTCCAGCTTCAAATTTCTCTTGGAGGAACTTTTTAAAAATTAAGAACATTGGAAGAGCCTTGCTGAACTGACCAATCAGATGCCCCCAGAAGACCTAAAATCAGGGCACAAGCCTTCTCCTGTTACTGCCTCTTGGCTCTGGGTTTCAGAGGTTGGCTGCCTCTGAATACGGAGGTGCCCATGAACTGCCTCAAGAAGTATTGAAGAGCTGATGTTGGTATCAGGTTCCTGAGATGCGTTGGGAGTCTGGCTCTGGCTGGAAAGCAGGATTTGAAATAATGGGTCTGCAAGACCCTCCACCCATCCGACACCTGGATTAAAAAAAAATCCAGCAACACCGCTTATCTTTGGATAGTTGGCTCACCAAGCTCCTCCCAAGGACAATGGCCCTTTTTAGTTCTGCACCCTCCGCCCCCGTCCTTCTCTTCCCTTCTAGTTGGGTTTTTTCATCTCCTGGTTGTTTCTGCCATAGGAACCCCCCTCCCCAGCAAGGTTCGAGTCCAGTAGCACTTTAAAGACCAACTAGAGCTTCCAGTTTTCAGATCTGACGAAGGGGGCTTGACTCTTGAAAGCTTATAACCTGGAAACTCTTGTTGATTTTTAAGGTGCTACTGGACTCGAACATTGCTTATCTACTGCAGAGCAACACAGCTACCCACCTGAACCCCTCCAAAAGCCCAATTGCACCTGCATCTAATCCCTCAAGTGGAACGTATTCTGAGTTGACACAGCACAGCCTGTATCCAACCAGCCTGCAGCTCGATTTCAAGGCCTCCTCCCTCTGTTCAGCTCCTGGCTTAATTCCCAGCCCTGCTATGTTGCACTACTGTCCTTCTGCCTTTTTTCCACTCCCTGTGCAGTCTTTCATGGTCACAGATTCAATGTTTTGATGCTGCTGCCCCATTAACCACAGATCCATAGCCATTTACTCAAAGGCTCTGCTGGCATTCCAAGGGGGTGGCAGGAGAACCCATTCAGAGTAATCTTGTGTGATTTCTGGAGCACCCTTGCTGACTCATGACACTAGAGCGAGCGCATTTTCTGTCCTCATTGGGAAATGGTGTGCTTCCCAGATTGGAACAGGGCAGGAACGTTCTCCCTCCCACAAACAGCATTTCTTAGATGCCTCACAGTTTCAGAGCATCGGCATTTCTTAAATGCCCTGCAGTTTCAGGGCATCAGCAAGGGGGCCAGAGTTATGTGGCAGGCGTGAAGCGAGAGTCCCAGATTCAGTCTGTGTCACCTCTAGAGGATCCCAGGTAGTCAGGCTAGGAAAAGGCTTTTCTTTGCCTTGGAGAGCCGCTGCCGGTTAGAGCAAACTGTGAGGCAGTTTCAGAGAATTTCAGAGGAGGGGAGCCATGATGGCAGATTGTACACTGTGCATGCATTTTACAGCCATTGATTGCCTACGCACTTTTGGGCATACCTTGCACAAGGACTAGAAATTCACTTTTCATTTTTAAAATGGAGACTGGTGTTCTTAGGAAGCTGAACGTGTCAGGGAGCAACTTGCCCAGTAACGCTTTCCGACCATATGTACGCGCACAGAGCGCAGTAGGGCTCTCTGTGTGTTTCCATTCTCATTGCGAAATCTTTATCTGGGTTCATAATGAGATTCCTTTTTGCTTTGGATTTGATTCCTTGGTTCAGAAGAAACTTCTTAAAGGCCAGTGTGCTTGTGGCCTCGAGTGCCTCACTGCCTGCTCCTATTGGGACGGATTGGGGGAAGGTACATCGGGGCTCCCGTTCCCAAGGCGCATGGCTGTTTTATGGAGCTGCCCAGGCAATGACAAGCCCTGATGGTCTCCACTGCTGCATCTGATCTGGAAGACGTAGGGGCAGGGAAGCAGGCGGCTTCTTGCTGTGTTGGCAGGGATTAGCAGCAGCGTCATTGGCTCACCCACAGTGAATGTCTGAATGGCATTTGTTCATTCTTCAGTGTGCCCAAATTAATGCACGTGGCCTTTCTTTCAGTTCTGATGTTCTTTGGTATCTGCAACACATGCGTATCCCTGGCAGGGCCAATCCTACACACAGTTGCTACAGCAGAAGACCACTGATTTCCTTGCATTTAGATTATAGCCTTTATAGCCACTTCCATAGGATTGCCCACCCACTTCTGTTCTCTTAGTGAGACCAATAGTGCTCAAGTTTTCCATTACCAATGTGTGCCATGCTTACATGGCTGCAGGAGCTTTTGTGGCAGGGGGCGGGGAATAGGAGTCTGCTATATTTCAAATCCTTATTCTGCCATGGAGGCTTGCCAGAGGACCTTGGGCCAGTCACATGTGCACAGCCTAACCTACCTCATAAGGTGGTTGTGAGGATAAAAAAGAAGGCAAGAAGGGTGATACAAACTGCTTTGGGTCCACATTGTGGAGGATAATGGGGTATAAATGAAGTATATAAACTAATAATACAGTGTTGTATAGTGGTCAGGGTGTTGGCCTGGAATCTGAGAGATCCAGGTTCAAATCTCCCCCCACAACTAAGAAGCTCTATCCATGGGCTCTGTCTCTCCACTTTCCTTACCTCAGAAGGTTGTTGTGAGAATAACATGGGGAAAGGAGAACTGTGTACACTGCCTTGAACTCTTTGGAGAAATGGTGGGATTAAAAAAAAATTATACTAGGCTGGAGAGGTATTCAGGGTGGAAGAGAAGTGATATTCACTGGGCAGATTCTCCTGTCTATCAATTTGTATGAGCAAGTCAGTCCTTGGAGCGTAATTTGCCGCCAACCACATCTCTTCTGAGTAATGCACACCTTGACAGAGGCAATCTTTCGATACCTTTGTCTGAGCTGAGAGGGTTTTTTCCTCTCCCCCTCCCTTTTTTGCACTCTCATCTGAAGGCTGCCTTTGAACAAAGAGTAGGAGAAAACTGGAATTCTAATACAGACGTGTGCTGAGAAAGTTTAACTCAGTGACCGTCCTCCTCCAGGGGAATCATTTTCTCCTGAAGTTTTGTCTTGCATTTTTATTGCTTTGGTGCCCTCTTTCAGGGAGAGGAGGAGGGAGGGAGAGCTTGGATTGGCAGAGATCAAATGTGGACCTTTCCTCCCCTCTGTAATCTGGAGCTGCAATTAACAGGGGGCTTCGCTGTCCTAATGCTGTACCAAACCTGAGTCTGCCACCCAAGTTGTTTCTGCATCAGTATTTAATCCAACATTTCTGCTGGATCCCATTCTCTCCACTTCCACACAGCTTTGTTTTGCTTTCCAGTAGAATTCAGGCTTTCCAACGATCTTTTTCCAACCTGCTTTTGTTATGTCCTTTTTGGAGAGATCGCAGTGTGGCTACTGTGCGGACAGAAAGTCTGGAATCCTGGACTTTTCCTGGCCCAACCCACATTGGTACCATTTTCCCTGCCCCAGTCTCTTGGGGTAGCCATCCCCCCACCCCCACTCCACCAAAGGGTTCTTTGGAGGTGTTTCTGAAACTGGCAGTTGACAAACCACTGCAAAGTTACAATGCTATAACGATTTGTCAGTTACTGATTTAACACCTCCCCCCCAAGGCACCTGGTAGTGTGGGGATCTGAGACAGGGAAAATGTGGAGTAGCCACGATAGTAGCAAGAAAACTTCCCAAAATCATCACAGTGTGGAACCTCCCCCACCCCAAACCAGGAGCTTCTGTGGGATGTTTCACACATTACACAGGGTGAACCCAGGTCTGCTATGTGTTGTGTGTGTTTGCACACAGTGGTGCTCTTGTGCAGTTTCCATTCTTGTCCTCGGGCCTTATGCAGGACACCTTCCCAGTGCATCAAACTGGATTCTGCCTAACCAAAATTGTATAGGGGCTGGATTTCCCTTCCACCCAGTATGCTATCCCCAGTGCTTAAAGGTAGGTTTGTATAGTGGCTGCAGTATTGTGCTAGGACTGAGGAGAGCTGGTTTCCGATTTTCAGCCAGCCATAAAGCTCACAGGGCAGGAGAAAAATGGCATCCTTAATTGGGTGGGGAGAATTAACAATCACAGTTAATTCTGTAACTCTATATTTTATTGTTCTGCGCTACTTTGAGCCCGTTCTCAGGGAGGGCGAGATACAAATATGATAACATTTAAAATAAAAAATGAATAAAAAGTTTGGATGCTCATGACACTGATAAGGGAGCGATGCAGGACGGAGTCACCCCACTGCCCAGCATTTCAGGCGCCTCTAATGGGTGGCTTCTCATTTCTCAGCTGACCTGCCTGAGCTGGAATACAACAGTGGGGCATGATGCTAGGTGGGCCCACCTGCTGTGGAGAAACAAGGCACTTACTCTCAGGCCAGACCCTTGTGCTTACAAGATCAGGGAAGGGGTGATGAGGAAGACCCCTGGGCCCAGTTTACTTTTTCTAGCTGGCCCCATCGCCCATATTTCATGTGCATATTCTCAGAACACAGCGAATAGATTTTGGAATGTGGGGTCCTCAGAGATGGGCAGGGATCGCTTGCGATTTTTAGTGGATACAAAATTCTAAGGCCTAGAAGAGAGGAGATTTGTAGAGTCTGAGAGAAGCTATAGCTCTAAATGGCTTTCCAGGATCTTGTCTGGCACGTGGTAGAAACCCTCTTACCCATGTCTTGTCTTCAGGCATTATTTGAGACTCCCTCTTAGACTCCTGATATTGTGACAGTGTCCTTCTTTCAGTGCCTGCCCAGGCAGCTATTTAAGTGGAGTACCAGCCCTGCTGTGACTTGCCCCCCCCAAGGTCATTTCAAGTAACAAAGAACTGCTGCCAGAACACAAAAGAAGGGATTTTATTTTGCTTCGTTTATCCCACATTGTTTTCCCCAATAGGGACCCAAAGTGGTGATAACATTCTCTTCTCCATTTTATCCTCACAACAACCTTGCAAGGTAGGCTACGACTGGCCCAAGGTCACCCAGTGGCAGAGTAGGGATTCGAGCTTGGGTTCCCCAGATCCTAGTCCAACACTCTAACCACTGCACCACGGTGGCGGGGGGGGGTGGGGGAGTAATTCTGCTTCTCACCCCCTCTCCAGCAAAGGTAAAGATACAGGAATCCAAGGTTACTCTTCTAGTCCTACAACTAGGAGTTCACATAGATCCAACCTATTTTGTTTTGTTGTGGTTTCTCATTTTTACTCCTGTTAATTTGTATATTTTTGTTTATTTTAGTGTGTTTACTGTTTTTATTTATTTGACCAGGAACACATTTCGGGTTGTAATTGCTTTGTTCTCCATCCGTTCAGGATGAAACTGTCAAGTGTTTTATCTCTCACTCAAAGGAACCTTCCCCCAAATTTTGGGTAGATGAGAAAAGCATTTTAGACCTAATTAAAATTTGGCTTGCAAAAAAGCACAAGACATCCAGCAGTTCAAGAAAGGCAGGTGATGATACTGTGGAAGATACATTTGGCAACCTGTCAATTCCCTGTTTCTGCACTGCAAATAGTAACTGTAACATGCACACATGGAAAACTGTATGTAGGAGTCGGTGTAAAGACTTGTGCTAAAAGGGAAGGGAATAGAGCAATAGCATCAAAAGCTATCCAGCATTGCCAAATCACACAATCCCTCAGACAATTGTGAGCAAGCTGTTAGCACAATGGGAACATGCAGCCTATTATCTCAGGGCAGGCAACGGCAGTCTGTCTTGGTGGGAGTATCTGGAAACTCTTCTGGTTGGATCAAACGTCTAACCTTTCTATTAGGTACAGCTCCGCTCTCTCTTCTTCCTCCACTGCTGTGCTGTGTAACTTTGAAAAGTGGATGGGATCCAACCAGCTTTTCTGCGGGTGAAAAAAAAGGAGGAGAGGGTCCCCTCTGACTACCCAAAAGATTATACTGGATATCGTGAGACCTGCACGGACCAAAGCTGTGTAGGATAGGGGCTCTAATAAGGAGGGGAATGATGGTGAGACAGAGTGAAAACGTTGGCTGGATCCGTCCTAATGCAAATGTCAGAAGTTACAAGCCAGTTTGGTGGTGTGGTTAAGAGCGCGGGACTCTAATCTGGAGAGCCTGGTTTGATTCCCCGCTCCTCCACTTGAAGCCAGCTGGGTGACCTTGGGCTAGTCACAGCTTCTCGGAGCTCTCTCAGCCCCACCCACCTCACAGCGTGTTTTGTTGTAGGGATAATAATAACATACTTTGTAAACCACTCTTGAGTGGATGTTAAGACATCCTGAAGGGCAGTATATAAATCGAATGTTGTTGTTGTTATTACAACTGACTTTCAGAAACGTTTCTGGAAATTGCTGACTGTTCTTATTTTTAGCCCTTGAATGTTTTGTAATACTGACAGTGACAAAATGGCCTTTCCACTTAGTAATTTGGAAAATTAATGTCCGGACGCACACCTTTACCCTACCGTATGTTGGGGACCTTCACCAGTGCCTTGATGGGGTCTGAGAGGGTGCCCTTGACTGTACCCCAATCCTTGGCCAGTGTGCAGGGCTTTCCTGAAGGCAAATGAAAGTTCCCTGAAGGTAAGGGGGTTTGAGAAAGCTCTGAAGTAAGCTTCTGCCTATGCTTTATGTTCTGGAAACATATTAAAATAATGTTGACGGCTCTCCTTGGCACTAGACCAAACTCAGCCACGGGTGTGCTTCTTCGGTTCCCTCTCCAGTATGATTGATTGCAGCCTCTTCAGCAGCAGATGGGGGCGTTCTGCTTGTCTGCATGCACTTCATGGGTGTGGCGTTGTTGGGAAAACAGAGCAAAAAGCAAAAAAAAAAAAAGGAACCAGTAGCAAGCTGTGTGTTAATGGGTGCGGGTCACGGAAAGGTCTTTTCCTTTATGGTACTTCCAGCATCTGTGCTGTGGCTTGGGGAAGGACCCCCTGGGGATGTGCATAGGGCAGGGCTTCATCAGGGGCTTTCTGGAGAAGGACACGCTTCTCAGATTTTGAGCATTGCTGTGATCACGCTAGCTGAACTGCTGCGATGACAGGTATGGGTGTGTGTGTGTGGGGGGGGGGGAGGAATCCTAAATTGCAGGAACTCTAGGAAATCTGTGAGCTCTGCAAAAGAGCTTCCCAGCCTCACTGCAGTATATACTCCTATAGGAGTAGAGGGTGTAATGACCTGGATGGCCCAGGCTAGCCCGATTTTAGAAGCTAAGCAGGGTTTGCCCAGATTAGTACTTGAATGGGAGACCATCAAGGAAGTCCGGGATCATAAGGCAGAGGCAGGGAATGGCAAACCACCTCTGTTCATCTCTTGCCTGGAAAATCTCATAAGGGATCGCCATATGTTGGCTGCGACTTGATGGTGCTTTCCACAACCACCAGAGGTAAAGGTCGGCCATTTCTTAAGGGAGTTCCCCCTGGAACACCTCTACGTTCCAGTTAGACCGGCACCCCGCCATTCATGAAGCCAGCAAATGATGTTGGAGGTCTTCTTTTGGACCTTCTTAATTGTGTTGGGGGCAGTTTGGGGGGATTCTTGGAAGACAGTGGTGAAAAAGAGGAACTGCAGGCTGGCTGGAGATTATCAGGGGAGGAAATGAAAATAAAATGGCGAATATTGTAATATCGTAATGCCCTGGTATAGAGCTATTGGTGCAGCATCCTTTGGAGAACTGTATACAGTTCTGGTTGCTGTGTCTCAAAAAGGATATTGCAGAGCTGGAAAAAGTGCAGGAGACAATAAGCAAGATGATTTATTTACTTATCTGTTACAGTGGCGTAGTGTAGGTTGGCAGCACCTGGGGCAACTCCCGGTGGGAGGTGGTGCCCCTGGCACCACACACATGGGCACGCTCCTGGGACTGCACGATGACAGCATTTCATCGTGCAGGGCATGGCGACCCCCCTGGGAGCTCTCTTGTGATTCTAGCTGCTCATCTCTCTGCCCCTTACCAGGCAGCCATCCACGGCAGCCACCTGCACCGCCAGATTGGCACACTCCGTGGCTGCAGGACGGCCAGGCTTGCTCAGCGCCCAGAGCGCTGGCCACCCTGTCAGCATGGCAGGTGGCCAGGGTGCCGTGGGTGGCCTCCCATGCAACACAGGCTCTCCTTGGTGTGGTGCCTCTGCCCTGCCCCCTGGAAGCACTCCTGCAATTCAGGCCGCTTGCCAGGCCAGCTCAGCATCCAGCGAGCCGGCTTCCCTGCCAGTATGGCAGGCAGCCAGGGCTCCACATGCAGCCTCCCGCAGACGCAGCGCAGGCTGTCCTGGGTGCAGCACCCCCTAAAAATTATGCACCCGGGGCGGCTGCCCCTCTGCCTCCCCACGCTATGCCACTGCTCAGTTAGACTCCACCTTTGCCCCAATGGGGACCCAAAACTGCTCACATCATTCTCCCCTTCTCTATTTTATCCTGTCAATAAGTAGTAGGTTAGGCTCTGAGTGCGTGACCGGCCCATCATTACCCAGAAAACTTCCATGGCAGAACGGGGATTCGAACTTGGGTCTCACAGATCCTAGTATTACGCTCTAACCACTGCACCCCACTAGCTGATTAAAGAATTGGAGCACCTTTGCAATTAGGAAAAGCTAACGAGTCTATGAGTTCCATTTAGAAAAAAGAAAACTGGGGTGGGACAGGAGAGAGATTTATAAAAATAAGCATGGGGTGAAGAAAGTAGATAGAACTTTTTCTGCCTTCCCATAATACTAGAACTTGGGGGCACACAGTGAAAATGATGGGCAATAGAGTTAGGGTTAGGACAGAACTCCTTCTTTACTCAATGAGTAATTCATGAGTGGATTTCATGACTTGTGGACAGTGATGGCCTTGAGAGTCAATGGCTTGAAATGGAGGTTGAACTCGAGGAGGAGAGGTCCAACAATGGCTGCTAGCCATGATGATAAGATGGAAGCTCCATCTTCCAAGGTGGTCATCTCCTGAACTAAGCTCAATTGTTTAAATACTTAATGTTTTGCAGGGGTCATTTCGTAGAAAAAGAGCTAGAGGAACTCATTAGCATAATTCATTAGCATAAGCCACACCCCTTGACATTGCCGGAAGTATGTCATTAGCGTAACTGATTTGCATATGTCACACCCTCTGACATCTCCTATCCTGGCTGTTTTGAACCCAATCCTGGCCATTCAGGGCCGAAATTGGGCCCAAAATGGCAAAAAGGGGCTGAAAATGGCTGAAAAGGAGCCAAAAATGGTCAGGATTGGGCCGCTGCTGAGTGGAAGAGTGATCCACCACCTGTCAGATCCACCACCAATCCAGGCTGAAACGGGCCCAAAATGGCTGAGAGTCAGGTGGGCAGAGCCACCTGACATGTGACCTCTTTGGGGAACTGCCGGAACTGCGTTCCTGTGCATTCCCCGTCGAAATGAGCCCTGATGTTTTGATTATTTTAAATGCTTAAGCCTCAATTGTTGCCGCTGTACAATATAGAAAATGCCACTGTTTTAATGATGTTTTAATGTTTATACAGATGATATTTATTGTTTTAATGTTTTAATAGGTTATTATCCGCCCGAGTCCGCTTGGGGGGAGGGTGGAAGATAAGTGTGAAATTAAAAAAAACAACTATTAGTGCTGGGGATGCAATAACAGAGGGAGGTTTTGCTTCCATGCCCTGCTTGCAGGCATTCTAAGGGCATCCAGTTGGCTGCAGCGTGAAGCAAAGTGCTGGGTTAGATGCACCTCTGGTCTGATCCAGCAGAGCTTTTCTCATGTTCAATTCAGCCTGTGAGGTGACAACTCAGGAGTGTTGAATCTGGTCAGTGCTTGGGTGGTAGAGTGTCTGGGTGGAAAGTTAAACAGATCAATGGTGTACCTGCATCAACAGGTTAAAAGAGGGGGAAAGGGATGGAATAAGATGCCCTTCGTTGGCCCCACAACACTTTGAATCATTTTCTACCACCATTCCTTTACCATGGATGTAGAAGGTTTCTTTTTCCAAGAGGCCAATTAAGATTTTTTTAGATGCTTTGTGTTTGGAAGGGTTCTTTTTTTTAAAAAAAAAATTGTTTGGATGGGATGCATTGACTGTTTTGATTGTGTCGTTTTGTCTGTTTTGCTACTCTGAACTCCATCAAAGTGACCTATACATTTTTAAAGATTAAAACAACCCCTTTTAATGGCTTCAAAGCCTTGATTACTTGTGTGTGTGTGGGGGGGGGGCTGTGATTTCAAAGGGCAATGGAGAGACTTTGCATTTTTGGGGTACCCCTTTTGTTCTTGTGCTGCCCAACTGCATTCACCTTGGCATGGATGGGTGTGCTTAGAATGATTCATAGGGATTAAAGGTACCTCCAAGGTCATCTAGTCCAACCCCTTGGACAGTGCAGGAAATTCACAACTACCTGCCCCACTTCCCGCCAGTGACTCTTGCTCCATGCCCAGAAGATGGCAAAGCACTGCCAGGAACCCCAGTCGAACTGGCCTGGGGAAAATTGCTTTCTGACTCCAAGGTGGTGATTGGCATTACCCTGGGCATGTAAGAAGGGGCTATGAGAACTAAGCACTGATGGAACCCTTCTTGCCCTCCCTCTCCTGATCTGCCCAGGTTCACAGAATCAGCATTGGCTCAGATGGCCATCTAGCCTCTGCTTAAAAACCTCCAAACCTATATAACAAACCTCTATAACAAAACCTTTTTGTTATAGAGGATGAAATTCCTTTCCTTTTGATGGACAGAGGGAGTGCAGAGGGAGGAAGACGTTCGTCCTTGCGTGTCTTCTGTCTCTACAAGTGTGCATGCATTTGGCAACTGTCTCAGTTTCCCCAAAGGACCCTGGAAGAATATAAAGTTCTTCCTGAACTCCGCTGATGGTCTTTATCACACTATCCTGTTCTCTTTCTCTCTTTCTGAGCAAGTATTAATTGTTGGGCAGGTTTATATTTTGAAAGAATAATGAAAGTTTACGTGCTGTTAATGAATTGAAGCGTCTTAACTGTTTTCAGATAAGGGCCTATAATTTACAATTTGAGAGGTTCATTTCCCTAGGTACCTGCGTGTTTCCTCCCCTCCTCCTCACTGCTTTAGTCCCCCCACCCCGCCAAGCATGCTTTACCTTGGGTAGGGCTCAATCATTTTAAACTGTGCTTTTTGAAATGTAAAGGGGCTTAGAAAAGAAAAAGATCTGATAAGTGTGCTTTTGCAAATGCTGAAATTCCTTATCTAGATGGAGCAGAGGCACTAATCTGTTCTTCATGGTAACAAGAGACAGTACTGGCTTAAAAAAAATAAAACCTTAACATCAGATCTGTTCTCTTTTTGTCTAGAGATGCCGTGAAAGTTCACTGCTTTGAGCTTTTGCATGGAATATAACTTAAAATGGGAATTAGGCAAATTGCACGGAGGAAAGGCTCATCGACAGCTGGCTAGATAGAACTTCCATGTTCAGAGGCAGTATACCACTGAATACCAGTTGCTGCAGGATGGCCAAGAGCAGAGGGAGGATTTGGGGCTCTGAGCTGTCCTTGTGGGCCTTCCTGGGCCTTTGGTTGACCACTGTGGGGAACAAGATATTGGGCTTGATGAGTTTGATGTAGTCTGATCCAGCAGGGATTTGTAACAGAGGGGATACTGTGTTGTTGCCTCATGTTGAGGTGGCTGCATTAGACCCCTCTTGAGTTGAAGTCTTTTGCTCAGCAGTCAGCCAGATTTGCCCTTTTCCGCAGGCTGGGTCCGTTCCCTTCAGCCTCAGGAGTTTAAACTCTTCTAAGGTAAGCTGCTGTATGGCAGCCCAAGCTCTGCTCATAACCTGAGTTCGATCCTGGCAGAATCTGGGTTCAAGTAGCCAGCTCAAGGTTGACTCAGCCTTCCATCCTTCCGAGGTTGATAAAATGAGTACCCACTTTCGTGGGGGTAAAGTGTAGGTGACTGGGGAAGGCAATGGCAAACCACCCCGTAACAAAAAGTCTGCCAAGAAAACGTCGTGATGCGACGTCCCCCCATGGGTCAGTAATGACTCGGTGCTTGCACAGGGGACTACCTTTACCTTTAAGGATGCCTGTCATTTAAGAACCATTGGGGAGGCCCCTCCCTCAGTTTCCCTGCCTTCCAACGTTAGACAGGTATTAACGGGAGAGAGGGTCTTCTTAGTGGTGGCACCCTGATTGTGGCATATTCTCTCCAAGGACACTTGCCTCTTTATTCACTTGTTCTTTATTCATTCAAGTATTTATACCTCTTCCCCCCCCCCCCCTTGGCATTAGTTGGCATTCATTGCTGGTTATTGCAGGCTATTGTCAACTTTGACTGTTGGCTGTTGATTTCTAGCACCTGATGCAGATTGGTTTCTCCTCCACTTGGAATTGTTGCCGCTATCTTGAGGTGAGCATTGTGGCTGTCTTCAGTGTGGTGGTTCTTTCATAGTGCTTTGTAAACTCTGATTGTAGTAGCCACTGTTAAACTCTCAAAATGAAAAGTTGGGTGTAAATATTTAACATGAATGAGTGTGTCTGCCATCCTGTTGGTAGCTGAAGGTGTTGCCTTCTGACTGTGGTGTCTTGGGAAGAGCCTCTGGAAGGGCAACAACTTCCTCGAGCTGCCATTTTTCAAAGGTGAGAAGAGGAGGAGGAGATGTGTTAGTCTGTTGCATCCACAGCCAAGTCACTCTGGGATCTTGTTGCCACCATGGAGACTCTTGTAGGTATGGGTGGACATCAAAGCTGATACCTTGAGTAGCGATGTCTCTAGGATCGAGGCCATCTGATGTGGTAAATCCCAAGAAGGAGCATCCACTCTGGTACAGTCTTGGAGGGTGTTTCCTGGCAACCAGAAAAAGAAGGAAGAGTGATGGGACCGGTGTGCAGAGTGGACCATATAGAGGGAAGTGAAAGTTGGTTTATTCACTGGAGGTGAGATTTTGAGCTACTTACCTCAGAGCCAGGCAGTTCTGCCTAGCATGCTCACTAGCATGAATAAATTCACGTCTCTTCTCTCGCTCCAGGAAAAGAAGGGAGGGAAGTGAGTAAAACCAGTCCCGGTGTGGTAAAGAGAGTAGAGTGTCAGACTAGGATCTGGGACACCTGGGTTTGAATTCCCACTCTACCAAGGAAGCTCACTGGGTGACTTTGGGTGAGTTGCACACTCTCAGGCTAGCCTACCTCACAGGGTTGTAGCAAGGATAACATGGAGGAATGATGCAAGCCACTTTGGGTCCTTCCTGGGGAGGAAGGCAGAGTATGAAACAAGTAAATAAAATAAATAATGTGGGGTATAGTTCTCTATCCACTATTGACAGCAAAAATTTTTTTTTTAAAGAGGAGATGGGTGTAAAGACTGGGATGCTAAAATGGCCCCATGAGCAAGGCAAGTCGAGAGGCTTTTGGGGTGCTAGCAGCCCTGCAGGAGTTGACTGGACCTGGGCCGTGGCGGCAGTAGAGGACGTGACTGCTGAACCTGTGTCCAGTGTCCCTGGTGAGTTAGGAAGTGCAAACGAGGAAATGCAGCAAGCACTGGAGCCAGAGGCCAAAGCATCCTGCAGAGTGGCAGAGGTACAAAAGGAGCAATCCCTTTGAATACATTTGCAAGGCATTGGAAGCCGACTGTCTTTTGGAACACCACGGGTATAAACGGCTCTGGGAGCGGCGGATGCTGCATGGAGGCTGAAAGCCTTCCTTGGCTTTGTTCTCCCTTAAAGGAGATCTTTCAGAGATATTCAGTCCCAAATGATTCTTTTTGGGGTGTTAAACCAAGGGAAAACTGTTAGCCATGTAGTGATGCTGCTTTAAAACTCGATTTTACCTGTTTTAAAAAATGGGTGGTATTTTAAAATGATTTTTCTCCCCTTTGGTGGTGGCTGTTATATTTTTTAGAGCAACCTTTTAAAACTGCTCCCCTCCCAGCCTTAGGAAGTCTGGAAGTTTTAGCAATCAAATCATACAAGGAAGGCAAATTATCACTGGAAATTGGACTTTTAGGGCAAACAAACGGCAGTTTTGGAACCTTGCAAATCACATGGGGGGCATAGCATGATGGAAGATGTAGTTTGTGGGAGAGAAGGAAAGGAAACATTTAGCTGGTACCCAATTTATCTGGGAGGAATCCTCACTTATTTTATTTATTAAAAATATTTTTATGTCTTAAAAACACATTTCATACATACTCTGAACCCCAATGTGTTTCTTAGCCAACTTTTGTAACACCTCTGCTTGGGAAAGAAGCTATGTAGCCTTTAAAAAAAAACTGCATTAAATTCACAAAATAGTCATAAAGACACACTGATAGCTTTATCTGTCACCACAAGATTAATAGCTGAGCCAGCCGAAGGAAAAACATCCACCCACAAGTCAATCGAGTGCTGGAAAGGTGTGCATGGAGAGAAGAGCTGCTACCTGGCCCCTCCAATGAGACATCAAGCAAGCCACGAAATAAAACATCCTGCAGTTGAACAGCGATAAAATAGTGTTCATCGAAGCAAACACAATAATAACTGGAGACATTAAGTGGTTTGTAAGGGTAGGGGGAAAGTGAACTCCCCAGTCAGTGAATTCAACCAAAGCAGAAATAGAAAAGTGTTCACTTGACATGTAAAACTAGAGAGGCTGAGATCTAGTGGGAGGGAGTTCCAGAGGCCCCATCTCTTGTTGTTTACAGGGCACCATTAATGCACATAGTGGAATAGCATAAAGCAATGAGTTTGCTACTCTCTGCATTTACTAACTTGATTGGCAACTGAGGGATGGAAGGATAAGGGGAGAAGTATGGGGACTAAGACATAAAGCTTAAAGACTCATAGGAAAGTTGGGTTTTGGGGAGGAACCACTAAGAAAAGATCTCTTCTGGATCAGTCCACAGTGGATTTCCCACACAGGCCTACCAGCCCCACATACAGGGCATGGAGGCAAAAGGCTTCCCAAACTCCTAGTCCTCTTTCAGTATCTGCTATCTGGAGGTTCCATTTAGCTGCCCTGGCTGACAGCCATTGCTTGACTTCTTCTGCTGAGTAAAGTTTTTCCCACCCCATCTGCGCCAGAGGTGGTGAATTCCATAAGTGAATTTCTGCATTCTGTGAAGAAGAAATTTCATTTGTGCGTCCTGGAAGTGAAACGAAGCCCTGCATAGATGTTCCGCCTGGGAGGGAGTTGCAGGCATAAGGGGTAACAAGGGAGAACAGACACAGCCATGCAAGAGAAAGAGATGTTCGGATGGCTGAGTTAGAGCCTCAAAGGTCGTGAGCAGGAATAATAACGGGAAATAAGGGCAGGGGGAGAGTCAGCATTTGCAAGAAAGCATCGTACGACTCCTAGGAAGAGTTCCAGAAAGCCCCAACTAGGGCATCTTTGCTTTGTTCTCTGGGGACATGGCCAACAGCAGTGGAAACCAACTTCTTTTCTGCAAACTTCCTCCCCAGTGTGATTCTCTAATCAGGTGTGGGATCCAGAGATGCTGGCAACCCTTTCCAAGCTGTCTGTGCAGCATTTCTCCCCCCAGCCTTTTCCATTTCATCTCCTACCTTTGGGAGAGGCTGCTTAAAAATAATCCCACCCCTAGAGGAACGTCAAGGGGCTTCCGAACAAGGCTGATTTGTCCCAGGCGCCTGCGTTTGTAGAACATTTCCCGACATATCAATCCAGGGATGCAGCACGAAACGCCGACTCTGTACTGGATTGTCCTGGAGGAATGCTCCGGGGTTGTCACTTCGATGGAGGAAGTGGAGCATTCTTTGCTTGGGGTGGGGGCGGGCAAAGCAAGGGGAATGAGAAAACAGACCAAATGCAGATAGGTAGAGAAGAAACTGGAGAGGGGAAAATTTAATCTGCAGTTAGGCACAGCTCAAGTGCGTTAATTCCATTAGCCAATTAATAACAAAGAGAGCTGGAACCAGAGTCAGCTTTCCCTCAAGGAAAGGGGAGGTCAGCACTGCTGTGCAGTAGTGGAGGGAACAGGCTGGTGTCCTGTTTGGGAATGGACTGCTGAGTTGGATTGGCAAGCTAGGAAAGCAGGAATCCCCACCATAACGGACTAACTCGTTAAATTTAGGGCTATATGTACAATAAATAACATGATTGCTTATATTTGTTTGCGACTTGGATGGGCAGCAGGCAGTCAAGTAGAACGTGGCATGGAAGCCCGCAGTGATCCTCGCAAAAAAATGTCCTTGCCAATGGATGTGAGCACAGCCCTTCATGTCTCTGGAGTCCAGCAGCCATTCGATCATGTTCGTGACCTGTTCATGGTGTGAAAGCGACAGCTTTGCATCTGTGCATTTGGCATAGAAGCCGCCGGTTTCAGGGCGATGTGTTGTGTGACGCGGCACATACATAATACGTTGATGGTTGTCTGGGCATCCTGACATCTTCCCTCACACATGAAGCACACTTTTCCACATGGCACTCTCAGAACACACATGCGCAAAGTATTTGTGATCTGGTTTGGAACACTTGAGAAAGACTTGTGTTCCCCACTCCTAAGCCAGAGGAAAGAAAGTGCAATTGGGTCTCCATTGGGAAGAGAAAGGTGTGGTATGAGGTTATGTGCCAACTGTCCCTAAGTACAGGCATCGTTCCTTAAGAACCTGACAGATTCCTTGCAGGATCAAACTAAGTTCCACGTAGTTCAGCATTCTTGGCAAGAACCCCAGCAACAAGTGGGCAGGAAGCCAGCCGTTCAGTGGCGTGTTCGGGTCTGCTTTCCTGAATCCAGACCTGGCACTGACATGCTGCTCTGGTTTCAGTTATTTCAGCTGGAATTGTTACCTGGAGCTGCCTGCTGTGGCTTGATTAGATGATTGTTGGTTTTAGGGGTATTTTAATGGCGGTTTTAATGAAGGGTTTATTTATTTTTATAGGATTAATTCTGGAAACTGTTCTTGCAAGCCTGCTGGCCAAAAAGAGTGGTTGTAGTGCAACGAACACACACACACACACACACAAAATAAGACCCGGCTTGTTATCTGTAGTTGATGAAGCTGACTACCCTGCAGAGGAACATTGCAAGCTGTAAATCACATGGGATAATCAGCAAAAGATTAGGCTGAGGATACCTTGGGACAGGTTTTTGCTTCAAATGTATTTATTTTAGGATGGCTGCTCTGCTATTTTGATCATTCTGGCCTTTGTTTTTCACCCTCTGTTTTGGTTTCAAGCATGGGGGTCGGGGAGAAGAGAGGTAATAAAATCAAGACAGAGAAGTTGACTTTGAGATAATATGTAAAGGCCCCCCAAATCGATACCCAGTGTTTTGAATGGAAAATAGCAGCAAGGAAAAAAGGAAATCAACCCAATCTGATGCCATTTCTAGATACGCAGTAGAATGAGAAAGCTCTCAGCTGCTTCCAGAAAGTTTGAGTAGAGTGAGCCTGACTGCGGGGAAAACAGTTCAAAGGTGCCACCACAGAGAAGGCCGTGTTCTTCACAGAAAGGGATTTACAGTGCAATCCTAAGCAGAGTTACTCCAGTCTAAGCCCATTTATTTCAATGGTCTTACAGTGGAGTAACTTTGTGTAGGATTGCACTGTTAATCTGCAGAAATGAAGAAATCTAGAGAAGGGCTCTGGTGGTGGAGGGCATTGTTGTTATAGAGCAACATCCTTAGAAAAACAGCATGTGAGCCGTGGTTGGGTTATGTTATTATTTATTTACTTCATTTATGTTATTCCTTTCTCTTCGAAGGGAACACAGAGCAGCCTTCATTTTTTCCTCTCCTCCATTTTATCTTCACAACCACACTGTGAGGTAGGTTAGATTGAGAGGGTCTCACTGGCCCAAAGACACCTAGTTATCTTGCTTAACAGAATGTGGATTCAAACCCCAGTCTCCCAGACCATTAATGAGCAGTGTTAGGTATATATAAAGCTTCCAGTCTCTGAGCTCAGGCCTTTGGGGAATCTGAACTGGACATTTAACGATCTGACATTAATTGCATCAAAGTTCTGCTCCTTTAAATCCCCTGTTCATATGCTGGAAGGACAGCACACCCTACTTGGATATAAAGGCACACTTTTGGATGGTGAGAAAACTCCTTCCATTGGTAGGTGTCCTTGGTCCTGAATCAGAGCAGCTCCCTGAAACTGACTAGCTTTGTTACTCTGCGTTGTGCAAGATTTATTTTGATACAGGCTGTTTTCAGTAGCTTAGACAATTTTGTTGCACCATAAAGTATCCTTTTTTAAAGAAAAAAAGAAGTGAATTAAGAAGCCTGAATTAGATGTTGGAGGAATATTTTATGTCCTGCAACTTGTCTTTTAATTAAAACCTGACTCTTAACTGGAATACTTCCTGAACTATGCAAATATATATGGCTTGGAACATGCCATGAATGAATTCTTTGGACATTGTAGTTATTATAATGGTTTAACAGAGCAGAGAATGGAACTAAAATTGGCATCCTTTCTCTTTCTTTCTTTTTTGTCATTGTTCTTGGCTTTTCTGTCCTCAGCTGGCAAAGAGTGCTGTCAAGAACATTCTGAGCGGACACAGTGAAAAACTAAGGAAATTACTGCTGTGAAATTTCTCGATATTGTGGCATAATTTGCTGGTTAATGCAACAGCTTCCTTCCCAAAGTGAGGTCACAATGCAACTGAGGGACTGGCAGCTCAGATCTTTAGGGTAAGAAGTCTGGATTGGACCCCTGACCATCCAAGGTTGTTTGCAGTAATGCGCTAGTCCTTTAAAATTCTCTGAAACCAGAGACAGACTGACTAACCTTTTTGGGGTGGTGGTGTCATATCTTTGGAGCACTCTCCCTGGTGAAGTCTGCTTGGTGCCTTCATTGTTGGTACTTAGGAAACAAAGGCTTTCAGATCACTGCGGTTGCCAGGTCTTCTTTTTACTATCTTCGACGAGCCAGGCAACTTGCTCCCTATCTATTATCCTGTGACTTGACTACAGTGGTCCAAGCAATGGTCACCTCTAGGCTGGACTACTGTAACACACTCTGTGCTGGGCTTCCCATGAACCTAATCTGGCGGTTACAACTGGTACAGAATGCAGTGGCGCGGGTCATAGTTGGAGCACTGGTATGGGGGCACATTACACCGGTGTTGCGCAAGCTGCATTGGCTGCCGGTGGAGTACCAAATCAGGTTCAAGATTCTGGTATTAACCTAGAAAGCCCTATGCGGATTGGGACCGATGTATCTGCAGGACCGTCTCTCCCCATATGAGCCCCAGAGGATGACAAATGGCTATTAAAGGTCTCTGGCCCTAGGGAGGCCCGCCTGGCATCGACCAGGGCCAGGGCCTTTTTGGCCCTGGCCCCAGCCTGGTGGAACTCTCTGTCTTATGAGACCAGGGCCCGGCAAGACTTGTTAACATTTTGTAAGACGGAGTTGTTCCGCCAGGCATATGGTTGATGTCGGGTGGTGCCCCCCCCCCAGGCAGGTGTGTGTGTTAAACTATAGGCCCTCCCATGTAATGTTGTTGTCCATCTTATTATACTTTGTTCTGGGAAGAACTGCTGTATGGAACGTCTAAATCAAATTATGTGCTGCCTTGTTCCTTGCTCTCTCTCTCTCTCTCTCTCTCTCTCTCTCTGTAATTTTAATGATAATATGTAGTAATTTTATAATTTTTAATGATAGTTGAATATGTTTTAAATTGTGTTGTTATCCACCCTGAGCCCGCTGATGTGGGGAGGGCAGAGTATAAATCTAATAAATTAAATTAAATTAATTTGAAGATTTCATTCTGTATCAGCTTCCTGACTTTGGTTAATTTAGTTTTGTGTCCTGATTTTTAGGGTGATCCTGTTGCCTTTTTGCTGGTTTTGACTTTTTTTGGTTCTCCTTTTAAGTGACTGAGTGTTGTGACGTTATTGTGTGTTTTATCCTGAACAATCACTTTGAACAATTCAAAAAAGTGGGTATGAATATTTTTTGGCAATGAATAAATGCCCATATAATTTCTTCTGGAGAATGTCAGTCATAAGGTTGTGCTTGGGTGGTGTAAGCTTTCAGTCGAACTCAGGGGTTGTCAGATCGACTTCTCCTGTCCCTGGGAGTTCTCTTGGGTCTGAATTCTGACTAGCTATATTTGAGCAAAATGGGTGGAGTTATTACTGGAAAGCCTTAAGTTTAATTGAGCCGTATCAATGAGCTGGATAGTTTATTTGTCCCTTTTATGACAAAATGTTAGAAACCAGGGCTCACCCCTCCCCAAATTGATGAGACAAGCATGATCAAGAGAAACAAGCCACTGAAGGACAACTTTACCATTCTTTGCTCAGTCATGCCTGTGACGAAGGGTAGCCTTGCGGAAGTAAGGACACCCCAGAGGCAAAGGAAAGGAGCATTCCAGATTTCAAAGTCTCTCTGCGAAGTTTTCCAGTAGCATCAGCTCCATGTGCCCTTCAAGTGTTAGCAAAAGTGTCAGCTGCACACAACTCTAAACATATCATAGTTGGATCCAGGAAGGCTAATGTGCAGAAAAGGTTTTCATTTAGTTGTTTTTGACTCAGAGCCTCTTTCTACCTTACACATTTTTAGGCACTCACCTAAAGTATGCCTGTGACAAACAAATGTTTGTAGGACACATATGCCATACAAATACAAATGGCAAAGTGCCATACCATTTAAATTAGTGGGGGGAACTGTAAGGATGTGGCTTCCCTTAAAGGCATCTTGCTGAGCTGTGATTTCCTGCAGTGCAGTCCTAAGCAGAGTTACACCCATGTAAGTCCACTGAAGTCTATGGGCTTAGAAGGATGGAACTCTGCGTAGGATTGCACTGGTCAGGTTGACATTCTTAGTTTTAGGTTACCCTCCTGGAGGAGTCAGTTTTGCATTGAAAGGAGATTGGGATCCTAGGAATGAGCAAGACTCTGGCATATTTATAGACCCTGTAAGAGTTTTCTCTGCTTATTATCCAAATTGTCTCCCCGGCCGTTTCCACATGTCTTCTCCCCCTCCTGAAAAATAGCGCAAAACTTATGGAATGACGCACCTTCATGACACGATTTCCTGACATGACTTTGCTTCGTGGCTTCATGACGTCAGAAAACGCGCCATGAAGCAAAGTCATGATGGAAAATTGCGCCGTGAAGGCGCGTTGTTCTGTAAGTTTTGCGCTATTTTTCAGGAGGGGGAGACGTGTGGAAATGGCCCCCTTCTCTTTGAGCTAGTGCTTAAAGCACTGTGGTGCAGGCAGTGTAAACCTAGACTATGCCGGTACAGAAGGAAGTGTTTAATTTCCAACCCCACCCCCCAAAAAAAACCTTTCTCCTGCCCTGTCTAGGCTGTTTTTAGCCACAATAGGGAGAAAACAACTGAAGGCAGAATAAGGGAATAGAGGCAACCTGGAGAAGGAAGGGGGTAAGGGTTATTCCCCCCTTTCTGTGGTCTGTTTCTGGCCTTTTTTGTGTCTTCTTCTGATGACTATCTTGGATCAGATCATGAATTCCCAGTGTCAAACATTATTTTACCTCAGCAGTTAAAAAACTCACCTGGTGTGCTCAGATGTATGCATTCTCTCTCTCGCTCTCGCTCTCGCTCTCGCTCTCATCCTCTCAGCTGAACCTACCTCACAAGTTGGTTGTGATAATAAAATGGAGGAGGGGCAGACTCCATCTGCACTGGATAAAAATGTAGAAAGATCCCCAGACAGCCAAATACGACTGATTACAAGATGCTGTGATGTCCTCATGTTTCTGATGCGAGGCCTAATTGGTTGTGATCACTCCAGGTGACACTTTTTCAGAAGGGGATGATCTTCCAGGAGTGTTTAGGACTAGTATCTTGGAGACTTGGGTTCAAATCCTCACTCTGCCATGGAATCTCCTTGGGCCAATCACATGCTCTCAGCCTAATGTACTTCACAGGACTGTTGTGAGGATAAAATGGAGGAGGGGCAGGATAAAAATGTAGAAAATCCCCAGACAGCCAAATATGACCTGCTACGAAGTGTTTCTCACGCAAGGCCTAATTGGTTGTGATCACCCAGGTGATCCTTTTTAGGAGGAGGATCTTCCAGGAATGAATAGGGTGTTGGACTAGGATCTGGGAGACCCAGGTTTGAATTCTCACTCTGCTGTGAAATCTCCCTGGGTGACTGTGTGCCAGTCATAGGTGCTTAGCCTAACCCAACTCACAGGATCATTTTGAGGAGGAGAGGAGAATGATATAAGCCACTTTGGATCTCTGTTAGGAAGCAAGATGAGGTATAAATAAAAGTAAATAAATAAATTAGCAACTGATTAGGGGGAAAGCGTGTGGTAAATAGGGTGTAGAACGTGATTCACAGGCTGCAGGAGAGCCAGGAAGCATCGCACCCCCTGAGCTATTTTTTTTTTGCTCTACAAAAACAAGGGTGAATGTTTGCCACAGTCATTCCCCCCTTAGCACAGGGGCAGATGACGGCTTTTCATCACGGTGGGATGTGAGGAAGAGACCTCACTACCCACAATATACATGTTTGTTTCCTTTGCCTCGGCTCTGGCTTCTGCTTTTAGGCATTTCAGAAACTTCGGCAATTGGAGTGGGTGGAAGGTAAATGCACGGCTGACTCACTTGCTGCTGGATCTGTTGGCAGCGTCTTTCTGCTACCTCTTCCCTGTTCAGATGAATTATTTGTGGGGGGGTTGTGGCTGGATGGTAAAGCATCCACCTGGCATGTAAAAGGCTGTAGGTTCAATCCTCGGCATCTCTCTATTTTTTTTTTTTAAAAAAACCCTATTTTAAATTTCCCATAACATTCTTCAGTATAGATTGACGAAGTGATTTTAGCAGGTCTGTCATATGTAGCTAGAATTGGCCAATATGAGAGAGACAGAGAGATCATAGTTATAGTATTTTCCATAATTTTTATGACCAATAAAAAGCATTCTCTCTCTTTCTCACTCAGAAAGACAGACAGATGTCAATATATTATAAAAAGAGAATCCATTTCTGTTATTTAGGCATGAGGAATTTTGTGTAGTTTCAATTCACACAGTTATTTTGTCAGCAGTTACAATACAATACAGTATTTATTAATATAGTCTAGGACCAGCACAGAACATTCAAAACTGTTCCTCTGAGTAAAACACATAAAATTACAGCACATAAAACATGATTTATACCTAATTTACACTAAAATTCTTTGGAAATAGATAATATTAGTTAGCAGTTAAAAATGTCCCATATCATACCATGCCAAATATTTATGGCAAGTCTTTCTCAATGTTTAGCAATTTGTTTTTTAGTAGGTAGAAGTAGGAGTGCTATTAACGCCTTACGAATCTTTGGGATACAGGGCGGGGGTCTTCTTTGTGCCCCCAAATAATTGCCATTTTGGAGTTAGGTATTCTATGAGTTGTTATTTTTTGCAGTGTAACTAACGGTGTCGTCCTAAACAGAGTTGCTTCCTTCTAAGCCTGTTGACTCTAATGGATTTAGAAGGGTGCAACTATGCTTAGGATGCCTTAGTCATTATCTTACTGCAGAACCTCTTCACCTTTGGACAGAACTGCCTGTGGTGCATGTAAGAGCTGTCTGCAGTTAAAAGGATCAGGCAGCAGCAGGGCTTTTTTCCTGGGAATAGAGGTAGAGGAACTCAGTGATGGAACTCAGGACCGCACAATGACATCACTTTGGGTCAGCTGGAACAAGGGGGGAGTTTTTTAAAGTTTAAATCATCCTTGGCAAAAATGGTCACATGGCCAGTGGCCCCACCCCCTGATCTCCAGACAAGGGAGTTTAGATTGTCCTCCACAATGCTGAGCGGTGCAATCTAAACTCTCCTCTGTCTGGAGAGTTAGGGGGCAGGGCCACCGGTCATGTGACCATTTTCAAGAGGTGCCGGAACTCCATTCCACTGCGTTCCAGCTGGAAAAAAGCCCTGGGCAGCAGGTGATGTGAAAGAGACCCTGGAGAACTGCTGACTGTCTGAGAAGGATACTCTGACTTTGATAGACCAGTGGGCTGACTCATTAGAAGGCAGCTTCATGTATGGCAGAGCATCAGAAAGTTGCAGCATCAGTCTAATAGGTGGTGAGAAAGACCTTTGCCTGGGAGCCGCTGCCAGTTAGACTAGACAATGCGGACCTTGGTAGACCAATGGTCTCTGACTCCATAACAACGCAGCTTAATGTATTTGTAAGATCTGAATTCCAAAGTTTGGATTTCCCTTGCCCCTCCAGGTCCTCCTCCTTTCTGTAGAGACTAACACTTGATTTCTGAGCAAGGTGATCTCCAACTCAGATCTCTCCTTGGTCACACTTCTTTTAGATGGTCCTCTGATAAAAAAATATCTGCATGAGTCATTCAAGTAAGAAACAAACCGTTGGGAACAGGGGTCATTTCGTAGAACTGGAAGAACTCATTAGCATAACTCATTAGCATAACTCATTAGCATACGCCACACCCCTTGACAGCACTGGCAGTGTGTCATAGTAGATATGGGCACAAATCAAAATACGAACCAAAATTAAGCACGAACCAGGCCGGTTTGTGGTTCACAAACCACGGTTCGTCAGATCCCATTTCTGATGAACCGCCACGAACGTTTAGGCTAGTTCATTTGGTCCGCTTTTTGGTTCATCACTGCAGACAGCCTCGTGCCAATCAATCAGTTTCCTAGGCAACAGGGGATGGACTTCCTGCAGACCTGCTGACCCGGAAGTGAACTTCTGCTGGCCTGGAAGTGACTTTCTGCTGGTCCAGATGTGACGATTTTCTGACCTGGAAGAGACATTTTCATGAACTGAACGAACCGGTTCAGGAACCAGGGGCAGGTTCATAAAAGTTTGTGGTTTGTGGTTCATGAAATCTGACGAACCACGAACCACATGGTTTGGTTTTTCCCCAGTTTGTGCCCATCTCTAGTCATTAGCACAACTGATTTGCATATGCCATCCCCCTGACGTCACCTATCCTGGCCATTTTGGACCCAATCCTGGCTATTTAGGGCCCAATCCAGGCCTGAAACGGGCCCAAAATGGCTGAGAGTCAGGTGGGCGAGGCCGCCTGTCATGTGACCTCTTTAGGGAACTGCTGGAACTGCGTTCCTGCGCATTCCCCCTCGAAATGAGCCCTGATTGGGAATATGCTTCTTTGTTGTTTGGCACATTACTGAGAAAGAACAGCCGAAAGGAGTGGAAATTCCGGGCTTCTCATTGAACTGAGCTGTTTAACTTTTTTTTACCTTCTTGTATATTCGTCTGGAAGGAATATACAAGGAAATGATCAATTTTGGACATTGATGAATTTATTTAAGACACTGTAGCACTTTCTGGAGTGTCTAAAGAATATAACTTTGGGAATCTTTCTGGTTTATACTAATCTCCATCTGTATATTGATTTGCTAATGTGCACTTTATACTTGTTTACACTTATTCACTTTATGGAGGTTGAAATTGGAATTGCTAATTATAATACTGCTTTTGAACATTTCTCTTTGAAGAATGCTTAAATTTGGATAGTAAGTTGGCTTGTGGCGGGGGGGGGGGGGGTTCCTTGTATAATTGCTGTCTGCTACCACAACTCTGTTTTTGTTGGTGGCTCTGAGTAGGCCTGGCATTTGCCTGCCCTGAGCATGGAATGACCCACTCTCCAGCTGCCGTTTCCTGCCCCCAAGAAACTGAGGAGAGGGAGAAAAAAAACCCTCCACATAGTGGCAATCTAGGAATAACGACTGCGCTTATATACCACTCTTCTACACAGATTAGTGCCCCACCCAGAGTGGTGAACAAGTTAGTGTTATTGTTATCCTCACAATACAGCTGGGGAGCTGGGGCTGAGAGGAGTGGCTTACCCAAGGCCACCTGCTGAGCTCATGGCAGTAGTGGGATTCCATCCAGTAGAGTGCTGATTCACAGCCAAACCACTTAACCACTGTGCTACAGCAGTCCTCTCGTCTCTGTGGTAAAGAGTGTAGAGATTAGGGGAAGCCACCTAGAATGTCATGTGGAAGCCACATCACTTCTTCCCCAAACTCTGCCCTTCCTAGGGCCCACCCCTCAAATCTCTGGGCATTTGCCCTAGTTCTGACGGATGTGGACAGGGCCCTACAGAGGGAGCCCTCACCAATCTGAGAGGGACTCACTAGAGAGTCTTTACGGCTGACATCTCAGGTGGTGGGATTCCTTCCCTTTATCTGTCCATTGTAGTTCAACAATGTCTTTGTTTAGGAACTGGTAGCACAGTTTGATGCACGGGGAAGAGCAGTGCCAGGTTTGTTTCAGATGGCTTTTGTTTTTGAGTGTTTATATCACTGTTTCTCATATGGATGGCATTAATGTTACTATTTAAACTGGCTTTGTTTTAAACGTCTCCTTTTTGTGGATGGATGTGCTGATTGTTTTTCAGGGTTATCTTCAGCTGCCTTGAGCGCTCTGTTAAAAGAAAAAAGGGGTGGGTTTCCTCAGTGAATAAAGAAAACGTTTCTTATATCGAGCCTATCATGCAGCAGTATTGTAATTATTTTTCTAGCAAACGTGTGTGCCTTGAAACTGTGGTTTCATCTACGGTCTTCCTGTGCAGTCCCACATGGGACTGTGCACGCGCAGGCCTGCCGATACCGGAGATTTTAATAGCTAAACACCACCAGGGGGCGCTCCCGCCTCTCAGCGCGCATGCGCGGCCGCTTTCCCACCGAAACGGCCCTTAAGAGGCGGAGCGCCCCTCACATACCCTCAGTTTCTCTTTCGCCGCCGATCGTTGAGGTTTACAGCTTTCTTCGTTCGCGATGTCTGAGAAGGCCTTGTTTAAGCGTTGCGAGACCTGCAATCGTAAATGACAAGGTCGGATGGCCATTCCATTTGCTTATATTGCCTTGGGGAAACTCACAACACTCAGGCGTGCAAGCATTGCCGCGCGTTTACCTCCAAGGCCAGGGCGGAACGGGCGGATCGTTTGCATGCCTTCCTCTGGCAGCGTGCGATGTCGGTCGAGGACCCTCCACCGAAGTCTTCGTCTGCTCCGTCTGCGTCCTCTCGTCCTCCTGTAGCGTCGGGTTCCAAGACTCCTCGTTCACAACCGTCTCTGAGTCGCTCGGAGTCGAGGTCCGAGAGGATCCCTTCGGGTCGGAGTTTGTCGGAACCGACCGCTTCGGTTCCGAGACATCTAGCAAGTCGACCTCCTTCGATCTCGTCGGCTGTCTTGGCTTCACCTGCTCGTGGAGCCCATAGAAGTTCGACTCCGTCGGTTCCGAGGTCGACTCCTCCAACTCATACCACCTCTACAGTTCCGATGACTTCGGATCCCTCTGTAAGATCGAAGACCGTTCCTGAAAAGAAAAAGAAAAAGCATAAGCATTCCAGTAAGCATGATAAGGCAGTGTTGGAAGGCTTACTCACCTCTTCCCCGTCGGTTCCGGTCGACTCCGCTCCTGTCCAAGTGGAGCAGCAGGCAGAGGCGAGTGATCGTCCGCAGTCCAAGACTCCTCCGGACCGGGAGGCTCAGGAGGACGACGTCATTCTCCTCAAGAAGCCTCTTACCCCTTCAGGTTGGGCCCGATCGGCCTCGTACGAATCAGGTTCTATTCGGTCGGCTCGGAGTCGACAGAGTCGGTCTACCCGTCGCTCTAGCTGTCGGAGCCCGCCACGGTCCTACCGGAGCCGATCCAGGGAGAGTCGAAGTCGAGATGAACCTGTCCCTCGTTACTTTAGTAGAGAGAGTTCATACTACTCTGACCGGCATTATAGAGGTGCTTCGTTGTCTCCCTCATTTCGAGTCGGTTCCGATGTTGGATATGACCCGTCCCGCCTCCCGTCGGATCGGGTCCCTCCGCGGCCCCGGGCCCGCTACAGTGTTTCTCCTCTGTCGGAGTCACCTGAAAAGGAAATTGGGCCATCTGATGAGGCTTCGCCCACTGATGATTTTCGGGCCTACAACGAGTTGCTCCAAAGAATGGCGAAAGCCTTGGACCTTGAAGTGACTTCCACTGAATCTAAATTTACTGATAAGATATTGCAACATATCTATTCGGGATCTACTCCCTCGATTGCCTTTCCCCTTATTGAGGGGTTTGCTGATCTTTGGAAAAAACTGCAGTCTCGACCTGCGTCTGCTACCGCCACTAATCGGAAAGTGGAAAGCTTGTACAGAACCAAAGATGATGCTCATCCGTTCCTGGCCGTTCACCCTCCTCCATCCTCACTTGTCACTGAGGAGATGCAAGCTCGGCCTCGCCAGGGCTCGCTGTCGGCTCCAACTGACAAGGATAGTAGAAAGATCGATGCCTTGGGCAGGAAGTTGTATACTTCAGCTACGTTTGGCATCAAAGTGGCGAATTATGCCGCAATGATGGCGGCCTATCAGCTGTTTTTATGGAAGAAGGTGGCGTCTTTTCTTCCTAAGATTCCCGAAGACCAGCGCACTCTGCTTCGGGTCATTCAGGAGGAGGCTGTTCGCCTATCCAGACACCAAATTAATGTTGGGCGAAGTATGGCTGACACTGCGTCTAGATCACTTCTCTCCTCGGTGGTACTGCGCAGGTACGCATGGCTTCGCACGACCGCCCTGCCAGTTGAGACAAGGAACAGGGTTGAGGACCTGCCGTTCGAGGGCACCACCCTGTTTTCAGAGAAAACTGACGAGTTCCTCTCTAAGAAGAGGACCGACCGTCTGACAGCCCGCTCGTATGGGGTTCTACACCAGCCGTCGCAGCAGCCTTCTCGCCCATACTATCGTTCCTTCCAGCGTGGCAGACAACAGCGCTATCAGCCCTATCAAGGGTATGCTTACCAGCCGTGCAGGAACTACCAGAGCCCACAGTCTGCCTTTCCCAGACGGAGGCAGGGCCAACGTCCCAAGCCTGGTTCCCAACAGCATCAGGCCAAGGACCAGGACCAATTGCATAAGCAATTCTGACAATCACAGGGACCTGACCCCACATTTGGGGACAGGCTTAATGCTTTTTTGGATGCATGGTGTTCAATTTGTTCCGATGTTTGGGTTTTGTCTATTATCCAGTTTGGTTATAAAGTTGAATTTCTTGGTTTACCTTACCTACGTCTCCCTGTGTTTTCTTCTGACCCCCCTCGTTCAGAGATCCTGGGAGAGCTATCAGCCCTATTGCAGAAAGGGGCTATAGAGGAGGTTCCGGTTGCTTCAGCTGGTTTGGGATTCTATTCCAACCTGTTTCTAGTGGAGAAGAAGGATGGTGGGCTTCGGCCTATCCTGGATCTTAGGGGTTTAAATAAATTTATACGAGTTCGTAAATTCAAAATGGTTACTTTACAAATGGTTTTGACTTTGTTGCCCCAACAGTCGTGGTTTGCAGTCCTGGATCTGAAGGATGCGTATTTTCATATTTCAATTTTCCCTGAACACAGGAAGTTTTTACGATTTGTCTATGGTCAACGTGTTTTTCAATACAATGTTTTACCCTTTGGGTTGGCCATTGCACCTAGAGTGTTCACCAAGTGTGTGGCAGTGGTGGTGGCTCATTTACGCCTCCAGGGCTGCCAAATCTTTCCTTATCTGGATGACTGGCTCTTGGTTGGTGATTCTGCTGACTCTGTGTCTAATCAGGTGTATCTCACCTTAAATTTATGTTTACGCCTGGGTCTTTTTGTTAATCAGAAGAAGTCCAAGTTGACCCCTGTGCGCTCCATCCAATTTATTGGAGTGATTTTGGATGGTATTAGAGATGCAGGCTTCTTACCTACAGAGCGTGCTTCGAAAATTAAGAGGCTTATTTCGACCCTTCAGAGGTGTCGTTTCCAATCTGTTCGCTTTATCCAGACCCTTTTGGGTTGCATGGCTTCTACTACGGCTGTGGTTCCACTGGCCAGGTTATTTATGCGACCCTTCCAATTGTGGTTCAATTCAGTATTCTCACCGGCCCGTGATTCTCAAAATAGGAGGCTTTCCGTCCCTAGAGGGGTGCTGTCCTCCCTGGAGTGGTGGCTGGATGATGCTAATTTATTTAAAGGGATGGAGTTTGGTTTTCACCAAACTCATCTGTCAGTTACTTCAGATGCTTCCCTTTTCGGTTGGGGGGCTCACTGTGCTGGCCTTTATGCCCATGGGTTATGGTCTGAGTCTGAACGTGAGGAACATATTAATGTTCTTGAGTTACGGGCAATTTTATATGCATTGATCTCCTTTTCAGATGTCGTGCGGAACAAGTCCGTTCAAGTCCTGACAGACAACACGACGGCAATGTTTTACATCAACAAGCAAGGTGGCACGGCGTCTGTGGCTCTCTGCACAGAGGCGATGAGACTCTGGAAGTGGGCCATAGATCATGCTGTCTGGCTGCATGCAGTTCACATCCCGGGGGTACAGAATTCCATGGCGGACCACCTGAGCAGACTCCACAGGGAAAACTACGAGTGGTCCCTCCAGGACAAGTATCTCGCCCCTATCTTCTTGGAATGGGGGACTCCAGAGTTGGACCTCTTTGCGACAGTGGAAAATCGCAAGGTCCTAGCTTATTGTTCCAGAGGAGGAGTAGGCCTAGAATCAAGTGGGGACGCGTTTCAGTTAAGTTGGTCAAGTCCCCTGTGTTATGCCTTTCCTCCGTTCCCGCTTCTGGCACGGGTCCTCGGCAAGATCCAGAGGGACAGGGCGTCCGTCATCCTGGTGACCCTGTATTGGCCGAGGCAACCCTGGTTTCACTCCCTTCTGAGTCTGCAGACTCAATCAATCCGTCTCCCGGTGGTTCCCGATCTCCTGACCTGCGGGGGAGTTCTTCACCACGACATCAGGAGACTCAAACTCACAGCGTGGTTGATCAGGCCGGGGCTGCCTTCTCCGAGGCTGTGACTAATGTTCTCTTAAATGCTAGACGTTTGTCTACCAGGCAGTCTTATGCCCTTAAGTGGGACAAATTTTCTGTGTGGTGTAGTCGCAGGGGTTTGGATCCTTTTGAGTCCACCCTTTCTGATATTTTGGACTTTTTGTGGGAGGTGAAACAGGAGGGTTTGGCCAACTCCTCAGTCAAGGTTTATCTGGCAGCCATCTCTGCTTTTCACCCTCCAGTGGATAGAAAATCTGTTTTTTCCCACTATTCTGCTAAATTATTTTTGCGGGGGTTGAATAATTTGTTTCCCCCTGTGCGGGCTTTGGTCCCTCAGTGGTCGTTGCCCCTGGTTCTGACTCGTTTGATGTCTAAGCCGTTTGAACCCTTGGCTTCCTGTCCACTCCGTTTTTTGTCCATGAAAGTGGCCTTTTTGGTTGCGGCTACTTCAGCCAGGAGGGTTGGGGAGCTAGCAGCGTTATCTTGCGAGCCCCCTTATTTGAAATTCCACCCTGAGAAGGTCGTTCTTCATACAAAGGTCGAGTTTTTACCTAAAGTGGTATCCCGTTTTCATTTGTCTCAAGAATTGGTTCTGCCGGTTTTCTTTCCGACTCCGGCTTCTGAGGCAGAGGCGGCCCTTCATTCTTTGGATGTTCGCAGGGCCATTTTATTTTATTTGGATAGGGTGAAACCGTTTAGGATTGACTCTAATTTATTTGTTTGTTTTGCTGGACAGCATAAGGGTAACCGGGCTTCGGCTCAGACTATCTCTAGATGGGTGGTCCAGGCTATACTGACTTGTTATTCTGCTGCTAACTTACCTTGTCCTTTGGAAGTGCATGCCCACTCCACCAGGTCCCAGGCGTCGTCAGCGGCTCTCTTCAGGGGTGTTCCACTCCAGGACATCTGCAGGGCGGCGACGTGGGCCTCGGCGGATACCTTTGTGAAGCATTATGCGCTGGACATCCTAGATAGAAAGGAGACAGCGGTGGGCACAGCTGTTCTGCACTCCATCTTTGAGTGATGCTTTGGCGTCACCTCCACCCAGGTATTTAGCTTTGGAATCTTCCCATGTGGGACTGCACAGGAAGACCGTAGATGAAAAACAGGTTTTACTTACCATAACTGTTGTTCATCTAGGTCTTCCGTGCAGGCACACATGCCCTCCCTCCTTCCCCGCTAACTCTCTTGGTACTTACCTTGCAGGGGGCGGCGAAAGAGGAACTGAGGGTATGTGAGGGGCGCTCCGCCTCTTAAGGGCCGTTTCGGCGGGAAAGCGGCCGCGCATGCGCGCTGAGAGGCGGGAGCGCCCCCTGGTGGTGTTTAGCTATTAAAATCTCCGGTATCGGCAGGCCTGCGCGTGCGCAGTCCCATGTGTGCCTGCACGGAAGACCTAGATGAACAACAGTTATGGTAAGTAAAACCTGTTTTTCTAAATGCTCTCTGGGTAGTTCTCCAGGTGAGTTCTGTGGCAGAGTCAGACCCGTTTCCTGTCCCAGCAAATCTCACTCCCCATCATTCCTTCACGGGCTGAGCCATTCAGCTTTTCTGCATCTCTCCCCCCAAAATAGTTTACAAGCTGTGTATTTACTTTCTGTTTTTGTGTATGAATATATCTAGTAGTGTTTGGCCAGGCAAATAAAACACCATTTGACGTAATAAGGAGGGGGGAGGTTGGCTTGTGTTCATGGCTGATCATTCATAGAAAACTTTAAATACAGGATGTCATATTGGATCCAGCAGTTACCCTTGGATGAGCTGAATGGTGCATCCGGCTGCAAATTCTTTGCTAAATGAGAATGGCCTGGCAAGGGTGATGCTTCCTTCCGCCTGATGCTGCATGCATATGGAGGGAACAGAGCATGTCCCGGTTCCCAATGTCAGTCTCATTATGCACCAGTGCATTATTGGTGTGCAGTCTTTATCTCCTCAGGCAGATGGAATGCTGTGGAAACAGTTTGTGATTGATTGTGGATGCAGAGTGTCCTATAAAAAGGAGCATTTGCCTGGGTTTATTTCCTACAGAATTACAATCGGGTGTTGGCAAACAGGCTGGAAATGTTGCGAGTGGGTAATGAATGGTGTAATTTTCAGCAGGAGTCTGAAAAGATTTTTTAAAAAGCCTGGCTAGCTTGTGATTCAGGGCTATTGCAATTTTGCACTGAGTTAGACTCGGGGTTCTCGGCAGGATAAGACCTGGGGCAGCAGCTGATTTCAAAGGGAGGTAAATGCAAAACGCATTCCAGTGGGCAAGGAGTCCAAAACAAAGGAGGCAGTCCTGCAGATGCATTCTTTCCCACATTTCACAGATGGGAAAAGGATGCTCTTGTGGACTTGTAAGGACACTTTTTGCACCCACTTGAGTTTCTGCTCCCCCTTTACTTTCTTTTATTTGAAATATTTGTATGCTGCCTTTCTACCCAAACAGGGTCCTCAAGGCAGCAAATATGAAAAAATTTAAAACAAAAGTTTAAAAAATATAAAAAACCAATAAACAGACTCATACAAACACACTACCCAAAGAATAGGGAAGAGGGCAAGTAACAGTTATTGGGGTAGGCCAAACAAAACAAAAAAGTCTTCATGCACTATAGGAAGACAGCAGTAGAGGGGGACAGACAAATCTCACTGGGGAGGGAGTTCCAATGTTTGGTGCAATAACCAAGAAGGCCCTTTCTTGTGTTGCTATCTATCTAAACTCGGATGGTGGGGGCAGCAGAAGATGACTGGAGTGAACAGGTAGGTTCATATGGAAGAAGGCTGGCCCAAGCTTAGGGTTGCCAGGTCTTCTAACCCCCCTGGGTGGGAGGTCAGAGGCCCGGCACTTACCTTGTGTTGTGTCTCTTTCTCGTGCGTGCGCTCCCAGGCTGCGCAATGATGTCACTTCCAGGAAGTGACATCATTATTCAGGGCACGTGCCACCCTGGGAGCGCTCCTGTGCTCTGCAGGGTGCCGAATCAGCCTGGATTCGGCCCAACTTGGGCTGGATTCAGCCCAACTTGGGCCTGAATTGGGCTGCTGCAGAGCACGTTCCATTGTGGCTGGATTCAGCCTGAATTGGACCCCAGTCTGGCTGAATCCAGCCCAAATTGGGCTCGATTCAAGCTGCTGAAGAAGTGAGCTGTGGTTCATGAAAGCTCATACCCTACCACAAATTTTGTTAGTCTTATCGGTGCTACTGGACTCTTGCCCTTTTCGACTGCTACAAACTAACACAGCTACCCATCTTAACCTTTTTTGAAAAAAATCTGTTTGCAATCTTCATGTCCAGTGGGGGGAAAGCTTTTGGGAAACTTCAAAATCTCAAACCTACCTTGAACTGCTCACCAGATCTCTCATAGATCAGGATTCACTCTGAAGAGCAATCTGAGGAAGGAGGATCAAGCATTGACTGCTAAATCCATTCTAAATGGATTTGTGATCAACCCAAGTTTTGGAGCGTATTTGCATGAAAGCTGTGCTGTCAATCCAATCCTCTCCTGAGGCAAGAGCAGGGCTTTTTTTCAGCAGGAACGCGGTGGGACGGAGTTCCGGAACCTCTTGAAAGTGGTCACATGGTTGGTGGCCCCGCCCCCTGATCTCCAGACAGAGGGGAGATTAGATTGCCCTCTGCGCCGCTCAGCAGCACGGAGGGCAATCTCAACTCCCCTCTGTCTGGAGATCAGGGGCCACCAGCCATGTGACCACTTTCTCCGAGGGCAACTCACTGAGTTCCACCCCCTCTTTTCCCAGAAAAGAAGCCCTGGGCAAAAGCAATCCTAAGCAGGTCTGCTTTGAAGGCAGCTTGGAGAACCTCTAGTCAGTGCCCTCCCCCCAAATGCAGGAAGTCTAAGGCCACCTGGACAGGTAGTTATCTGGCCTCTGCTTGTAAGTCTCCAGTGAGGAAAAGCCCCTGTCCTCCTAAGTATATACTGCGGAAGCCTCTCCTGGTGTTTATTCAAAATGTATCCACCTGTAACTTAAGCCTGTTATATCCAGTCTACTCCTTTGGAGCAGCAGAGAACAAGTCTTTGCCCTCTTCCAGGTAAAAGCCCCTTAGGTATTTCAGAAATACCATCACATCCCCTCTCAATGTTCTCTTCTCCAGGGTGAAGTAGCCTAGTTTCCTCACCCTTCCTACATTGGACTTTTGTGCCAGACTGCCAGTCATCTTGGTTGCCCTTCTGTGGACCCATTCCTGAATGGAGGGATTGCCTAGCATCTGGGCAACCAGATGGCTTTTTGCTGCAAATCAGCTAGGAGGATTTGAGGTCCAAAGCAAGAATCCTGATCTGCCAGGACCATGAAGGACACAAGCCAGAATCCAGTGGGAAGGACCTAAGCTAGGGAAAAGCATGTGAAAGTAACCATGTGAAGAGGGCCAAGTGCTGCAACAGAGCTTGTTCTCAGGGTACACGGCAGGGTAAGAATACCTCAGGATCTGATTTTGGGGGTGCTGTAGCAGTTCCTGACGTCGCTTAGAGGCAAGGGAGTGGATCCAACCACCTCCAAGGAGCCTTTCTGGAGAAAGAGGGGTCCTCAAGCCAGGTAGGGCTCAAGTTCAAGCTAGCAGCAGGTGATGGGCCAGACCATATTTGCCTCCTAGACCTGGGCAAGCCAGGTATCTTCCTCATTCCCACGTGGGTCATTTCTTCACAGGGGATGCCTTAACTGGGTTTCTCTACTTTTCTTTGAGTGGCTTAGGAGTGCTCCATTTTCCAGGCACAGTAACCCAGGATCTAGGCAAATAGTGTCTTTGAAGAAAGCTTTAATGGGGATGCAAGCTCTGAGCCAAGGCCTTTATAGGGTCTGGTGGCCAGTGATTAGCTCAAGGGGGATCAACTGATTGGTGTCAAGATGGATCTGGCATTTTATTTCTTTTAAGCTGCCTTTTCACCCAACTTAGGGTCCTGCAAGTGGGAAACTGCAGGGGCCTAGCTGTATGTGTGTGGGGAGGGTCTGTTTGAGACACCCTTGCCTGGCACTGCAAGATCCATAACCATGAGGAGGAAATCTTTTGCTGGGCCAGCTGACATCTTCAAGACGTCCTTGGTTGAATCCCTGGAGATCAAGATCTGGTGGCTTCATTACAACCGTTATGAGAAAACTGTCCCTCAGCTTGTCCTCTAGGGATGCCCACTCCTGTGTCTGTTGATAGCACACACACACTCCTCCCCTAAGCTCTGGCTGTGGGCCCTCCCCAGCACCTCTGCTTCTCACATGCTTCATCCAAGGACCTTCTCTGCCTTGGATGTCCTTTTATGTGGTTCACTGATCCCTGACACCCGCCTTGAGTCTTCTGATGGATGATGGGCTAGACCTGCCATAGATTAAAGCAACGGAGTACAAACTGGCACTCTAACCAGGCTTTTGATACAACCATAAGGGGGAGGCTGGCCACACTCACCACAACCACAGCAGCATGTATATCTGAACGCCTTTTGGATGGGATGCTCACGTGGGTGCTGAGCCCGTGGAATCATTCTCCCCACCTGCCGGGGTGAGGCTTCTAAAGCTGGACTCTGCAGCACTTGTTGCGGAGGGATGTGAAGGTATCTTCCTGTGACCTGCCTGGCTTTTGTCCTGCTGGGAGCCTCTTCATCTCGCCCAGTTCCATTGTCGCCACCATTACTAACGTTCTTCCTTCTACCCCATTATGACACCATTTTGATGGGGGTTGATGGAAACATAATATTGGAAGTAGGCATTCATTTTACCAAGGAATGATTTGGCATGTGGTCCTGGAAAATAATTTAAAAAAATCTAAGTTTGATTTACACAAGGAAGACAGGAAATGGGGATTTTCAAGCTGAACCAGCCCGGTGAGCAATTCTGTTCCTCTTGCTTTGGGTGAGCTGTTTGGAAGAGACACACAGTTACAGCCACCCTGCATTTCCACCAAGTCCTACATAATTCTCCTCCTTACTGCAGCCCCCATCCCACATGGCTTTTTTCCATACCGATCCCATGATCTTTTGGATGGCCGAAGGGGACCCTCAATTCCATTGCTTCACTAATGGATCTGACCCATAGTTCTCATTGGTGGAAAGACAGACATTTCGATGAATTGGATTTCCCCTGGTAGTATTTGGAAACTGCCTTCTTGGATGCTGAAGCATAGATGGGGCCACCTGAGTTTCTGCTTGCTTGTTCAAACTGTCCCAGGACTCTTGTCTCAGAGAAATTTGATTTGGGTCTGCGAGTCAGAATGATTTCCCCGTCCTCCTCTTTGAAGGCCCTGCTTTTCCATTAAGGCATCCATCTGTGTCTGTGCAGCTGTGACATCCTTCCAGAGTGACGCTGTCCATCTCCTTCTTTATTACTTTGAAATGACTTTGGGTATTGCTTTAACTCATCCTGGCCAAGGCTGTTTCATTTGCAAAAATGCCCAGAAGCATTGAAAGAGAAGGGGAATGGATTGTTGTTGCCCCTTTCCCTTTAAGGGCCATGAGCCCACATTATATCCAGGTTTCCAAGGTGAGGGTGCTAGACAGCTTGCATGGTCTAGTGGTTAGAGTGTTGGGCTAGGATCTGAGATTTCCGGGTGCAGATCCCTACTCTGCCATGAAAGATTGCTGGGTGACCTTGGGCCAATTCTTCTCTCTCAACCTAACCTACCTCACAGGGTTGTTGTAAGGATAAACATGGGGGAGGTGAGAATAATGTGAGCCGCTTTGGGCCCCCATTGGGAAAGAAGGCAGGGTATAACTGAAAAAAGTAAATGCATAAAAAATAGTAGAATCAACACCTCTCTTTTTGTCCTGTGCAGTAGGCAAGTACAGGATAGGTATTTTGCAGGACTGTATTTCTTGGAAAGAGAGTGCTCTGGACGAAGAGAGCTGTGGCTCTTGAAAGCTTATGCTACAATAAAATTGGATAGTCTTAAAGGTGCTACTGGACTCTTTACTATTTTGCTGGACACTTATGTTGCTTTTTGTAATCAAGTATTTCCAGCTGCTATAGGGGGAGCAGATGGATGCATTCAGGCACTCCGGCCGTCCTAAAGCACTTCTCCTCCCCCCTCCCTCACCCTCACCCATCGTTTCTTGTCAGCTACTTGTATCAACTGGGCCTAGCTGGAGTCAAATTGTGAGAGTTCAGCCCTCCTTCCCAAATAGGAGGGGAGTGGCAAAAAGTCCAAGGACTTGGAGAAGCTCTCAGCTTGGGGGCTTCGGAATGCATCACCCCCGAAGTTGCCTCCTAAGCATCTCTCTTTTATCTCGTACAAATCGAAGCGGCAGTGTTTTATTTTTGTTCTGTTACTTGCTCCACGTTTCTCCCTGCAAAACGAACACTTTTTTGACATGATCGGTAAATCTACTATACTCTGTGGGTATATTCTCCATATAAATCATATTCATTGTACATAAAGATTGCAAATAAAACTGTTCTGCGTGTGTACACAATAACATGAATTCACAAATTCAACAGTACAAAATGGAGGGTAGAACTCTAACATAAATCTAAAAAAGAATGACCTGAGGAAGATTCACTCGTACCTCCCACTACCTGCACTTGGAAACTTGACATCTCTGCTGCCCTGTAGAAATCAGGATTTGAATTCTGCCCCGTGGAAAATGGTGTTTTGTGGGTTTAAGAATAGCATGGAGCCCAAAGCTCAACATTCCCAGCAACCAGTGTCAGGGGAGGCCTCTTCTGCCCCTTCTTCTTACAAGAGGCTATAGAATAAGGGCCTTGGGATTGCCAGCTCCAGCTTGGGAATTTCCATAGAGATTGCAGCCGATGCCTGTAGAGGGCAAAGTTTGGGATGGGGTCGGAGGGAAGGAACTCAGCAGAGGTGTGCTGCTGTGGAATCTGCCCTCCAAAGCGGCCATTTTCTCCAGAGGCTAATATAAATACAATTATTACCGTGCTTAAACTAAAATCCAAATATTTTTAGTAATCTCTATCATACACTTACATTCAATACAATGTATTCTTACAAGGATACACAGTTCCTTTAAGGGATCATACACAATTCCAAAAATGCAAAGAATTGCACAAAATTCCGAAGGTAAATGTGAGTTGATGGCTATAATCTGGAGCTCAGCTGGAATTCCGGAGAATGGCAGCCCTAATTCTTCACTCCCTGTGGAATTAAGTGCCACAGGTTGTGTTTGCAGCACTTGTGGAAGTGAGCAAAGGAATGCACCTGCTAGCGATGCTCTGATCAGTGCCAAGCAAAGCTCTGAGTTTAATGTCCACGAAAAAGCGTAGGCTGTGGTGACGGCTGTTTGGCCGCTTCGGAGCGAAGGGTTGTAAAAACCGCAGTAAACAGGGAGCTAAGAATAGCCCAGCGGAGGGACCATGTCTGACTTCCAGGGTTTTTTTGAAAAAAGAATTATTTGCAATAAAACACCCAGCCATGCTCCAGGAATGCAAATGGCTGTTGGGCTTGAGTTTCAGTATTTCAGAATGATGCTGACTTTTCATAGCGGAAGGTGTGAGTGGGGCTTGATTTAACTGATACTCCGGCAGGAAACTGAGGAATGCAGAGCGCATGGGATGCTTCTTACAAGAGAAGTTCCCTTCCGTCTTCCTTGTTCTCTCCGATGTGACTAAGAAATACAGATCTGTCTATCCAGTACATTTTTTTCTTCCTGCTTGAGGCAGGATATACAGTTCTCCCTTCCTCTGCTTAACCTTGCACTGATCCTGTGAGGTAGGTAAAGCTGAGAGAGACTGTGACTGACCCAAGGTTACCTAGTGAGCCTCCTTGGCAGACTGGGGAATCGAACCTGGGTCTCTCAGATTGTAGTCTAACACTCTCGCCACTAGACTGCTCTGCCCCTCTCTTGATACTCTCCTGGAAGAGGACTTGCTGTCCTGAAAAAGTGATGGATCTGATCTCCCTCTCCAAGCAAAGAGGCATGTCGGAATGAATTCAGAAGTCTAGAGATGAGGGCCGGGTGAATAAAAATAAACTCTGCCTGTCACTGTCAATGAAAAAAAAGAGTACATGCTAATATTGTTAGGGATTCTGCATTCATTATTACCTCATTCTGGCTGAAAAGCATCTCCTCCCACTGTATGTGAGTATTTTTTCAAATGCCTTTTTATTTGTCTACCTAAGGCAGACATTGGAAGCCTTCATTTGCCAGAGTTTTTTAAAAAGGTGACATTATTGCATCTGATAGAAATGGAGCAGCAAAGAACATTAGCTGTGTATTGGAAGAGATTGCATTGGGTCACAATCCCAATATTACTTGAGCTTTTATGAACAGTTGAAGGCAATTCCTGGACCACCCACCTCTTCTATCAGCTGCAGAGATCTAAGAATTGGAAGTCCAACCTATAACAAATATGGACTGGCCAGCCTAAAAGGTGAAGGTGCTTGTTGACTGACAGAAGATGGTGAGTTACTTAGACCTGGTTGATGGGTATTCTGGTTTGGTTGTACTCACAGCTAGCAATGTCCTTTGCCAAACATGGAACCAGTGAGATTTTCTAGAAGCCCCCTTGAAGAGAGGGAGACATGGAGAAGAGAAGTGATGGGGCCAGGGGTGTAGTGGTTAATGCATTGGACTAGGATCTGGGAGACCCAGGTTTGAATCCCTGCTGTGCCATAGAAGCTGGCTGGGTGAACTTGGGACAGTCACTCTCTTTCAGCCTAACCTACTTGACGGGGATGTTGTGAGGATAAGACAGAGGAGAGGCGAATGATGTAAGCTGCTTTGGATCTCCATTGTGGAAAAGAGGGAGGTGTAAATGAAGTAAATAAATAAATCCCCTCTTGGTGCTTCAAGTGCATGCTTGGGTGGTACCAGAGGTGAGACCCGGTTAATGCTGCTGGTGGTAGGGAAAGGCCACAAAAAGCAAGACAATGAGAGTGGCCAGCAAAGTCAATTCAGTGTCCAAGTCAACTCAGCCCAGGATGTCTTTCTGGAGGACTTTCCTTATGCTAGCAGAGCCAGTTAAGCTAGAACTCCTAATGGAGAGCAGGAAATGGGATGGTTGTTGTGGGTTTTCCGGGCTGTATTGCCGTGGTCTTGGCATTGTAGTTCCTGACGTTTCGCCAGCAGCTGTGGCTGGCATCTTCAGAGGTGAAGATGCCAGCCACAGCTGCTGGCGAAACGTCAGGAACTACAATGCCAAGACCACGGCAATACAGCCCGGAAAACCCACAACAACCATCGTTCTCCGGCCGTGAAAGCCTTCGACAATACAGGAAATGGGATTCTTATAAGTAGGGAGGGTTGGATGGATCCACCTTGCACATTTCCTGTTCCTTTCCTGTCCCCCACATTGTGGAAGGGAAAAGGACCCACAGCTCACATCTACGTGGAAATTGTTGTCTGGGGCTTGGGAGCTCTTCCTCCAGGGAAGGCCTTGGTTGAGAATTGTGGGTGGAGCGTAGAAGAAGGGGGTTGGAGGAGGCAGCAGCCGGATGCTACTTAGTGGAGAAATTGAAGGCTGGCCTTTGCCCTCTTCAGCCATTAGGCTGTTGTTGAACAGACTTGCTGTTCAGCTTGAGCGTGCGCGCGGGGGGCGGGGGGTGCCTCTCTGACCTGGAGTGGGCTTTTTTAACCTGGGAACCAAAGCTATGGTTGATGCAAAGTTGATGCTTCTGTTGCAGTGCCGTAGATCAGGACGTATTGCGGGTCAGAGGTGCACCCAACCAAGCTCCAGCAAGTCTTGAAATGAGAGAGGAAATGCCATTCGTTGGATTGATCTGGTTTTGGAACAACCACACATCTTCCTTCTTCTGTCTGGCACAAAAGCAAATATCCACTCAGTCAGAGGGACTGCAAGCATCCCAGCCCCATGCGTATTCAATGGATTTCCTTTGAATGGGGGGGGGGGATTCTGCAGTTTCCATATCTTTTTATTGCATCTTCTTTGTTGCCTGTTGAGCGAAAGCTCTGGTGGAAGGAAGGGATGATACTTTGATCTTTCTTCCTTTCCATGGTCCAAGCACTGGTGACTCAAGTCTGTCTGAAAATGAAAGGCAGTGCAGTCAGACTGGTTGCAGATAAATCACCTGCTTAAAGACAAGGGCGGTGTCTTTCTGAACAAAACACATGAGGAACGGGGGTGGAGTGGCAGGAAAAACCATCCATAGAAAAGGTCACCACCTCCTGACCTGGCTGTGCTCCTCCAAGGGAGGGAGGGAGGGAGAGTCAGCCCACCTGCCTGCTTAGCCAGCCCTGCACTGCCTTCCTGTGTCAGGTTTGCCTTCCTCATGCCAGGCTTGGCTTGGCAAACCTTTCTCGCCATTGGATGGGCCTGGCCTAGGTGGGGGAATGGGCCAGCAGCCCACTAGAAGAAGTCCCACCAGGAGAGGTCCCACCAGGAGAAGTCAAAAGTCCCTCTCAAAAGTGGACTTTGCAAGAGAGCAAGGAGTTCCTGGCTGTGGAGTTGGCACCAACCTGACTCCATAACTTGAGTGCACTGTCTCGTGTATGAGTGTGTGTGTGTTGTGGAAGAGCATAGTGGAAGTCAGACCTGGAGGCAGGGCTTTTATTCAGCTGGAGCACGGTGGAACAGTGTTCTGGCACCTCTTCAAAATGGTCACATGGCCGGTGGCCCCGCTCCCTGATCTCCAGACAGAGGGGAGTTTAGATTGTCCTCCGTGCCACTTGGCGCAGAGGGCAATCTAAATTCCCCTCTGTCTGGAGATCAGGGGGTGGGGCCACTGGCCATGTGACCATTTTCGCCGAGGGTGATTTAAACTTTAAAAAACTCCCCCCATGTTCCAGCTGACCCAAAGTGACGTCATTGTGCGGTCCTGAGTTCCACCACTGAGTTCCACCACCTCTTTTCCCAGAAAAAAAAGCCCTGCCTGGAGGACCTGGGCCGATTCCAGATGACTAACCTTAAAGCGTTTCATGCCGCCCTCTTCCGGATCGCGATGGGGAAAATGCGAAATATCGCGTTTCCTCGCGCGAGTTTTGTGCGATGATGCGCAAAACTCGCGTGAGGAAACGCGATATTTCGCATTTTCCCCGTCGCGATCCGGAAGAGGGCAGCATGAAACGCCTTAAGGTTAGTCATCTGGAATCGGCCCTGTTCTCAAAGCCTCTGTTGATCAGGCAAGGGAGGAAGGCCATTCTGCTAGCATTCCTGCTGGCATGGTCTTCATGCTGCAGCCAGCTGCAGGGGTGAAGTTGTGTGCTTCTTTTCTCTTCTGTGCCCAAAGAGGACCCTGGGCCCTGAGCATGCTCAGTCCAAGGGCACTGTGGGAAGGACTGTGCCTCAGTGGTAGAGCACCTGCCTTACACGTAGAAGGTTCCAGTTCAATCCCCAGCATCTCCGGTTAAAATGATCAGGTATTTGATGTGAAAGACCTCTGCCTGAAACCCTGGAGAGCAGCTGTCAGTCTGAGTAAGCAATACTTGATGGACTACTTCATACGCATGTAAAGAATCCAGTAGCACCTTTAAGACTAACCAACTTTATTGCAGGATAAGCTTTCGAGAACCACAACTCTCTTTGTCAGACTCTATCTTCATATGTATGCTTTTCATACATATGTAAGCTCAAGAGGATGGTCCCCAGCTTTGGACCCTGTGGTTCTTGATTGTCACAGGTCCCATTTGGGAATGGTCCTTTGGCAGAAAAATTGAATGTTGCAGGGATGAAAAGTGTCTTGGAACTGAGCGATGGAAGCCCCTTGACACCTTCTCAGTTTACTTACATGTGTTACAGAAAAAGTTGTTAATTTGCAAATTGAGTGTTACATTGAGAGGTTAAAAAAAGGAGGCACAAAATGTACAACCATTGAATTTGCTGGGTTTGAAGTCTTTGCAGAAAGGAATCCTGGAGGGTGAGACTGGAGCCAAATCAATGCATGGTAACGTTACTGTATTGCAAGATGCTCTAGGATTCACCCAAAACTCTATGGTAGAAACTGGTGGTCCTTTAGCTCTTAGCTTGTGGCTTGCAGTCTGAGGCCTTGACAGATCGCCTCCCTCACAGTGGATTCCAGTCGAGGCTAACATGGAGAGGGGCTGTGACTCAGTGGGTAGAGTCTCTAGTTTGCATGCAGAAGGTTGCAGGTTCAATTCCTTGCATCTCCTGTTGAAAGGACGAGGTTTCAGGCGATGCAAAAGAACTCTACCTGTGACCTGGAAGAGCCACTGCCATTCTGAGTAGTCAATACTGACCTAAATGGACCAATGGTCTGATTCAGTGGAAGGCAGCTTCATATGTTGACGTTTAAAGAGCTTTTTTGTTTTTTTATATTTGTACTTTATTTCTTCAAATGGGTTAAATTGGTGTTTTTTGTAAGCTCATTTGGTCCCTATTGGGGAGGAACACAGATGCCCTTAATCGGGGTCCCCAACCATTTTGAGCCTGTAGGCATCTTTGGAATTTTGAGGCTGGATGGCAGGTGCCACTGCAAAGTGGCTGCCACAGGAGGCAGAGACAAGCACGCACACATAGACAAAAGAGGAAGGGGGGGTGAGGACAGGAATATAAACACAAACACAGAAGAAGCCCAAGTTGGGATAACACACGCACACAAAAGATGATGACCAGTGGGGGAAAGGGAGGACAAAACACACAGACAGAAAACAACAAAGGGGAGGGGGATAAAATACACCAAATTATTCTGCCTTCACAATTACCCTGTCTAAATTTCCTGAAGCACGTGGCAGTCACCTGGGGAGGTGCCTATGGATGCTGCAGTGCCCATGGGCACCATGTTGGAGAACCCTGCCCTAAATAAAGAAATCAGGTGCCTTCAGACTATAGCCTAGTGACAGTCTGCAATTTCTGTTGACTGACTTAAAACAACAACAACACTGCTGAGTTTGCTAACTCAAGAGGGCACATCAGGGTGATTGTCAAATGACCTTGTCCTGACAGCAACCCACATGCGCGTTTGTACATGCTGCACTTGTAACATGATTTCTTCTTGCTTGAATGTGGTAATCTTGTGCCAACTCCAGGCACACCGGGAGAGTGTTGATGCTCCTTAGAGGCTCAGGTCATTCTTGGCCATCAAGAGGGGGCTGGTGTTCCCTCCTGGGCCACTGCCACTGCTCGCTGGGTCCAAGCTCGGGACCTGCAGAAACTTGACATGCACCTGGCCAGTAGAGGCCTAGGAAGTGATGGATGTGCCTTGCTCAGAGCGACAAAACTCCTCGAACCAGTCCTGCGCAGCGGCACGCTTTCCAATCAAGAAACCTATTTAGTGTATCCAGAGTTTAGCAGTTCCCATTATTACAAATACGTGTTTTTGGAGTGCCAGCTTCACAGCATTGGCTTTAATTTCCTTCCCGGCAGATGTGTCAAGGCAGCAGCACCAGTCTGAGATGCATATTTTGCCTGCTAATGTGCTAGCAGTACGCACTTCCTTTCTTTTTATTGCTTAGCCAAACCTTGTGCAGGGAGAAAAAAAAAGAAGAATTGGGGCAGTCCATTGCGGAAGATTCAAAGATCATCGTGCCTTTAAGAGCCATTTGGGGCATGTTAAAAATCAAATGTATCTAAGGGGAAAGCTGTACTTAACTTGATGGCAGGTATTATGGCAGGAAAGATTTATTTCGCACTTTTGGCTGCATTGCAGTTTGCTGATGTGGCTTGCCTTGCGAAGCTGGTATAGAGTAGGGGCCCGGGGGGCATCTGGGAGGCAAGTGGATTGTTCTGCCCTTGCTCCGGAGAACTCAGCCAGTCAGGTCCTTTATAGGGCTTGGTAGACTCTTGTGAACATATATGAACGCATGAAGCTTCCTTATACTGAATCAGACCCTTGGCCTACCAAGGTCAGTATAGCCTGCTCAGCCCGGCAGTCTCTCTTCAGGGTCTCAGGTATCATCTCAGGGCCTTTCACATCACCTACTACCAGGTCTGTTTAACTGGGGATGCCAAGGATTGAATCTGGACATTTAGTTCATGGACTGTGTAAATGTGGTTGCAACCTGCTGCACCAGATATGCTACTAATGACAAATTTATGATCTAATTTTAGCTGCGCTGCACTGTGGCTTAGTGGCAGAGCATCTGTTTGGCATGCAGAAGGTTCCAGGTTCAATGCCCAGCATCTCCCTTTAAAAGCATCAGCGAGGAAGTGATGCGAAAGGCCTACACCTGAGATTCTGGAGAGCTATTGTCAGTCAAAATAGATATCACTGACCTTGGTGTTTTCTGCATGGACAGTTACACTGGTTTTCTGGGTATTCGATCTGCAAGGTTCAGATCGGCTTTGAGCCTCTGTAAGTCTGCACTTGAGGGAATCGAACTGAGTTCGTGTCTATTTTTTTTCTGCACTAGAGAAAAGCCTAATTTCTGTAGCAAGCTTTCTGTTTTGTTGATCGGCTGAGGACACGTCAGCTTTGTCAGTTGATCATATAAGGACATGTCATTTTTTTCTGTTGATTGGCTGAGGTCAGGTCAGCTTTGTCAGCTGATCGGCTGAGGAAAATTACAAGGTTTTTGTTTTGTTTTTAATGCACCAAGATTGCAATGTTGCAACACTGTTGTTTAAAATAATAATAATAAAAAACCTTGATTTCCTTCTTTCTGCTGAAGTTAGCAAACAATAGACTTTTTAGTTCTTTCTTAAAATTTTGGATAGCCATATTGCAGCTGATTGGCCAAGGAAACTTGCAAGGCTTTTTTATGTACAATGCTGCAACGTTGCTGTTTAATTTTTTTTAAAAAGTAACAACTGGATTGGTTGCTGTTCAAAGCATCCAGGGGGATAAAGGGGAGGCTGAAACGCAGGGCCACGGCCAGGCCTCACACTGAAGTAAGCATTCTGCACTTCAAAAAAAAAACCATGGGTTGACTTAGCTGGGGGAAAAAACCACTGGGGTATGTGTGCAGGGAGAAAAACTGAGGAAAACTTAGGGGAAAATCAATTCTGCAGTTGATGCAGCCTTTCACCGTACAGAACGCAAAAAGTCTTGAAAGCAGTTTTGATCCCCGTGGCGCTGAGTGGTAAGCTGCAGTACTGCCGCCCAAGCTCTGCTCAAGACCTGAGCTCGATCCTGGCGGAAGCTGGGTTCAGGTATCCGGCTCAAGGTTGACTCAGCCTTCCATCCTTCCAAGGTCAGTAAAATGAGTACCCAGTTTCCTGGGGGCAAAGTGTAGATGATGGGGGAAGGCAATGGCAAACCACTCCATAAAAAGTCTGCCAAGAAAACGTCGTGATGCGACGACCCCTCCCGTGGGTCAGTAATGACTCGGTGCTTGCACTGGGGACTAACTTTACCTTTACCAGAGTATCTTTCTTGACCATGTGTGTAGAACTCTGGAGAGAAATCGATGCAGTGTGAGGCCAAAACCAACAAAAAAAAGGCCAGTGTGGAAAAGATCCTTGTTAGACCCGTGGTCTGACTGGGTATAAGGCTGCTTCATTTAGGGCTCAAAGGCAGGACATCTTTTCTGGATGCAGAAGGTCCCAGTTTCAACACCTGGCATGGCCACTTTAAAAGATCGGGTAGTGGGTGATGTGAAAGTTCCTGAGACTCCGGAGAATACCTGCCAGTCAGCGTAGAGAAGACTGAAGTCGAGAGGCTTACGACCAGACTCCGTATAAGGCACCTTCATGTGTTCGCAAAGCTGCCCTGCTCAAGAGGAATTGTGACAGAAAACATCCAAGCCAGCTGATCAGGCATTGGCCTCAGGTGGAGGTGTTAAAGCACGCCCAGCTATTGTGCATGTATCAAAATTCTCTATGTCTCTGCTGTGAACACATCACCTAGCATCTTCCATAACCTCCTGATGAGGGTCCCAGCGCACACCTGCGGTAATGACGGCTGTGGGAAGCGGTGGAGATTTTGGCAAGGTGAGGGAATGTGGCTGTGAGGGCGGCCTCTGGGAAAATGCTTGACTGAATATCTGCAGAAGGGATCCCTATCATTTTTCTGAGAAATCAGAGTGAGGTAATGTTCCCTAGTGAGTTCAGGCACTCTGTGCATGGTGTGAGCTACAGATTTGAGAAACTAACACTGCTTATTAACACTGGGCTGCTTTTGAGCTTGACTGGGAAGTTAGATCTGGTCCAGAATGTGGCAGTACATGTCCTTACTAGGACACCGTTTAGGGTACATATCCATCCTGTGCTGAGCCAGCTGCACTGGCTTCCAGTCGAGTTCCAGATCCAGTTCAAGGTGTTGGTTTTAGCATTTAAAGCCCTTCACACATTGGGACCTGCATACCTACGGGATCACCTCACCCATTATGTCCTCTGCAGGGCCCTGTTCACTGTGGATAAGCAGCTCTTGGTGGTCCCTGGCCCAAGGGACATTTGGCTGCTTATATCAGGGCCAGGGCCTTTTCTGCCCTGGCTCCGTCCTGGTTGAACGCACTCCCAATGGAGATCTGGGCCCTGCGAGACCTGTTGCAGTTCCGCAGGGCCTTTGGCTGAGAGCTAGCAAACTGTCCCCTTTCCTGACTGCCATGCTCAACCTGCAACCATCCTGGACCCGTATCATGGCTGTGCCCGTGGTTTTTATAGTAGTTTTACAGTAGCCTGGTATTGTTAGAGTCACCTAGATTTTAGCTGTCAAATTGGTTTTATGATGTTTTAATTGTATATTTTCTTTTGTTAGTAGGGTATAAGTCGAATAAAATAAATAAAATAAATTGTGCTCCTGAAGTTCCTAAACTTGGGGAGCAATCCTAAGCAGGTCTACATAGAAGGGGGTCCCCATTATATTTAATGGGGCTTACTCTCAGGAGAGTGTTCTTAGGATTGCAGCCTTGGTGTTTCCAATTACACCAGGATTCTCCTTTGGGAGAAAGTAGTGTGCTTTATTGCATTGGTCTTTATCTATTCCTTGCAGAGAATTGTGTCATAATTTTGTCTTCAGATGTGCTACAAGCGGGCTGGAATGAAGTGGCTGACAGTGTTCCCGAAAAGAGGTTGTGATCTCTGGTTCCTCCATTTTAATAGAGCATCACATGGACATCACAGTGAAGCTACTCCAGCATATCTCCAAGACCTGCCCACTGTGTGAGAAATCCACAGATTCCAATAAGTGCACATACAATCTGTGTACATGTACTCATGATTTTTCATCATATGTGTGTTGAGTAAGTCTCATGGTGGATTCTGCTCAGCATGTGATTTAAACACCCACAGCTATCCAGGTACCAATCCCTGGTTTGGCTGGCTCATTCTTACAAACCAATGTGTACAGGTCCATACCGGATATATGTGCATTCACTAGAAAATGTGAACAGGGCTACTCATAAGTCGTAACAGCTCTCAAGGGAAGAAGAGCTGCTGAGCCAATATAGAGGCAGTAAATGTTTTGTGAGGGGTGGTGAGAAGTGCCCTCTTTCTGAAGGTACCATCACCGAAGTCCCTACTCCTGTCTATTTTAAGTATATTCCTGTCTCATATACCCTGATATCCCAGATGGGATTTATATAGTGCTCCGGACAGCTGTGTTTGACTGCAGACTTGATTAGTAATCTAAGCTCTTCCTGTATAGATGCGGCAGGAAGGGGGATTTTCTTCCCACTCAATGAACAGTGGGAGTGTTTATCCCTGTGCCTGTTTTTTTGCCAGTGTAACTCTACACCAAATGCCAGCATGGTGTAGCTGTTAGCAAGCCCCTGGGATCTGGGAGACCCAGTTTTGAATTCCTGTTGTACTGGGGAAGCTTGGTGACCTGGGGCCAGTCATACACTCAGCCCAACCTACTTCACAGGGTTGTTGTAAGAATAAAGTGGAGGAGAGATCTGGGGGAAGAGTGGGGTAGTAAGTAAGTAAGTAAGTAAGTAAGTAAGTAAGTAAGTAAGTAAGTAAGTAAGTAAGTAAGTAAGTAAGTAAGAATGCTGCAGAGGAATACCTGAGGCTGCTCTGAGAAGTAACTGCCTGGCTTTCCCCCATCGTGCTGGGAATCAGCTACCAATTTTTTAAAAAAATCTGTGTAATGCTTGGACAAACTGGAAAAGATGATGAGATCCTTTCTTAATGCTATACAGGATGGTACCTGAATGTAAGAAGTGATCTTGCGCAGTTCACAAGCAACTTTCAGCATGCCTGTACTTTGGGGTTGAAGACTCTTGAAATATATGTCACAAACTTTGCTTTGTTTTTCCAATCCTGACAGAAACACCAGTGTATTCAGACAGAGTACCTTGACTAGGGAATAGTAAAGAGTTCAGTAGCACCTTTAAGACTAACCAACTTTATTGTAGCATAAGCTTTCGAGAGCCACAGCTCTCTTCATCAGATGTGCCTGACAAACAGAGCTGTGGCTCTCGAAAGCTTAAATCTGCAATAAAGTTGGTTAGTCTTAAAGGTGCTACTGGACTCTTTACTATTTTGCGACTACAGACTAACTCCTCTTGATCGGGAAAGTTGTTGCACGCTGTCCGGCTTCGCTACTAAGATGCTGTGCTTTTTTTCCTGGTAGTACATGCCAGCACCTCTTTCTGCCAGAAGACTTGGGCCCTCAAGGCAGTACCTCCTTTCAAAGAAAAAAAAACACTGGCAGGTTCAGATGTGCAGATTCTGTACTGTTTCATTTAAACGTCTCCTACTGGAACTGGTTTTTGTTTTGCATCTACATGTGACAGTCATCTATTTAAGACTATTATATGATTATTGGGAAGCATTATTTGTAGGTATAGCTGTGCGGTGTGTAATGTGCATTTGTTCTTCTCTATAGACGGCCTGTAGTTCCAGTTGGTTGTGGGCTTAGGGGCCTTGCTTATCTAGCAGGGCGCCATATCGGGCATTGCTCCATCCCATGCAGCCAGGACTGGCATCAGCATATCCTGAGGTAGGGCAGCTGCTGAGGCTCAGGGCTTCAGTGGCACCACCATGCCACCCTCTCATCCATGCCACCTGTAGCTCACTCACATGATCTTCCTCTACCCCCTCTTGCTTGCAAGGCTTCCCTACCCCCACATTCCCAGCCACGTGCTGTGCAGAACCACTGCGGAAAGGGTATGTGTGTGGGGCAGGCAGTTTGGAGTGTAGTGGGTGGAAGAATTAGTGAAGGAACAAGCTGGTGGGGAAGGATGCACAGGCAGGCAGTGTGGGTGGGTTGATAGGGGGCATCCGCAGGGGTATGATGGCGGACAGCATAAGGGGGGGCAGATGCCCCCCCCTCAGATTTGGGTCTGTCCCATAGGTGATGAAGCTGCACCAATGCCAGGGTGCACTACCAGTATATCTCCATGTTTATGTTATCTTAATGCAATCTTCCAATGTGCTTTGTTGCTCTGCCAACTTTTTATCTTCTTAAGAAAAGAACTGTAAGTTTAAAGGCTTCTGTTTAGGGCTTTCAATATACTCAAGGATGCTACTTGAGATCCCTTCTGCCTGCTGCCTTGCGTGGCTCTCCCTTCATTGATCCACCTGAGCCACCACTTGGATGGTGTTAGGCCAGCTAAACAGCCTTAACCTCAAAGCCCTGATAGTTTTTGTACCTGATTGGTTTGTGCTGCCTTGAATTCTGTTTTACAAGGTTCTGCTCATGTAGACTTGAACCTGTGTCGATAATACATTTAGGTATTGTTTAAAAGCAGGTTGTTTTGAAGGGACATTGAATATAACGAAATTTCAGAAAAAAAAATTAAAATCCTGCTTAAAACCTTTTGAAATAGATTTTGGTAAGATAAGACATTGAAGGATTGGCAGAGACAAATTAATCAATTTATCTGGAACAGTAAAAAAGTAAGATTCAAGGTATTACAAGATGAAACTTCCAGAGGAGGGTTGGCAGTCCCAAATATTAAATTATATTACGAAGCATCTGGTCTAGTCTGGATTACAGACTGGATACGAAACCCCAAAGATAGACTAAGAGCCAAGCTACAAATGATGCCTTACACAGGTTGGACACTTGTCAGCTTCCCTCAAGTTTTGATGGGAAATGTAGGCGTCCTGGTTTTACAGCTTGGCTCTCCATTACAGCTGGAAGACCAGGATGCCTACATTTCCCATCAAAACTTGACGGAAGCTGACAAGTGTCCAACCTGTGTCAGGTGTCACTTGTAGCTTGGCTCTAATATGACGAGAAGCAGTGGACCTGACAGACAGACAACCTCCTTTGGGTGGCAAAAAGATCAAGAAAGAAACAAGAAAGTCATGTTATAAGAGACAGCTTCATTCAAATTTGGGATTCGGTTAGAAGAAGAATAAGCCCGTTGATATCGCCACTATTTTCACCAATTGATGCCTTTTGTGATAAGAATCAGAGAAGAGATAATGATTTTATAACATACCAAGATATGATAAATCCTCAAGGAAAGATAAAAACATGGCAAGAAATTCGAAGGAAAAAAAATACAATGGGTGATATATTTTCAGGCAGTTTCCAGATACAAGAAGCCCAGAAGGAACTCAGAAGACAGTTAAGGAATCTTACTGGCTTTGAGAAAATAATCATGCAAAAAAAAGAACACATTTTGGGTCTAATATATAAACTTTTACTCCAATATGATACTGAATCACAACAAATTAAAGTGTGCATGATAAAGTGGATGCAAAATTTTGGAGAAGAAATAACATTTCAACAGTGGGAGAATCTTTGGGAAAAGGGCATAAAATTTATGGCAAGTCAAACATTAAGAGAGAATTGGTACAAGATGTTCTTTAGATGGCACATTACAGCAAAAGACATCGAGAAAATGGACAAGAAATATGTGGGGTTATGTTGGAAATGTAAAGAAGCAGATGGTTCCTTCTATCACATGTGGTGGACTTGCCACAAAAACAAAAACTTCTGGAAAGAAATACATGCTGAGATGCAAAAGGTTTAAAAATTTGATTTTGCCATGAATTCACAAACTATGCTGTTGGGAATACTACCAGAAAATGTAGACAGAAAGTTACACAAACTATTTAGGTATTTATTGACGGCGGCAAGGGTGGTATTTGCAACCAGATGGAAGGAAGATGAATGCCCAACTAGGGAAATCTGGAGAGAGAAGATGGCAGAATACGCAGCGATGGCAAAACTAACAAGCTATTTAAACAGAAGACCAATGACAGAATTCGAAGAGAAATGGGGGAATTATTTTGCTTTCAAAGGATAAAATGCATAAAATGTCTTAGTTTTAGAAACCTGAATAGGATGGTATACTGATATATTGTTATAGATTGGATATAAGGTTAGGATCTGATAAGATGAAATTGGTTAAATATTAGTGATGAGGTAGAATGCATGATATGGAAACTGACAAAATAGTTAAGTTAAATAGAAATGATCTGTATGGAAGCATTAGACCATATTAAGATATAACAATAAGAAAGTAGATGGAGACTGCTTGTTTTGACCTTGAGTTGATCTAAAATTGAATACTGTGTAGGAAAAAGATCGTATTTAGTTTGAGAAGATACACAGGAGTTGGAACAGGAGATGTAATATTGATGGACTCTGATTAAGGTATGTTTTATGCACTCTGTATTTTATTATAACAACTCTTGTAGTGAAACATCTTATTGTTCCTCTGACCCTCTTCTTTTTTTTGTACTCCTCTTTGTTCTGAAAATTAAAAAAAAGAAAAAAAGATTTTGGTAAATGTTTAAATAAAACATGAATTTTGTATTTGTGGAGCTGCTCAGAGACAGAACGGGAGGGATATGCTTTTATTTTAACATTTTAATTTTTAATTTTTTTAACATTCATCAGATCACAGAATGATCACACCAGCCAGTTGCTTTGGACCACTCCCCAGAGGTTTGGGGCTACCAAGCAGCCCTCACTCCACTAGCCATATCTTGGGGGTAGTTCTTCTGCTATTTCAGCGCTAACCTTCCTAGGGAGGGAAACCTGGAGAGGTTTTGACTACAAGCTCTGATTGCTGAATTGCTTCCAATTAGAGCTGATTTGAGGTTAATTAGTCCAACACTGCCTGGTAAGCTCTTTAGCACTTATTAAAGGTGAGAGATGAAAGTGCTGGAGCCTGGTTTGGAAGCAAGTGGCTTTGGGAGGAAGAACAGAGGTTGGCTGGGAATCCAGTGGCTGTTGATGAGGCAGTGTGGAGTAGTACTTTGGCTTCTGGATGCAAGGACACCCAGGTCCAAATTCCCGACAGGCCTCCTGTCGGCCTGGGCTAATAATTCTCTCTTAGCGTAGCCTATGGTGGTGGTGGAGAGTGCCCTCAAGTCATAGCTAACTCATGGCGACCCTGGTGAGGTTTTCATGGCAAGAGACTAACAGAGGTAATAATAACATAATAACGTATAATTTATATACTGCCTGTTATGAGCCCTTCTTTCTCTTGGGTAGATTTTGCCTTTAAACTTTCTCTTAACACCCTCTGGGTAGTTCGCTGCCACCAGGAATATTATATTCCAAGATATTTTATTTAAGTTTTCCCTTTTGTAACGTGCCTGAGTGTCAGGCTCCTTTGTGGTTCTATGTGGCCCTGAGGATAGGAATGGGATATAGCAATGACAGCCACTCTGGGATATAACAAAACAAAACCAACTTTTATTTTGTCAAGAAGCGTATCGGTTTCATAAAAGTAGTTCTCGGTTCTTAAAGTTACTTCATTTAAACTCCTTCATACAGATCTCTTCTAAGGCTTCACACACAGTTAGCCTCTTTCTCTAACTCAATATTTCTCACAGACGTGCTTAAAGTTACTCAGGCTGCACACAGCTTGCCTGCTTTCTCAAGACTCCTTCACAGAAATATTAAACCTGCTCAGGCAGCACACAACCGGCCTCTCTTTCTCTATTATTCACAGAAATGTTTAAACCTGCTCAGGCAGCACACAGCTGGCCTCTCTTTCCCTGACTGAGTGTCCTTTCACAAACATGCTCAGTTCAGGTTCCACACAGGTTATATTTCTCTCATAAATACTTCAACATACTCAGACAGCACACAGCTAGCCTACTTCCTTCTGACTGACGCTTTTGCTCTCCACTCTCAGTCTAAACTGCCTTCACTCCGCCCACTCTCTGTCATCAACCAATCATATCACTCACTCACCCCTCTCTTTCACCCCTACTCTTCACCTATCTCACACCAAGCATTTAAAGACACATGCACACATTTACTTGAAATCATTACACTGCCCTTCAGGATGACTTAACATCCACTCAAAGCGGTTTAAGTGTGCCATTATTATCCCCACAACAAAACACCCTGTGAGGTGGGTGGGGCTGAGAGAGCTCGAAGCTGTGACTGACCCAAGGCCACCCAGCTGGCTTCAAGTGGAGGAGTGAGGAATCAAACCCGGTTCTCCAGATTAGAGTCCTGCACTCTTAACCACTACACCAAACTGGCTCTAGGTAGTTTGGCATTGTCTGCCTCCGCCACCTTGGTCTTTGTTGGAGGTCTCTCAGCCAATTACTAACCAAGGCTGACCCTGCTTAGCTTCTGAGATCCGATGAGATCAGGCTCGCCTGGGCTATCCAGGTCATAGGGCTCTGACCAGGGCTTTTTTTCTGGGAAAAGAGGTGGCGGAACTCAGTGGGTTGCCCTTGGAGAAAATGGTCACATGGGCTGGTGGCCCCGCCCCCTGATCTCCAGACAGAGGGGAGTTGAGATTACCCTCTGTGCCACTCGGCACAGAGTGCAATCTCAACTCCCCTCTGTCTGGAGATCAGGGGGCGGGGCCACCAGCCCATGTGACCATTTCCAAGAGGTTCCGGAACTCCGTTCCCCCACGTTCCTGCTGAAAAAAAGCTCTGGCTCTGACAAATCCCATGTTCCTGGGGGCCTAGCAATTTCATTGTGGCTCCTACTCTTTTCAGCAGTCAAGTGCCTCTTTTTGATTTGCAGTAGAAGTTCAAAGCTTATTTAGGTGAGGGATGGAGGTTAGCTTTTTGTTGTAATGACAGTCAGGGTCACCCCATATTTATTTATACATGGAAACACATTTAATATAGCTTTTAAAAAAGCAGTATGTGTGTGTCTGTACCCTCAATCTTGTATATCCGACCTGCAAAAGAACAAAAACAAGATGAGTATACTGGTTACTGGTTACCACATGAAGTGACCATTTACCTGTATATGACGGTGTTGTTGGCTTGTAATTTCACTCTGGCGTCTCTGCAAAGGAAAGAGAAAAAAACAGTTAAAAGAGCAACCTTTAAAATGGACTATGGAATTTTTGGTCATGTCTAGATCTTTATGAATATATATCTGTATATTTATTGTATAGTACTTACTATACCTCGATACCTATGCACTGTTTGGAAACATTGGAGGATTGTGTATAGGTAGAGCATATGAACTATTATTTATATACAAGAACGTATTGATATATTTTATATGGGGTATACATATATGAGATCAGTAGTATTTTTGTATAGTCCAGTGTTTGGGGCATTCCCCATTCTTCCTGTGCTTTCTCCCAGAGTTGCCACTTTGTTGTGTTTGTTGGAAAAATAAGTTTGGCACCTTAAGTTTTGGGATGGCTCCTAAAGCCAAAGAAAATTGGTCAAGGCCTGGCCTGGCCTTCTGCTCAGGGTTGTGATGTAGATAAAATGGTAAGCCACACATACTTTTTGGAGCACCTTGGAGGAAGACAGGATCCAATCTCAGTAAAGGGATAATATTATTTGCGAGAAGGTAGCACAGGACCTGCAGGGTCTGAATGAAGTTGCATCTGCCTGTGATTGGTGACTGTCAAAAGAAATGCTGCTCTCAGGCTGCTGGTGCTGGCTGCTCTGTGAATATTCTGATGCTGGGAATGGGGCTTGAGCAGGCATTTCACCACTTATGGTCTCATTTGGCAACAAATCAAAAGCTGGGCCTTGAAGATCATGGCTTTGTTCCCGCAGCACGCTGGCATTTCTTTCCACTCCATCATTCAGTCCTGTTTATTAGAATCTTTTATCACCTTCCACTTTTACACGCGCAGTTATAAGATGCAATGAGTTGTGATTAGACACTTAAAACTGTATTTTCATTTTTATTTTCATGGGTTATCTGTGGCATAAAACCTTTCCGGCTAGTGTACTGCCCTTCAGTTGGGCCCGATCCTTGATTGGGAATGGTGCCTGACCCTGTGCAATCAAATCTATGTTTACTCTTGAAGGAACTGCCCAGATCAGTGTTATTGGACAGGAAAAAATATAGAGTGCTAATTCAGACTTTGAAGGACATGAATATCAGATACAGATGGGAGTTACCGGAAGGAGTGTCCTTTGAGTTTGGAGGGGCAAAAAAACGCATCAGATCTGAGCGGGAGATGGAGAGATTTATCAAGGACAATGAAAAAGACTTACCAACAAAACCATGAATATGGAGTGTAAAGTATTATCTTGGAATGTAAATGGACTAAACTCACCGAATAAGAGAAAAAATATTTTTCATTGGCTACTAAAACAAAAATGTGATATTGTTTGTTTGCAGGAGACCCACATTAGAAAACAGGATGTAAAATATTTAAAATCTGGAAAATTGGGCAAAGAATTTGTAGCGGCTTCCAACAAGAAAAAAAGAGGAGTGGTGTTGTATATAAAAGAGGAGCTGCAGCCAAAATTTGTTATGAGAGATGTGGAAGCTAGATTTGTAGCAGTGGAATGTAATTGGAACTTAAAGAGAGTGTTGGTAGTCGGACTTTATGCACCTAACGGTGCAAAGGAAAGCTTCTTTGAGGACTTAAGGAAGCACCTAGACGATCTTGTATATGACCAGATAATTCTTGCTGGAGATTTCAATGGAGTGACAGATTTGGAATTAGACAAAAAGACTACAAAAGCACAAAAGAAAAGAGGACTATTGCCAAAGCTTTTTTTTGAGTTGATTCAACAAGAGACTCTCGAAGACGTATGGAGGAGAGAATATCCTAAAACCAAACAGTTTACTTTTTATTCTGCAAGGCATCTTACATTATCAAGAATTGATATGATCTGGGCCTCAAAGGACTTAGCGCTATGGACTAAGGAGGTAGAAATAATGCCGATGGTAGGCTCAGATCACAACCCAATTATGTGGAAATTTGGAAAAAGGAGAAAAAGGAAAGCCTGGAGAATAAATGAGGACCTGTTACAGGAAAGTGAGAATATGGAAACACTGAGAAGAGAGACTAAGTTTTTTATACAATACAACGTGAATAAAGAAGTACCAACCAGTAAAGTTTGGGACGCGTACAAGGCGGTTGTAAGGGGCATACTAATGGACTTAAATGGTAGAGCAAGGAAAAAGAAAGAGGAGAAAAGACAAGAGATTGAGGAGAAAATAAAGGCCAAAGAAGTACAGTTAAAAAAGAGACCAGGGAAAAAGAAAATACATCAGGAAATCAAAATTCTTCAAGAACAGTTAACAGCAATGAGTAACAAAGAATTGGAGTGGAACCTTAAAAGACTGAATCAAAAAGCTTTTGAGGGTGCTAATAAACCTGGGAAATATTTGGCATGGCAATTAAAGAAGAAAAGGGAAAAGAAAATAATAAATAAAATTTGTGAAGAAAACAAAACGTATTTGGAGCAGACTACCATTAGCAGAGCCTTTTATAAATTTTACGCTAAGCTGTATAATAAAAAAGAAGTAAACAAAGAATCAATAGCATCATATTTGGAGAAAACCAAACTTCCAGAGATCTCGGAAGCTTGGAGAAATAAGCTGAACAGGGAAGTAACTGATGAGGAAATAAATATGGCAATACAATCCGCAAATCTAGGAAAGGCGCCAGGGCCAGATGGACTTACGGCTAAATTTTATAAGACAATGGCCAATGAACTGGCACCATTCCTAAAAGAGGTGATGAACGGAGTTTTTAGGGATCAAAGAATTCCAGACACTTGGAGCGAAGCGAATATATCATTGATCCCAAAAGAGGGCCAAGATCTGACTAGCGTGAAAAATTATAGGCCTATATCACTACTCAATAATGACTATAAAATTTTTGCGAAGATATTGGCGGAGAGATTGAAGGGGTGGCTCTCGGAAGTCATAGAGGAGGAACAAGCAGGCTTTTTGCCAGACAGACAAATAAGAGACAACTTAAGGACAGTGATCAATGCTATTGAATACTACGACAAGCGTTGTGACAAAGAGGTTGGTTTCTTCTTTGTAGACGCTGAAAAAGCGTTTGACAATTTAAACTGGGACTTTATGTTTGCCACTATGGAAAAGCTACAACTGGGAGAAAGATTCGTCAGAGCAATCAAGGAAATCTATAGAGACCAGACTGCAGCAATTGTAGTGAATGATGAATTGACCAAAAAATTGACGATTAGTAAAGGAACAAGACAAGGTTGCCCGTTATCTCCATTGTTGTTCATTTTAGTATTGGAGATTCTGATGATACAAATTCGACAAGATGAGGAAATACGAGGAATAAAAATAAAGGACTATTCATATAAGGTCAGAGCATTTGCAGACGACATAATGTTAATTGTAGAAGACCCACTGGAGAACATGCCAAAAGTGATAGACAAGATCAAGGAGTTTGGAGATTTGGCAGGTTTCTTCATTAACAAAAAGAAGTCAAAGATATTATGCAAAAACATGACTAAGCAGAAACAACAATTGTTAATGGAAACAACGGATTGTGAAGTAACTAGTAAGGTGAAATACTTGGGAGTTGAGCTGACTGCAAAAAATATAGATTTGTTCAAGAATAATTATGAAAAATTATGGACTCAGATAGAGAGAGACTTGATCAAATGGAATAGATTGAACCTGTCATGGTTGGGCAGGATTGCAGCAGTTAAGATGAATGTGTTACCAAGAGTAATGTTTTTGTTACAGACAATACCAATCATCAGAGACTCTAAACAATTTGAAAAATGGCAGAGGAAAATATCAGATTTTGTTTGGGCAGGCAAGAAGCCTCGAGTGAAAGTAAAAGTTTTACAAGATGCAAAGGAGAGAGGCGGAATGCAACTGCCCAATCTGAGACTTTACCATGATGCAATCTGCCTAGTTTGGCTAAAAGAGTGGATGATATTAAAGAATAAGAAACTATTAGCCCTAGAGGGATATAAAAAATTTTTTGGATGGCACGCATACCTATGGCATGACAAAGTAAAGGTCAACTCGATGTTCCTGCATCATTTTGTAAGGAGAAGTCTATTTACAATCTGGAAGAAGTATAGAACTTACCTACAAGAAGGAACCCCCTTGTGGGTGGTTCCATATGAGGTGATAGATCCGAGAGCTGTGGATAATGAACAACAATGTTTAACGTACAAAGAAATAACTAAGATTGAAGTATCTAAACTTAGAATAAAGACGCAAGAGGAACTATCACCTAACTATGATTGGTTTCAGTATAGACAGATTAGAGACTTATACAACTCAGACTTTGCAAAAGGGGGCATACGAACAGAGAACTCGGAACTAGAGCAGACCCTTCTTAAAGAAGACAAGAAAAGAATATCCAAGGTATACCAAGTATTGCTGAAATGGTATACTGAGGATGAGATAGTTAAAACACAGATGGTGAAATGGGCTATAAATTTCAATAAAGAAATAACAATGGAGGCATGGGAATACTTGTGGAAAACTACAATGAAGACAACGACATGTATCAATATTAAAGAGAACATTTTCAAAATGATCTATCGTTGGTACATGACACCAAAGAAGATTGCGCTAGGGAATTTGAATACTTCTAATAAATGCTGGAAATGTAAGAAACATGAGGGCTCCCTCTATCATATGTGGTGGTCGTGTGAGGTAGCTAGGCAGTTCTGGGGGGAAATAATAAGAGAAATGAGTGAAATTTTACAGTTTCAAATAAATAAGAACCCAGAACTCCTGCTGCTAAACTTGGGAATGGAGGGAATTCCAGCCCATCATAGGACGTTGATTTTTTATATGACTGCAGCAGCTAGACTTTTGTATGCGCAGAAATGGAAAGTACAAGAAGTGCCAACTATTGAAGATTGGATCTACAAATTGCTGTATATGGCTGAAATGGACAAGATGACAAGAAAACTGAGAGATCTGGACTCAGGGCAGTTCAACACAGACTGGGAGAAGCTGAAACAATACCTGGAGAAGAAATGGGAGGTGGGAGGAAAACTGTGGCAGTTTGAGAACTACTGAAATATAATAAAAGTATAAAAGAGAGGGGTGACTTTACCGGGGGAGGAAGAGAAATGTGAATTTATAAGCAGTTAGATTAATTGATTGAGATATATATAGATATGTATAGGTCAACTGATAGAGAATAATTAATGATAAGGTTTAAACATGAGGATTGACTAACTAACAATATTTTCTTTCTTTGACAAGATTTATATGCACCAAACTGAATGTATAGAAGAGTTAAATTGATTGAGTATCTGAGGAGTTATATAGAATTACCATAAAAAGTTGAAATGAGTAATATATAGAGAATAAATCAAATTGTTTGATTTAAATGTGGGAAATTTTTATGGTTTATATATTTTTATAGGTTTATATAGAATTATTCAAAACTGGAAAATGGGATAAATTGTTTATCTAAAGACGTATAGTTTGGGTGTATAATAATTAAAGGAGTTAATGATGCACTGCTTAATATAATGGAGAATGTATATCTGTTTTAGACAGAGGAATTTAATAGAAGTAAGGGAAAAGGGACAGAGGGTGGGAAAGCTGTTGGAAGTCAACAAAAGGGGGGGAAAGGGAGGGGGTTAGAAACGAAAAATTAGGGGAAAATTGATTGTAATGTAAAAATAAAAATGTTCTAACCCAATAAAAATTTTTCAAAAAAAAAAAAATCTATGTTTACTCAGAAGCAAGTCCCACTGTTTTTAATTTATTTTTTGAGTCTGAGCCCAACAATATAAAGAAACATTTAGTAAAAACACTAAATACAATGAAACAGCAAAAAAAAAGCAGCTTAAAAATCATTTGACTTTTGAAGGTTGATAAATAATTTTAAATGGGACTTGCTTGCACAAAGTATGTCTGTGATTGTGATCAGAAAGGAAATATTTTTTCTCAGACTGCTGTTGATAAAGAGAGTACAGTCTCCAGGTGGTGGCTGGAGATCTCCCAGAATTACAACTGATCTCCAGGCGACAAAGATCAGTTCCCCTGGAGAAAACGGCTGCTTTGAAGGGTGGACTCTAATGGAATTATACCATTCTGAGGCCCCTCCCCTCCCAGGCTCCACCTCCCAAATCTCCAGGAATTTTTCAGCTCGGACCTGGCAAACCTAATTGTGCACACAGCTCCAGGTTGGGAAATTTGGCGGTGTAGTCTAGGGAGGGCAGGATGTGGGGAGGGGAGGGACTGCAGCAGGGTATAATACCATGGAGTCCACTCTCCAAAGTAGCCATTTTCTCCAGGGGAACTGATGTTTCGAGTCTGAAGATTAGGGTTGCAAGACCCCTTGCCCTCCCAACGGCGGGGGTCGGGACTCGATACTTACCTCTCGGACAAATCGGCGCTCTCAAGACGTGCACAATGCCGCACTTGGAGCATGCCCCAGGAGGCCCATTCCCATACCTTTCCCCCTGCTGGCCAGGTGAGTGGTGGCAGGGGGAGGAGGCTGGGAGCGGGGGATTCCCTGCCCCCATTGGGGGAATGGCAGTCTTCCTGGCGATCGACTGTAATTCCAAGAGATCTCCAGCCACCATCTGGATGTTGGCAAGCTTAACTGTGTATCTTTATGGCATGGTAAGAGCATATGTTTGTTCAAATACTGAACAGCCCTGTTCAGGCAGTACCTGGCAACCAGTGGGAGGGTCATGGGGGGCAGCATCCCAGTAGAAAAATTAAAAAGAAAAATAAGGCCTTGTCTATGTACAGGAAGTCCTTATCACAGAGTTCTGGAAGTTCCTAGAGCTACCAGGAAACAATAGTAAGAACTTCTAGCTTCATCATAGAGCATCTCTTTGTGACTTCTGGGTAGCTCTAGGAACTGCCAGAATTCTAGAGTAAGAACTTCCTGTAAATGGACGTGTCCTTATTTTTCTTTTTACTTTTTCTCCAGCTGCAACAAGACCTGGAGGCAGGGATCTCACACCCCCATTGTGGGCTTGGCAGCCCTTCCCCCTTGCAAGCGGGCTCTGACTGGGACACATTTTGGGGGCTAACAGCTCAATGCTTTCTCTGGTTAAAAAGATGCTTCATAAAATAAGAAATCTCACACTTTCTCCCTACATTTGGTGTGTGTGGGATAAAACTTCCAAAAATGTAATTTTGTAGATATTATACCTGGGCCTCCTCTCCTCCATTTTGTCCTCACAACAGACCTGTGAGGTAGTTTCAGCCCTCCAATTATTCCACATTGCTGTATGCTGTACTTTGCCTTTTCTGTGTTGTATTCATTTACTCTTCAGCAACTGGTTTCTGCTGATTTAAAAAATGAGGTTTTAGTTCCTTTGATTAAAAATATGCTAGAAAAATAAAAAAAATTAAAAATGATAGGCATGAAAGAGGTTATCATGCAAGCACTGCCCAATAGACTCTGGCAGCTGGTATAGGGTTCCCAGGTGCCCGCTGGTGGTGGGCAACCTCCCAGTGATTTGCCCCCTTGTCCGCCGATTGCCCAGCAATTGGCAGGAGGTGGCATGCTCCCGGAGTGCGCGCCAAGCACACGCTCCCAACTGGTGCGACCGTGTGACATCACTTCCAGTAATGACATCATTGTGCTGCCTGAGGGAGTGTTTCTGCACTTCATTTGAGGCCGATTTGGGCCCTAAATGGGCTGAATCAGCCATGTGCAGAACATGGCTCGTGTGGCCAGCGTGGTGACATCTGTACCAGAAGTGACATCATCATGCCGGCTCCAGGGCACGCGCGGCAAAGGAGACCTTGCGCTAGGCACAAGCTAAGTCCTAAGTACTCCACCCTCCCAACAGGAGGTGAGGGGGACCTAGCAAACCCTAAGCTGGTACGTGTTTGGGCACTGTGGGGGGCCCAACTACAAATGCCAGCTAATAATAAATATAATCCTGTATATACCGGAATCTCTGTCCGAAGTATTTCACTCAGAAGTAAGTCCCATGTAGCTCAGTGGGCTTACTCACTCATAAATCTGCTTAGAACAGTTGCCACATTAATCCTGTGTATCTGCTCTTTTTCCGGTGGAAGGATGTTTGTACACACTCTTTTCTACCTGTAATTAAAACAACAACAATACCCTCTTGCGGAAATATACACAGATCCCTACTTCTCTCCCTGGGATGGGATGTGTAGGAGGTTAATTCTTTTTTTCTTTGATACTTTCCTCCTGTGCATTCTTTACCTGATGGGGTTCTGTTGAAGACTGTTTAGCTTTGCTTTTAAGGAAGTGCAGAGCTCCATAAATTGGACAGGGGAGAAAGGAGAGGTTGAGAATCCCTGGAAGGATTAAGTTCAAAGTGGAGGTGGAAACAGATGATGATTGATAGGAGGGGAGGAGGGAACAGAGCAAGATCTCATGGCCCAGGATGCATGGCCATATTGGACACATTTGTGAGGAATTCACACACCTGGGAATAGCGATGCCAGTCCCGCGCCAGGGTGAGGGATCCTCTGCTCCCACCCTCCACCCCTCACTCCTGCTTACCTGGCAGGCAGGGAGGGGAACACTAGCGGCGGGGGGAAAATTGGGCTGAATCGGGCCTGAATTGGGCCAAAATGAGCTGCTGCGTAGCATGGGAGTGCTGCTGTGTTCCACAGCGGCCAGATCCAGGCTGTTTCATGCATGATTTGGCCCGAATTGGCCCGGATTCGGGCTGAATCGGGCCAAATTGCGCCTCTGCGTAGCATGGGAGCACTACCATGCTCCACAGTGGCTCGAATTGGGCTGAAACTAGCCTGATCCAGCCTCCTGGGGAGCACTCCCAGGGTGGCCTGTGACCCATGCGATGAATGACGTCTTTGCTCAAGCTGTCATCATGCAAGGAAAAGGACAAGGTAGGAGCCGGGCCCCAGATCTCCCGCCCGGGGTGGGGGCAGGGGACCCAGCACCCCTACCTGGGAGGCATAACCACTGGCGAAGGCAAACACATCCAGTGATTCTTATTTGGGAATAAATGTTAGTGAGCGCACTGGACCTTCTGAGTACACATGAACAGCATCAGACAATAAGTCTCATTGAAAGCTTGGGTTAATCACAACTAAGTTGTTCCATTAGTGTCAATTGGACTTAAGTTAATTGTATCTGGATTGGGGCCAAATGGCACTGCAAAGCATGTGTCTTTGTGTTGCAATCTTAATGAGAAAGAATGAGAGACTAATTTTGTGCCAAAATATCCCAAATTCTCTACCTATGTGTATATATATATATATATTCTGCATTTTGGCTTACCAGTTTACAAAGTGGCTAGTAGGAATAATATGTAAGAACAGGTTAAAATAATGTAAAACAAAATAACAACCGATGACATTATTAACCTGTATGGTAGAGCTGCATTTTCACTACTGTGAACTGTTCTGATCACCCCATCTGAAAAAAAGATGTCGTCTTGATAAAAGAGGTGCAGAAAATGGTAAGGCAGGCGATGAAAGGGGTTGGCTCACCTCTCTGACACAAGCTAAGGAGTTTGGGGCTTTTCAGTTTAGAGAGAGGATGGTTAAGGTTAGGGGCAGTAGAGGGATGGTCTGGGGAGGGACACATCTGACCCAGAAGTGACATCACTTCCAGATGTTGCTCTAGGGACCTTCCCCCAATCTGTATGGTAAAAACTGTAAAGATGGGGAGGGATTTCTAGAGCACAACCTGAAAATTGCATCACTTTCGAGTCAGATACTGTCCCTCCCCACATAGCTATAAGCAGGGCTCATTTCGAGGGGGAACGCACAGGAACAACGCACAGGAACACAGTTCCGGCAGTTCTCCAAAGAGATCACCAGTCAGGTGGCCCTACCCACCTGTCACTCGGCCATTTTGGGCCTGTTTCGGTCTGGATTGGGGCTGAAATGGCCCGGATCGGGCCTCTGACTCTCCCACTCATCAGTGGCCCAATCCTGACCATTTTGGGTCCCTTTTCAGCCATTTTCAACCCCTTTTTGCCATTTTGGGCCCAATTTCGGCCCTGAATGGCCAGGATTGGGTCCAAAACAGCCAGAATAGGTGATGTCAGGGGGTGTGGCATATACAAATCAGTTAAACTAATGGCACACTTCCGGTGATGGCAAGAGGCGTGGCATATGCTAATGAGTTGTGCTAATGAGTTCCTCCAGCTCTTTTCCTAAGAAATGGCCCCTGGCTATAAGGAGTAGAAATCTTCTTGAAAACCAGGAAAGCCAATCTTCTCTGCTGAATCCTAGGGCTAAGACTACATTCTGCACATTTCCTTTCCTTGTGCAGACTATGTAGCCCTGTTTCTGGGGAGCATGGGAGCAAAGGGAGGACCTGCTCCTGCGTTTACTTTACTTTGGCGGTATTAAAAATGGATGGAACAGCTATTTTCACAAATTGCTTTCTTTATTACTGTTTAATGTCCTATCTGCCCTTGATTCTTAATACTCGTGTTATTAAGACAGCACTGCAGAAGCAATTTAGTTTTGCTGTTGAAAGCCATTTTTGTAAAGGGAACGAAAAATTGCCGAATGTGGGTGGCAAGAAACCAAAGGCGGCAGACGGGGGTCCCGCAGACAACGAATCACTCCCGTTCTCACGCTCCTCAGGCATTCACTGTCATCTATGTGAGGTTCAGTGTATCCGCCTACCAGCAGATTGTGGTCTTGGCCAGGTTTACACAGTTAAAAACGGGTTATGGCAGTCTCTAGATTGGTTTAGGATGCTGCAGGATGGGAAATGGTTTGCAGCCCTGTTTCCTGTTGGGATCTGTTGGGATCTGTTGGGATCCTGTTGGGATCTGGTAGGGGATACCACATCGGAATAAGTTCTGTTCTTTGATACTTTCGAAATGGAGTCTGTTCCAAACCTGGCACCAACACTCACCTTTCCCTCTCTGAACCTCAAATGACGGTTGATTGCTTTTCTCCCCAGGGGGCCTCATAAAACATAATTAATTTTATCCTGTTTGCTGTGCACTCAAGAACTTGAGATGAAAGCTCTTACGTAATTGCTATGAATTACTTGCCGTTCACTCCTCCCTCCCTGCATTTTAGGCAGAAATTATAGTACCAAAATAATTTTTACAAGACTTTTCTAAGCAGTGCACCTCCTATTTCATTTAAAAAGATCAGGCGTTTGTAGCTCGGCTGAATGGGAAAGGGGAAGTTCTAAGGACGGTCTGTGAAGATTCGTTTTCTTTGTGGCTCTATACAAAAAATGAATTTGCCACATTTCCAACAGTAGAAAGTTATTTTTTTTTATTTTTGAAAGTCTGATTGGGACCCATGTCCCTTCCCGTCATGAACTCTTCTTCTACACAATATTGTCTAATCTTTTTTTAAAAAAAAAACTCTCTAAGCAACTGAATATCTGAATCAGAATATTTTTAGTTCCCTTCCTGTTTGCTGTGGTGAAGTTATGGGGCAGAGAAGGGAGTACACAGCATCGGCTCTTCTCATGGGCAAGTAGTGCCAAGTTTCTGGACTGGACAGACCTGCCTGCCCTAATTACCCAGAGCTTGGCCTCTGCCCTTGCCTAGTCAACAGAGCTGGCATTTCCATCTCCTAGGACCAGCAGCCGGCCTCAGGGCTGGAACCCACACACTACAGGTCTGTGTTCAAGAACAGCTTGGCCTCACCATTATATGTAGATAATAGTGCAAGCAGAGGGCAGTCTTGTTCATCAGCGATTTGTTCCTTCCTGCCTCCCCCTGCTCTGAAAGGGCTATTTTCATCTTGCCTTCATTCTTCTGTTTTCCATACCCTTTTTTCTTCTTGAAACAAAATGCTGTCATACCTGCTTTGCAAATGATAAAAATCAGAGTCCCAGTTTCTTTTGCTGCTTTGATGTGTTCTTTGGTCTGCATGTTGAGATTATCTTAAGTAGGATGTAGATTTAGGAGGCTTCAGAACACTGGATTTGTCACTGTGATGGTGCCGAATATAATCTGGAGAAAGAGCAGTCGTTCGCTTTGAACTTCAGACTGCATCTCCATTTGATCAGTGAGCCGTTCATGTTATCCGATGCTCTTGCAGGCCAAGTTGCAGCACCATGTCTGATCGCTCCAGTTGGGCTTTCCAGGGACAGTCTTCCCCTAGGGCAACTCCTCAACTCTGCAATGGGTGCTGAGTGCCACTCACATCGTCTTCTCTTGGCAGGATTGACATGGCGTTCAGTCCACTAGTCAACTCTCTACTCAATATTTGACTGTAGATAAAGATTCCATAAACCCAAGAGTGCCACTATTATTTATCTATGTATTTTAATGATGGCAGCTTAACTTTTAAATATCATCATGGTGTCCTTTGTGAGTAAAGACAAGAATGAGGGCTGCTTGCAGCTGCTGGGGCCAGACTAAGCTGCAATACAAAGTTCTTCCTACCGGCCAGCAGTTTAGAGGTGGTATCTGCTCCTGACTAGAGATGGGCACGAACCGGAAAAAATCCGAACCATGTGGTTCGTGGTTCATCAAATTTCATGAGCCATGAACTTTCACAAACCTGCCCCTGGTTCGCGAACCGGTTTGTTTGGTTCGTGAAAATGTCACTTCCGAGTCAGAAAATCGTCACTTCTGGGTCAGGAGAAGGTCTGCAGGAAGTCCATCCCCTGTTGCCTAGAAAAGTGATTGATTGGCACCAGGCTGTCTGCAGTGACGAACCAAAAAATGAACCAAATGAACCAGCCTAAAAGTTCATGGCAGTTCGTCAGAAATGGGATCTGACGAACTGTGGATCGCGAACCATGAACCGGCCTGGTTCATGCTTAACTTTGGTTCGTATTTTGGTTCGTGCCCATCTCTACTCCTGACTGCTGCAGAAATATGGGACCAAGCGCCTCTTGTTTCCACCCCTGCTAACAAATGATGCCAGTACGGCATAAAAATTGGACCCAAGCTTATATTGCATAAACATCTTTAAACACTAACTTTAAAAAAAGTGCTGTTACTTTGATTTAATTTCATGTTTAAATTTTCTGTGGTAATTATACACTGAGCCTGGTGCTCCAGAATGAAAGCCCAGGAGAAGATCCATCCAGGGAACTGTTCACATTCATAAAAACCTGGCTGAACGTTGTTAAAAGTTAAAATAATTCACTATAGCGTTTACTAAGTTAATTGCATTGTTTCACCAAAACAGCAATATTTTCGTAATCGGTGTTGCTGATTAAAGCATTTTTTGAGTGAATGAATAGGACTGTCAGAGGCATGATGTGAGATAACAACAACAACAACATTCGATTTATATATTGCCTGTGCATAAACACCGCTTACTGTGATCTCTAAAGGAATCATTGTTTTGTAGGTCATGTCTACATTACAAACACCAGTTTCAAAATACACTAGGAGCTGTAGTTCAGAGAGGGGAACTTTTGCCAAAGACAATCCTAGTGCCTTCTGCAAAACTCACCAAACAGTAGGAATGTGAATATCCTAGCTGTGCAAGCAGCTGCTCACCACAGTCATGGCGTCCGCTTTGCATTCAGACCTATAAAGCACAGCATACTATGTCCCATTCATTACTGTAAGGCGTGTTGGTTGCTGACTATACACATAGGTCTTAGATGAGGGCAGGGACTAACATAAAGGCTGTTGCTGTCATAAGGGTACCAGTAGTTTCCTAAACTGTGTGCAATGATATTTCCTTAATCTTTCTAGACCAAGTATTCAGTGAGCTGCTAGAGTGCGACAGGAAATGGTACCAGAGTCAGGTAACAGGAAGAGGAGGCTGTTATGACCTCACTGGTTTTGAAGCCAGAGACAGGAGGCACAATCTGAGCAGGAGGAGATGTAGAAGCAGAAGGAGCAAGCCAAGGATCAAAGCCACAGAAAGAGTCCTCTCTGCTGCTGAATGGCCTCATCTGCTGCTTCTCTTGACATGCCTGCAAAGAGAGAAGCTGGAGGCATGACACATGAGTAGCAAAGGTGGCTATAAGAGCTCATGGTGCAGCCGGTGAGGCTGTGTGGCCCACTTAGAGGTCCCAAACGAGGGACTGAAGATCACTGCCCTATGCAATCCTTAGAGGGAAGGGTAACCTGCCTCCAGGGTTGTTATGAGGATAAAGTGCAGGAGAGGAGGAGGATGCAAGCTGCTTTGGGGACAAATGAAGTACATAGATAATACAAATAATAAAGCAAATAAAATCAGAGAACAGTGCACTAAAACCAGTATTATACACGCAGTATAGCAATATGATACATTCTTGTACTCTGGGGAGAGTTTTTGCAACTATTTGAGACGATCTCTTGGTCACTCACAGCTAGGATTGCCAGGTCCCTCTATCTTCTCAGCGGGAGGATAGGGGCCCGGAAATTACCCTCGCGCGCGCGTGCTCTGGATGCGGCATGATGACATCACTTCCAGAAGTGACATCACTATGCCAAGCGTGTGGTGATGTCACTTCTGTAAGTAGCACCTTTAAGACTAACCAACTTTATTGTAGCATAAGCTTTCAAGAACCACAGCTGTCTTTGTCAGATGGTACAATAAAGTTGGTTAGTCTTAAAGGTGCTACTGGACTCTTTTTGATTTTGCTACTGCAGACTAATACGGCTAACTCCTCTACTTCTGTAAGTGACATCATTGCGCCGGCTGCGGGAGCGCTCCTGTGCTCCGATTTGGCCGGTTTGGGGCCAAATCGGAGTGCAGGGATGCTCCGACGGCCAGCACAAGGGGTGGGAGCATGCGCACGGCGCACGCTCCTGAGTTGCGTGCCAGTGGTGGGCACGTTCTGGGAATTTGCCCCTTCCTACCAATCACTCAGCGATCAGCAGATAAGGAGGCAAATCCCTGGGAGTTTGCCTGCCACTCACAGCTTGTAGTGTGGTTTTTATGGGCCCTTCATGAAGGAGGAAGACAGGAGTGTGCCTACTACAGATGCAGGTGGAGAGGTGTGGGCGGGGGGGAGGGTAGCCTTAGGTTGCACCAGGGCTTTTTTTCTGGGAAAAGAGGTGGTGGAACTCAGTGGGTTGCTGCAGAGGGCAATCTAAACTCCCCTCTGTCTGGAGATCAGGGGGCGGGGCCACCAGCCATGTGACCATTTTCAAGAGGTTCTGGAACTCTGTTCCACTGCGTTCCAGCTGAAATAAAGCCCTGGGTTGCACTGTGGTTGCCAGCCTCCAGGTGGGACCAGGCAATCTCCTGGAATTTCAACTGCTCTCCAGGCCACAGAGTTCAGTTCCCCTGGAGAAAATGGCTGCTTTGGAGGGTGGACTCTGTGGCATTATAACCTGCTGAGCTCCAGCCCCTCTCCTAACCCCACTCTCATCAGGCTCCACCCTCAAAATCTCCAGGTATTTCCCAACCTAGAGCGGGCGACCCTAGACCGTTGCACCCTTTGTTGAGCCTCTGCTGTTCATGATCACCTCTCTATAAACTTGGTGAGATTGGCCCTCTCATTACCCAGTCCGCAGCCCCCTCTTCTGCTGCAGCCAAGCTGTGGAATCATGCCTTTCCTTTTTTGTCATTAGCTCTTGGAGCCCCATGCATAGAGTTGCCAGCCTCCAGGTGGTAGCTAGAGATCTCCTGGAATTACAACTGATCTCCAGGCAACAGAGATTCGTTCCGCTGGAGAAAATGGCTGCTTTGAAGGGTGAACTCTATGGCGCTATACCCCAGTGAGGCCCCTCCCCTCCCCAAACCCCACCCTCTCCAGGCTCCACTCCCAAAATCTCCAGGAATTTCCCATCCTGGACCTGGCAACCCTACCCATGCCATAAGATGTGTGGACAGCTGATATGGCTTTCAGAAAGGATGAAGGGGAAGTGGCATCCTCTCAATAGCTTTAAGCTGCCCTGGTTTTTTAGAGGACAAAATACGTACCACTGGTTACAGAGGCTGGTGGCCCAGAGGGAGAGTCCACTACTTCGATGACCAGCTGGAGGCTTCTGGCTGTCCTCCGCTGGAAGCAGAAGGTTGGGCTGGATCATGAGTCAGCAATCCTTTGCAGTTAAAGAGCCCAACAACATCCACATTCAGAGCAAGAGATCAACAAGAGCCAGTATAAGAAAGTCTGTGTGCATGACTACAAGTACACCACTTCACATTAACTAATAACTGACATGTTGACTAATAATCCCTAAAGTTTCCGCAGCCTGAACAGTGGTAGTTGCAAGTCCTTTATTAGTAAGGGGTAGGGTTGCCAGCCTCCAGCTAGTGGCTGGAGATCTCCCAGATTTACAGCTGATCTCCAGGCGAGAGAGATCAGTTCCTCTGGAGAAAATGGCTGCTTTTGAGGGTGAACTCTATGGTATTATACATTCTGAGTCCCATCCTGTCCCCAAAACTTGCCATCTCCAGGCGTCACCTCCAAAATCTCCAGGAATTTCCCAACCTGGACCTGGCAACCCTAGAAAGGGCACCTTGTGAGATCTCACAATCAGTCATATACACAGGAACACGCAGAGTGAGTATTTTAGTGCACTGGCCTAAATCTGCACAGGGTTAATACTTGGATTCCTGGCAGCTATTCCCCTTTCTCATTTCCTTTTCTGCAAAGCATTTCTAAGAAGCCCTTTAGTCCCATCAAAATCTTTGCCTGCTGTTCCCTTCACAGGCTGGACCGTCCCACTTCCCACCTACCCCATCCTATAGACCTAAACTTAAAAGATTTCATTTTCTTTTAAAAAGAGCCCTCTTTGGTTACATACCAAGCCATGTTTGGTTGGCTCTGGGGCCATAGGTTGCAGACCTCTAGGTAAGATGGCTTGATCGGCAAAAGAATTCTTAAATTCTTAATTATCAGGAATGAGCATCAGGTTCTTTTTAATCACCTGTCAGCTCTGCAAGCAGATTTCCTCTTTTTTTTTCTTTTTTCTTTTTAAAAAAGCCTCCTCCGGTGACACCAGCATTATATATTTTGGTTCAATATAGCACTCGGAGGTTAATGCAATTTAATGCTCCCCTGCAACGGAAAAGGGAGAGGAGGAGGAGGAGGTGTGGGGGGAAAATTATAACCTGCCGAGCCAGCGAAAAGCTGGGAGTCTTAGTCATAGTATACCAGCTCCTCCTTGCTGCTGGATGATGAAGAAACGGGTCAGAAGATTTTTGGCAGCCAGCAGTCTTTTGGACGGAGGGAGCTGGAAGCCTGCTTATTTCCTGACTGCAATAAAGGGACCGGGACGCAGTCCCACTGCTGACTTGCTGAGCGTGAAGCTTTCTCCTGGATTGCTGAGTGAGCAACATTTCCCCTCGGTTGTTTTCTTCTGCATCCTTGAAGCCTCTGCAGCCACCGTTGGTTTGAAGTCTGCCGGTGTAATTCCACCTCCCTCCATCACTACTCTTGCTGTGTCGTTTCTAAAATGGGCCAGAGTAGAATATAGCAAGCAGGCCCTTTACCTGGTGCACCTCTCGAATCCTGCTATCTCCATGGGAAGAATAGTGGTCACAAAAGGGAGGCTGTGGAAAATTAAGCCTCCTTGCTGAATGTCTCCGTGTCTCTTGGAGTCATACAGTATAGATCCCTCCGCTCTTTCAATTTATGCCCAACAGCTTTTCCTGAAGGAGGGAGTCAGGATCCATTGGGATTCCCTGGTGTGGGCTGTAGTAGGGCTGCTTGTCATGGGGAAATCCCAGAAGCCTCTCTTTGGCTTCGAAAGCCCTGCGACTGGACAGGCTGAGCAAAGAGAAGGCTGCGCTCATTAGAATTTCCTGCAGGGATGCCGTACGGCTGTGTTCATTGAGCTACCCTGCAGTGGCAGAAAGGTGCCTGCCCGTAGTTCTGGGAGCGGACTGAGAAAAGCCATATCGATCTTTTTTTCTTTTTGAGTGCCAGAGTGAAAGCGTACCTACAATTTGAATCCAAAATTCCTCTGAGTACACAAAGCTTCGTAAATTCTGCTGTAACCAGGGCTCATTTTGAGGGGGAACGCGCAGGAACGCAGTTCTGGCAGTTCTCCAAAGAGGTCACATGTCAGGTGATGTCAGGGGTGTGGCATATGCAAATCAGTTATGCTAATGATACACTCCTGGTGATGTCAAGAGGCGTGGCATACACTAATAAGTTACGCTAATAAGTTATGCTAATGAGTTCCTCCAGCTCTTTTTCTACAAAATGACCCCTGGCTGTAACCTAAGCCTGCATGTGTAGGGCCCCCGTTGTATTTACCCCCTTGAATTTTTCTACCAGCTAGAACATTGCCTATTGTTCGTCCCTTGTGACAAAGCTGGTGTGATGATTGCTCTCAAATGTGAAGGAATGTAATCTACCAGTAGCCTGTTGGGTTAGTTCTCAGCTTTCTGCCAGGGCCAGGCTGAACATTGTATGGTATAGCCCTCTTGGGGTTGTAGGTGGGGTTGCATGATTGGCTGCTACTGCAAGTTAAAAAACACTCTATGCCTGAAGAAAGCTATCATATCAGGTAGGATAGTTTCAGATAGGTAGCTGTGTTGGTCTGCAGTAGAACAGCAGGATTTGAGTCTGGTGGCACATTAAAGACCAACAAGATTTCAGGGTATGAATTTTTGAGAGTCAAAACTCCATTCTTCAAATAGAAGGTAATTTTAACTCTTTAAAGTTTATAACCTGAAAATCTTGTTGGACTCTGAGGTGCCAATGGACTCATAATCAGGTGGCTGTGGTTTCCTGATGGATTAGCTATATGTGGTTGGAGAGGGTCCCTGACAGATTAGCTGTATCTGATAGGAGAGTCTCCCCGATAGATTACTCATATCTGGAAGATTGTCCCCACTCCCTGTGTAACATAGTTCTGTTCTGTAGCGACTCAATAGTTCTTCCACTTTCAATTGGTGCTTTTAATGTCTTTCTCATGGAATGCTCAGGGTAAGTATGCACAGTGCAGAAAGGACTGTTTCCCTTGGAGAGTGCTAGCAGAACATTGGTGCAAGGTTGGCGCATTCATTGGAGTTCTGGTGTCTGTGCCCTTCCTGCATTCCCTTCTCTGCTAAGTGAGCAGTGGCAGTGTCTAGACTGATACAGTTAGGCTATGAAGGATGATTGCAGGAAGGATTTAAACTACCCTCTGCAAAACTCCCAGGAGTGTTGTGGTTACAGAACTCTTACTGGGCATGCTTCAGTCCTCCATACAGCAGAGGGCACTGTGTTTCCTTGGTCCGTCCCTTGTTATGTTCTCTGGGTGGGTGGGGAAAAGGTGACATCACAGCAGTGTGTTGTGGTCAGTGCATCGGTTGGTTGCTTCCATATATGGCTGACCTGGCATGCAATTTGACAATTGATGAGTGTGGATGGTGTTGCGGTGGACTCTGCTATAATAGTTGTGCTCTTTGGTTCTTGGAGTTGGTGTGGTTTTGCATTTATTTATTCATTTATTTTATCTTTACCTCACTTTTCTCTCCACTGGGGCCCCGAAGCAGCTTACCTCGTTCTCTTCTCCTCCATTTTATCCTCACAACAGCCCTGTGAGGGAGACCAGACTGACAGCATGTGCTTGGTCCAAGGTCACCTAGCGAGGTTCTGTGGCAGAGTGAGGATGTGAACCTGACTGTCCCATATCGTAGTTTGACACTCTATCCACTGCACAACACTGCCCTTTTCCTGTTCAGTGAACACAAGGTACCAATGAGGGACAGCACTTTGCCAGTATCCAGAGCTCTAAATGTATTCGTTTTATTCAGACTATTGCAAACATACTCAGTGTAAGAAATGGAAAAGGATCCTCCCTTTAGTGCCTGAGCGCATATTTGCTTTTGCCAGAAACCAGCCATCACATGGTAATAAACAAAAGGGATTTTTTATTATCTAGTCTAAGAAACAATCTCCTTGGCATACAGTCTGCATTATCCCAAGACAGAAGACACACTTGATTTGAAAGGGCTCAGGAAATAAACTTCTTTTTTTTTACTAAGACCAGAAAGCGAGAATAGATTTTTAAAGAGACTAGAAAAGGCTTTGAGTGAAGCTCAGCTTCCCTTTTTGTCCTGTTGGTACCTTACAACATTATAAATTGCCTCACATAGCTGTTTGAAGACTTGCTGAGGGATGGAAGAGGGGTTAAAATAGTATTTTAAAACCTTGTCTGAAAAAACGTCAGTCTGAGAGAGAGATTGCATCCTATGAGGACAGTTTCAGGTGGGTAGCCGTGTTAGTCTGTAGTAGAAGAATAAGATTCGGGTCCAGTAGCACCTTAAAGACCAACTAGATGTCCAGGGTGTGAGCTTTCAGGAGTCATCTGACAAAGGGACTCTTGAAAGTTCATATCTTGGAAATCTAGTTGGTCTTTATGGTGCTATTGGATCCAAATCTTGCTCTGCGCCCTATGAGGTATTCTTAATGTGCCAGTGAGAAAATTGACATTTTTATTCCGCGTACCTTCTATTCTCCTGTCTTCCATTTTCTCTTCACAGCAACTCTGTAACATAGGTTAGGCTGAGAGGGCTTCTTGGAGGGATGGTGGGATAAATTGTATTAAATAAATAAATAGAAATGTGGGGGCGTGGCGGAGAAAAAACCGGCACATTGGTGATTTTCCCCTCAAGGACGTCCCGTCCGAATTGTCCTGTGGTGACTAGAGGGAACCTTCAGATTCAGAGGCAGTCAGTCTCTGAAACGCGGTGCCACTTCAGGGGAAGGCCTCAACTTCAGGGGAAGGCCTCGGCCTCCGTGCCCTGCTGTCGGCCCCCCAGAGGAACTATTGGGCCACTGTGTGAGGCAGGGTGCTGGACTAGATGGACCACTGGTCTGATCCCGCGGGGCTCTTCTGATGTTCTTAAAAAGTTGGGAATATGTCATAAGAAGTATTTCGTATCTTGGAATGAAGTGGCAAGCTTTATGGCAGAGTGAGGATGTGAACTCGGGTCTTCCGAATCCATAGAAGTTTGTCAAATGTGGTTCTTGGTAGAATTTTAAGAAACAAAGAGCTCTGTTGGGTCTCTTGCGTCTGTTATGCTAAAAAGCAGCGTAAAGTTCCTCTTAAGGGATGCATCAGCGGTGGGTGGTGGGTGGGGGAGAGGTTCCTTTTGATACCCAAATGGATGCTTGCGATCCAATCCCTGATGACCAGCAATAGTCAGTGGAGTGCTGTTGGGGGGCTTACAAGCAGGCTGTGTATCAGGAAGACTGTCTGTTCCGTGCCTCTCTCCTCCAAACAGATGCATATGCTGGGGACACTTTTGCTTATTGCCCGACAGATCCCAGGGCTGAATTCTGGGAGACCTACGTCCTGCAGCCAAGAAGGGCCCCATTGTCTCAGTGGGTTCAGTTACAAGAAATTGTATCCTCTTGCAGCTGAATTATTTGTTTCCTTCAGGAAGTGACGGGAAAGCGGGAGGGTTTCTAAATGGGTGATCTCAAAGGAAGTGGGGTGTAGCTGCCACACTAAGGCCTTCCCCTCCTTCCCAGATTTTGAAGCTGTTTGGTTTGACTTGCGCCTCTGATGTTGCCTGCCTCGGTGTGTACGCGAGCTTGCATGTGTGTGTCTTTAAATGCATGTTTAAGAATGAGAGTTGCCTACAGCTCTAACATGAGGCATGGTGTATGGTCCATCTGAGATCAAGCATATCCCTTTGCATCAGCTGCTGGAGCTCTTCCTGTTGGCGGTGGTGGGAAGGTGTATCAGCAATGCAGTTGGTATTTCTCATGCTTGTACCTCTGTTCCACTGTGTTGATAAGGGAAGGGTGCTTCAGGGCAGCCATATGGCTGTTTTTGTGAGTGCTAAATCAACTTTTAAACAAACTGCAGGCATCGGGGCTGTGGGAAGCCATCCCAGTCCTCCAGCATTTGCATTCCCGATTCCCCTGGCACGATGGTGAGGCTCGACGGAATGCGCATTAACTGTACATTTAGCATAATTCAGTCAGGGCTATTGAGATAATGAATGTACATATTGCCGTTGCAGATCATCGTGTCTGTCTCTCAGGGATATTATTGGGCCCTGAGCAATTTCAGAGGCTGTGGATGTTGGGTGCAACAGAAGGCGCTGGGGAGAGGCTGGTGGAAGAGAACTGTTTTTCTTTTGTAAAATAATTAGCTGGAGGGGAGGGAATTAGTCCTTGCGCAGAATTTCATTTAGTTAACATAAAACCAATGTAGAAAACAACTTTCCTGGATGAATAAAGAGGGGTCTTGTGGCATCTTAAAGAGCAAAAGGTTTTTTATTCTAGCATGAGTAAAACTCTTCAATTCTGGGGCTGTATTGGAAGGAAAGAGGGGACTGATCAGATTTATTGTTGCTGGCAAACCAAGCAATGTTTAAGATGGTCTGCGTAGGAGTAGGGACACCAAAGAGCCAGAGGGCTCGCGCATCTGCTGATTTGAGGGGGTGGAGGCTATGGTCCTCTTTATCAAAGTACCGGTACAGCTGACCCCACTGTTTGCAGGTTGCAGGAAATCTGTTTTAGCATCAAAAATAATATTCGGAGAGGAAGGGGAATATTCTTTAAAACTGGGAAATTTCTCAGGTGAATCACAAGTGGGTAATACTCAAGATATATGTTTCACAGAGGCTAAACTTTGTCTTCCTGCATCCTCAAAGTAGTTCTAAAACATATCCTGAATGAAGCATTTATTTTAGCTCATTGGTACCCGGCCTCTCTCAGCTTACATCATTATCCTTCATTTTATCCACACAGCAGTCATGAGAGGTAAGTCAGGCTGTGTGTGTGTGACTGGTCCAAGTTTACCCAGCAAGCTTTCATGGCAGTGAGGATTTGAAACCAGGTCTCCCAGATGTTAGTCCAACACTAGACCAGGCTAGCTGCTGATGGGAGAAAGGACGCACAGAGAGACTCTTAGAGCCAGAGATTAAATCTGCTCCACGACCCCAGAGAAGCCAGCCATTGAAACTGAAGCTCCCTCCTGTCTACAAAGGGCTCTACCTCTAGTCCCCTGTCATATAACCCAGATCCAACCCAAAGATGAGATGTAAGCAAATCGCTTCAGCAGCATATACACTAAAATTGATATGTGCGCAAACCACATTGCAAGAATAAACATTGCAATCTGCCTTTTGTGCCCATAGATGAAAGAGGCTTCGGCTGTCAAAATTCTGAGTAGGTTTTGCTTTGGTGTTTGCTCCCAATGGTAGCTGGGAGGCCATGTGGGTCTTAGGAGTTGTACACCCCACCATAAAGCTTTTCCATACTCATCTCACGCAGTTTCCCTGCTTCGTGTCAAGGATGGCCCATGGTAGGAGTAGGCAGACCTGCCCTGAGATGGTTCATGCATATTGAATTTTCAGAGTATGGCAGTCTTAAAAACATTTACTTAAAAAAACACTAAACTTAGCTTTTGGGAGTTTGTATTTCCAATATTTCTTCTTCAGAAAGACATCTAGTGAGATTTAGTTTGAATGCACTAGCCTCGGGTTCATGATCCTGGCCTTTTAAAAGAGAATCTGCTGTAAGATGTGATAAGATGTGAGTTAGGAAAAGTGTCCGTGGTAATTCTAAAAGTCCATGGTAGCTCAGTGGAACCTCCATATTCCGAGGCAGTCTGCCTCTGAGCACCAAAGGCTGAGACTCACGTCACGTGCAAGGTAGGACTTTCATGCCAGGCTTATAAGTATCTGCCAGGATGCAATGGACCTGCTTGGTTTTACACAGCTGCACTTTTTTTTTGTTCTTTCCAGTACTTTGTGGTTTGGGCTGTTCTTTTTAAAAAGCCTTAAATTTAATGCAATCTAATTTTTGAGAAGTCTGTCTTTTTATAGTACCTGGTTATTCATTTTGCCTAGATGAGTCATAAAATACCTAGAACTGAATTAACGTTGAAACGTTAAATAACAACTCAAATGTGACCACTTGACACTAAAATTCAACATTCCCAATTTCTGACATCAAAAATTCCCCTGTTTTGGTCCCTTTGTTTCCTGATTGAACTCATTTTATTCTTTCTTTTAACCAAAGTTGGTTAGATGCTGTTTCAAATAAGTTGTCAGAAACTGTCAGAAGTTGACAGCGGTTACATGCAAAGATCAGAGATCCGCTGGATTAGACCAAGAAATTATCTACAGGAGCTTTTCATTCATCCCTCAACTGCTTGACCATCTGTTGGGAGTATTGGCAGCCAGATGGCATCGTTGCCTAGTGGGAAGAGTTCAAAGGCCATTTAGAGCCCAGAAGAGCAGGGTACCCTAAACAGTCCACCTAGAGATATATCTTCAGATATAAGGAAATGTAACTTTTATTGCTTCAAATGCATGAGTCAGTCCATAGCTTGAGTTCTGAAGGACCTGTCTATCTGCACCATTTATTTATTTGTTTAGATTATTAACAGGTGGAGGGCCTGCAAGGACAAATGCGGGGTGGTTGGGTGGGATCTCATCACCCCCCCCCCCCCGTATTGGGGAAGGAGGGTCATTTCTAAGTCCTTCCTGCTTTGCAAGGTTCAAAGTCGGATGCTGAATGTTTGTTTTTCTAGCACCAGAGGTGAAAACAGGAAGAATTATTGCCCAATTCATAACCCTCAAACACAGGCAGAGACCCAGACGTGGCTCTCAGGTGAGAGAGTATGCCCGCTGGGGTCAAGTCCGTCATCCTGTTTATTGCTGTGGGAGTATGTAGCAGGGCATGTATACCAGCCATCCGTCTCCCATTGTATGCCCACAACATGTGGTGCTATTAAGCATCTGAGCATGGAGGAGACTAGAAAGTGGGGAAAGCTTCCCTAAGAAAACGTGTGTATTTGTGTGTGGGGGGGGAGGGGTTGGATCAGGATTTATTTTTTGTAATGAAAAGGGCTTTTATAATTGTAAAACATGCAGTTTTATCAATTCATGCCTCATCCAGACTCAAACAACAGGCTTATCTTGCTTGGTAACATCTGCACTGGCTGGAGATGATGCTCCAAGCTCAAGATCCTTTCGTGAGGAGAAAATCGGTGCCTTTAGAGAACACACTGTTTTCCGTGGCAAGGCAAAACAAAGCATTAAGGCACCCTAAACAGTCCACCTAGAGATATATCTTCAGATATAAGGAAATGTAACTTTTATTGCTTCAAATGCATGAGTCAGTCCATATCTTGAGTTCTGAAGGACCTGTCTATCTGCACCATTTATTTATTTGTTTAGATTATTAACAGGTGGAGGGCCTGCAAGGACAAATGTGGGGTGGTTGGGTGGGATCTCATCCCCCCGTATCCCCTCCCCCACTATTTCTTCTTTATCTTCCCTGACAGCCCTCTCAGCCCCCCTTGTCCTACTTCCTTCTCTTCTTCCCATTCACTTCCCAGTCCTCCTACTTTTATCTGTCTTCTGCTTTCCTTCTCTGCCTGGCAACATTGCATGGTAGCTGGCACAGCTGCTGGGCCAGACCCAGTTGTGCAGTGGCCACTAATGGGCCGAGTGATGTAGTTAACAAGTCTCCAGTATTTCTACTGCACTTGTTCCTAACGAGTCCTCCTCCATCAGGGGACTTGACAGTGGGGGGACACTATCCTTCCTTTCCTGGGTTATCTACCCTTACTCCTGCCCATGACTTTGCAGAAACTATGGCCTAGAAGGCCCAGAATCATTGCTGTGGTAGCCTAGCAACCTTCAAAATGGTTAGTGAGAGCTCAGTGGGTATTCTTTTCTTAAAGCTACAGGCACTGTTTGTACTATTTTAATCCCCATGTATATTTGTATTAGGTTTCTGAATTTTCTGCAAACTTGGGACTTTGTTTGTAGAGAAATCTCCCGTCTATCCATACCCTCTATATTGTGGATATGTTAATCCACAATTGTGGATTAATTGTGACCCAGTTCACAATTAGATATATGATACTGTGCTTTTCTCCCCAGTTGGGATCCCAAATCACTTACCATAGCATTACATGGTGGCCCAAAGGACCATTTGCACATTCTGCTGTTGATGGTTTCCTCTGAAGATTTTCCGTGCTTTTGTGAGGATGGTCACCTAAGACTGCCATGTCCTGGGCAAAGTAATGCAGCAATCAAATTATCTTGGTCGACATGAGAAAGCTGTTGGTCTGTTGAAAGTATTCATGCTCCACCTCTCATTTAGAAATGACTGATATTAAAACACCCACGCATGCACACAAATCCAATAAAAATGAACAAACATGTTAAACCAAATTTTCTACCCTGCAGCCAAATGACCTTTTTTTTTACGGGGGTGGGGGAGGAAGAATTTTTTTATATCTTCCCCAGGCCTTTGATTAATTTTTGTATGGAATGCAAGTAGTATTGCAATAGATTGTAATCAATCCAAATACAATGCTGTAAATTAAATAGCCAGGTTTTCAACCTTGTGTTTAAAGGCAGCACCACAGAAGAGGCCCTGCAATGATTTCTTAATCCTGGACTCAGTATGCTCTGCATAAAAGAAGGTAACACACATTTGGCATACTTCTCCTTTATTAGGAGATGCTAGGGATTGAACCAATAAACCAAAAAGAAAGAAGAAAAGCCCTAGAAGTGAAAAGAGGAATTAAGATTAAAATCAAGATAAATGGAAAGAGCTCTTCGTGGAGCAAAAAACGACGTCACTGCCCTGCTCAGAGCAGAAATGGAAGAAAACCTTTATGCATGCAAACCATGTACTTTGCTAGGAAACTAAGACCTGCAAGTTTGCAGCTGGGGGTTCTGACCCATTTCTTGCCAAACACATTTAGCTCTTGTCCTTCTTAACAAAGCGTTTTGTCCATGTTGGGATGCGCTTCTTGGGAAGAGTTTGGGCTGGATCCCTGCTTGTAGTCTAGACAGTCTTGTCAAACAGGACAATTCGAGTGACATCGCGTTCTGTGAAACAGCAACAAATAATACATCTTGGGGATGAGCTGCTTCCATGGTCGATACCATCTAATCAATGACGTTTTCTCCTTAGTTGTGAAGAATGAGCTGCCGGAGGGCCCTTGTCTGCAAAGCAATTTGATTCGATTTGGCCATCCCAGCCTTGCTATTGATCTTGATAGCAAAACGATGCACTTTCCTCTCCTTGCGATTGTTTAATTAAGTGCTATCTTTTCTAGCCCTTTTCTCGCCCATTAAGCAATAGGTCGGGTTTAATTGAAACCAAGCTGGAGGGGAAAGGTGGGATTGGAATCTGGATCTTTTGAGGAGGCTGAGTTGCTCAGCCACAGCAGCCAAGAACAGCTGGTAGTCTAGAAGGCCAATGGTCTGTGAATTGTCCTCACAAAAGAACTGTGGCTGTCGTCACACGGGCTTCTATTTAGCGCAAAAATGGTGCAATTTCCCGGCAAACACCCACCTTATTCCAACACTGATGCGATTTTCTCTCTTCTGCTTTGTGCTTGATAGTCGCGATATTTTGCACCTCAATGTGAATGCCTCACATCGATGTTTTTCGCCTCGCCACACCATAAGCCCACCCTTTTTTCTCTCCTCAATCCCAGAATCCATTTCTCCCGCAACTCCCCCTTTTTTTTTGTAATAATGTCCTTATATCGCTATAACGACATCACACAATGAAAATTTTCTGCTGAAGAAAACAAGTAAAAATGACTGAATTGCCATTAGAGAAATTTTTATTTTAACCCAAAACCACACCTCGCTAAAAATGGCCGTGTTCAGTCATTTTCCATTTTTTTTAACATGTTGTTAAAAATCAGTGTAGTCAGACACTATCAGTGTCATTCTGGGTTGGGCTACCGGCATGTTTATCTAATGTTATTCCGTTATAGCGGAATTAAACGCCAAATTTTTTTTTTAAAAAGGGGGGGGAGGAGCTGCTTCTGCGCCCATTAGAGAGAACGGAACAGAGTGCTTAGGTGTGGACAGCTGGGAGCGCGAAGAAACGTGAGGTGACCCCAAGAAACGTTACTGTGCCGATATCAGCGATGACGCTATATGCTGTAAATTTAACGGAACAGATGCCTGTGTGATGACGGCCTGTGTCGCTGGCCACTCACTAGATTCAGTATGAAATACAAGGTGCTCACACAAAATGGTTTGCATTCTCATCCAGATGCTTAATATCCATTTACTTCATTATTTTAAGGTTGTTATTTAGTTTATTTATTTAAATAGTTTAATCCCACTCTTGTTTTGTTGGCTGTACTAAATGACTTGACTTTCTTGCTGAGATACAAAGTGGATAACAAAATGAAAATGAACCATGTGATAAAGAAAACAGTACAGGATATGCTGTAAACTGCAAGAACAGGATTACAAAATTTTGTAATCAAGGCAATGCAAGTGAGATAAAACACAGCGAGCAGTGCAATAAATCACAACCTTTTATGAGTGTCCTCCTGACTAGAGATGGGCACGATCCGCATTACGATCGAAAAAAACCCACAATAATGGTGATTGCGCGATCGTGACCCGGCGGATCGTGATCATCCACAGCCAATGATCCACCGATCGGGAGAGGCCTGGATCGTTGCGTTCGGGCTCGGATCGGGGATCCAGACACTCAGGCGCCAGCAATCTATTCCCCTGGCAACGGAGCCAGGGGAAAGCCTGAGCTCTGTTTGCCCTCCTTCTGTCGCCCTGGAAACCCGAATGGAAGCCCAGCTTTCCTTGATCAGCAGGGCTTCCTTCCAACCACGGAGCAGCAAAACAGTCACAAGTTGGGAGAAGACACCCAGGGGAGGGAGGGAGAAGGGGGTGTTGTGTAGCTATGGGCACTCCAATCTCATCCCTGCAAACCCTGATAGGCAGCTCTGATGGCCAAACACAGACCTCCTGTGTTGCTGAATGGGACCTGAGGGGAGGCGGCTCATCGCCGCCTCCCCGTGCCCGCCAGGCCCGCCAGCCGCCGCCACCACCCACCTTCCCACATAGCTGGGAATAGCAGCATGGCCCGCTTTGGCCTCCACGATCCATGATCCACGGATCGGGAACGGGAGTTGCCCGGTGTGGATCGTTAATTTGGGATCGTCGCCAGTGCTGATCCACGATCAGCTGGATCATTGATTTATTTTGGATCATGCCCATCTCTGCTCCTGACCAATTCCACTTACTACAACCCTGTTCCCTTTATAAAAATGCTCCTCCTGTATACTCAAAATGTCCGTGGGAGGGCTGCCCCACCACCCAGTCCCCTTTCAGAGTAGGAATGGAATATTAGAGGGAAATGCAGCAGCTGCTGAGGCAGTTGATATCTGCTTCAACAAAAAAGCAGGCAAGATGAAGTGTGACTTTGCCTGGTACTGTGGCTGAGTGGTTTAGCTTTACCTCTGGGAAAGGACAGAGTGCCCAGTCACAAGGCCTGTCTCTAATGAACTGTTAGCCTGTTGTTTGATTCTTGAAAATAGAGTTGCTAGGTCCCCCAGCCTTGAAACTGGGGAACAGGAGGAGTTGTGGGGGGGGGGCACTTCCAGATTCCTTGCCTCACACACGCGCACACTTCAGAACCTCTCTTTGTTGCACCAGGAATGATGTCATTCCCAGCAGGACAAGGAAGGCTCGGAGCATGTGGGAGCGTGCTCTGGAGCTCCTGGGCCCATTCTCCATGCTGTTTCCCCCAGCTGGCCAGGTGAGTGGTGTCGGGGTGGTGGTGGAAGCTGGGAGTGGGGCATCCTCCACCCCCACCAGGGGACTGGCAGCCCTACTTGGAAAAGGGCAGGCTGGGGTGGGAGGAATCCTGTGTGTGAGAAGATCCAGCCTGGGGGTTAGGCTGTGAAAGCCTGTTTGTAACTGCAAGCACTAAAAGGAGTTTAAATCACAATCTGAAGTCATAATTGTTATCCTACCACCCCTTTGTGTGCGGTGTCCCTCAAGAGGCAATACTCTCCCCATTATTATGTGCCTCCTTGCCCAGCTGGCGTGAGGTTTCAGACTTGGGTGCCATTAATATGCAGATGACACCCAGTTGTATCTGTTGATGGGCAGATGGCCCAACTCAGCCCCGGATATCCTGGAGCATGCTTTTGAGGCTGTGACTGGATGGTTAAAACAGAGTTGATTGAAATTAAATCCTACGAAGGATTCGGTTTCGTTTTCTCAGCCATGCCGGACGCTCCTCTCGGCTGGTCCGGGAGGAAACGACCGGGCACCCTGACCGGGCGGCTGATCCGCAAGGATTAGCCCCCAGGACTCCCAGGGAGGGAGCCAGGGTCCGGGACGCGGCGGGAAGAACTCCCCGAAATCAATGCGGGGGGGGGGGAATTGCCCGTTTGTCCCTATGGAGGCCGGCAGATGTGCGCGGCGCCTCGAGTGTCGCCGGGCAACGAGAAACGGCAAGTAAAAGAAACAGGCGGAAGCCTGTAAACAAGCGAATCCCTTCTGTTCTACAAGCGTTTGTGAAGGAGAGGTTGATCTGAAGAAGACTCGCTCTTCCCCTTCGTTGAGTTCCAGAATTTTGTTGGCGCCCCCCCCCAAAAAATGGCAGCAAAGAAGCAAAGTCCCGCTCTCGGTAAGTCAATCTTGGCTACCTTGCAGAAGGGGGAGTCGCTCGAAGAGTTGGTGCGCAGGGCGGTGGTGGAAGCCATAAAACCCTTTGTTGACAAGCTGAACGAAACTGATCAAAGGGTGGGCTTAATTGAAAGCGAGGTGAAAACCATTAAGGCAGCAGCGGGGGGGGGGGGGGGCAGAAAAGTCTGCTCTGGAAAGTGCGTCACTTGTGAAGGCTACAAAAAAGGAGCTGAAGTTGGTGGAGAACCAGCTGATCGGGCTACAGGTGGAACGAATGCAGACAATTTTGCGTCTCCAAAACGTGAAAGAGGAGGAAAATGAGGATCTGTGGGATTTGGTCTCGGAACTACTGGCGACACCCGCGAGGACGACTAAAGAAGAGGTTAAAAGCGCCATTTTGGAGGTCCGTCGGGCTTCTTCAAAATATGCAACAAAGCGACAGTTGCCTCGTGAGATCATTATTGACTTTTCATCTAAAAAGATTCGGGACACCATCCTATATAACTCATACAATGCGGATTTGGACTTTATGGGTTTGAAAGTCAAGATTTTGAAGGACGTTCCATTTCTAGTCCGGAAACGGCGTTTTAAATATAAAAAGTTTGCAGCTCTTCTGAGGGACCATGGAATAAAGTACAAATGGTTATTCCCGGAAGGAATATGGTTCAGATATAAAGATCAGGCCTATAAGATATTATCAGAAGATCAACTAAAGGATTTTGAGAATAAAAACCCAGAACTCTGCTGCACCAAGAATGAAGAAAAGGAGGAGCCGGAGGGGGGGGGAGGAGGAGGAGAGCATCGCAACAGCAGTTGCACAGAGAGAATTGCGTCCGGGACCTAGAAGGGGGAGGAAAGTTTAATCAGAATTTGAAATGTTTATTCTCTGTATGATTAACCACTCCATCATTATTCTATGGAGCTATTTTTGTATTATGACAGTATGAAGGGAAACATTGAAGTGTAGTGTTTAGTGTTTGTAGTTCATTCCCCCCCCTTTTCTTTTTCCACCCCCCTTTGTCCCTTCCCTCTCCCCTTTCCTTGTGATAGTCTGGTGTAGTGTTTTGTAGTTATGAAAAATATAAATAAAAAAATAATAAAAAAAAGAAATTAAATCCTACGAAGATGGAGATCCTGCACTTGAGTCATGGGCCATTAGGCTCGGGACTCCAGCTCCCGACCCATGGTGGGGTGCAACTTGCATCTGTTCCAAGGGTCAGGAGTCTGGGGGTTATCCTGGATGCCACCCTGACAATGGAGGCACAGGTCGCAGAGGTTACCAGGTCTTCTTTTTTTCATCTACAACAGACCAGGCAGCTTGTCCCTTACCTTTTGACCTGCAACTTAACTACAGTGATCCAGGCAATGGTCATCTCTAGATTAGATTACTGTAACTCGCTCTATGCAGGGCTTCCCTTGAGTCTGGTCCAGAGGTGACAGCTGGTTCAAAATGCAGCTGTGCATGTTATTGCAAGAGTGCCAAGTGGGGCACACATAACACCTATACTGCATTGACTACCAGTGGAGTACCAGATCAGATTCAAGGTTTTGGTATCCTATAAAGCCCTAAGTGGACCGCCTCTCCCTATATATGCCCCAGAGCATGCTTCGATCAGCAGAAAAACAACTATTGGTGGTCAGGGCCTTTTTGGTCCTGGCCCCGACTTGGTAGAACTCTCTGTCCATTGAAATTAGGGCCCGGCAGAATTTGCTATCCATCTGCCGGGCCTGCAAGACAGAGATGTTCCTCCAGGCATATGGCTGAGGCTGGGCCAGGCCTCCACCGGCATTGCAGAGGGGAAGAAGAGAATGGACAATATAAACCTTCCCACCAGATTTGTCCACCACCCGCTTTCAGTTTGTTTCAACTGTTTAACTGCACTTGATAAACAAATAGCCTACTAGTGACTGCTGCCATCTTAGTAATTTATTTATTATTATAAACGGACTAAGATTTTTATATTGTTTTAATTGAATTTTTATGGATAATTGTTTATAACTATGTTTACTGTGGTTTAAATCCATCCTGAGCCCACTTGGGGGAGGGCAGAATAGAAATCCAATAAAAATAAAAAATAACTATCTTTGGTTTAAGTGCCTCAGCCAGGCCTCTTCTGGGACTGCCTGGAGACCTGGGTCGTTTCCACACGGCTTACCTTTTGCCAGAACACAATGTGTTCTTGTGCAAAATTGTGCGATAACAGCATGTTCTCGTGCAAAATCGTGCGATAACAGCGTCTTCCTGGCGCAATTTTGCACATGAAGACGGTGTGTTCTGGCAAAAGGTAAGCTGTGTGGAAATGGCCCTGGGCTTCTGTTTTGTTTTTTTAAAAAAACACTGGTACATAAATAAATCTTTGTTGAATCTCCGGCTTCAGTGTTCTCTGCACTCTTCAGACACAACACAAAAAATTATCTCACAATGGCAAACCCAAAGCCTTTACAGTTGTTGCTATGAGAACATCTAGAAACTGAAGGGAAGGTTTACATTTCAAGACAAACGTAATTCCCCGAAATTATAGGAAGCTGTGTTAGTTCTCTCAGTTGGAAGACAAGGCTTGTCACAGTCCTGCTGGCAAATTCAATTTACTACAACCCTGTTCCTTTTATAAAAATGCCCTCCTGTTACAGTTGCCAGGTCCCTATACCCTCCCACCAGGCAGCGAGGTCCTCTTCACGCATGTGCTCCGGCGCCTGCACAGTGACATCATTGCTGGAAGAGACATCATCACGCCAGCCACAGGAGCGCTCCTGCGCTCTGTGAGGGGCCGATTTGGCCTGTTTGGGGCCTGAATTGGCCCCAAATGAAGCACAACAATGCTCCTGTTCCTGGCACAACGATGTCACTTCTATCAGTGACATCATTGTGCCTGTTGTGAGCCCGTGTGCATGGCGCATGTTCCTGAGGTGCCTGCCAGTGGTGGGCAATCTCTGGGAACATGCCACCTCCTGCTGACCACTGATGGGTTGGCGGGCAAGGTAGCAAACCCCCAAGAATTTGCCCGCCACTGACAGGCACCTGGGAACCCTACCTCCTGTACATAGAAAAACAATGCAGTTAAATCAAGATATTACATACAATAAACAGTGAAGGAAAGTACAACCCCCTTCTATTTGTGAAAGTGTCCTCTTGATTAGTAACATGTACCTGATTGCTTTTATAGGAATGTCCTCCTTTTTGTTAATATTTATCACATTTTGTAGAATGATGGAAGTTTGGGAGCCTTCCCAATATCTTTGAACAGGCTCTTCCAGAAAGTGGGAGCCACAACTGAGAATACTTGGGCAGCATTTTCCCTATTTCTTCTTACCCTGACAGCAGAATTGGAGATAGCTGCATATGGCAACCTGAAGATTCAAACCAACCTGTTGAATTTATTAGCAGGAGTCATTTTTTTAAAATGCAGGTTTTGGATTTGGATGGGCACTGAGCTGCCTCCTGTTGTCTTGGTGTCTTAGAGTAGAGTGTTCTTATATTCAGGGCTTTTTTTCAGCGGGAACGCGGTGGAACGGAGTTCCGGCACCTCTTAAAAATGGTCACATGGCCGGTGGCCCCGCCCCCTGATCTCCAGACAGAGGAGAGTTTAGATTGCCGGCAATCTAAACTCCCCTCTGTCTGGAGATCAGGGGGCGGGGCCACTGGCCATGTGACCATTTTCGCCAAGGGCGATTTAAACTTTAAAAACTCCCCCCTTGTTCCAGCTGACCCAAAGTGATGTCATTGGGCGGTCTTGAGGCATTTTACCACCGAATCAAGCCAAAATTGGTGGGGGACTTCCTCTAACTCCCCTCTAACACCCCCAAGTTTCAGACCAATTGGACTTTGGGGGACCATGTTAAGGCCCCCCAAACCAGGTCCCCCTATCCTCGCCTATAAAAGGGCATAGCTTTAGGTTGCTGCTGCTAATCTCATATTTTGTGCTTGCTGCTGCTGATCTCCATTATTTCCTATGGGGGGAAAATGAAGAGGCAGGCTTCCTCAGGGGCCCTTCTCCCACCTTTCCTCCCACCCCCCACCAAGGCTCAGCCTGCTCCCACTTGGGGGGGCATTTCATTGCCTCCCCAAGTAGGTGACCTTTTCTCTACAACCTACAGCTGGGGGAGGCTTGTCTTGCCAGGGGTGGCATTTTGCATGCAAAATGCCCCCCAGCCCTCTGGGGCCCTTCTCTCACCTTTCCTCCCACCCCCCACCAAGGCGCAGCCAGCTCCCACTTGGGGGGCATTTCATGGCCTCCCAAAGTAGGTGCTCTCAGCCCCCAAAGTCCACCCCCTACAGCCCCACACATACCCAATACCTCCCCAGCTGCCACACAGACCCAAATTCCCACATTAGCTCCTCACAGACCCAAATCCACCCCCAGTAGCCCTACACCCATAACCCCAGGAACAGGCTGGCCAGCCCTCCTCACCCCAACACAATTGCTGTCAAAAACGGTGAAGTGGGTTGTATTATTTTGTGTAGTACACTGCTATCATGCCCTGTTATGCCCTCCTACTGTGTAACCTAAAGCAGTTAAAGAAATAAAGTGTTTTTGACAGGAATTGTGTTTTTGTGATTCTCTGATGTTAAGTGAGAGTTGTGTTATTTTTCTGTGTGGGGGACTGCTGGTGTAATGTGTCATAATGCTTTGCCTACTTGTACTTTGAAAGGGAGAAAATAATTTTTTAAAAACTGTATTTTGTGTTGTTCATGTTTTATTCTTTGTTGTGCAGTTGGTTCCCATCATAGGGAACAATGGAGAGGCTGGCCAGTCATCTCTGTAGGTGGTGGGGGTGTCAGTGGGTGGTTGTCTGTGTGCCAGGTCAGGTGCTCTTTCCCAGGGACAAGTTGGCACTCAGAAGTTTGCCCACCATTGTGGCACCCCTGGGCTGAGCGGAATTGCCCTGGGAAAGAGAGTTTAGAGTTTACCTGATAGAAACCAAGCCTGGAATACTGGCTAAACTGTTATAATTGCCAAGCAACAGCCATTGAAGGCATCTCGTTAAAGCTACATGTGCTTCTTTTACCATTTTGGAGCTTTTTAACCCCCCAGTGAGTGTATTTATTTGTTTAGATTTCTGCATACCTGGGGCATTTTTCAGGTGTAAAGGGAGGTCTGTCTTGCCTGTTCATGGCTCATCTCCGGATTTAAGTATCCTCTCAGATCAAGGCCACTTGGCTATTAGTATATAAAATACATATTTTAAAATAAACTTACGGAGGTAAACTTTTCTTCATGTGGCTCCCATCTAACCCGTTTCAACTTCTCACAGGATTGAGATAGCTTTCGTAAGTATCTGCTTAGGGTCAATGTGACACCTTCGAACAAGAAAATACAGAATTTGACATGCAGTAATGGGATGGGATTATTTGAGGCAAGATTTAGCACATGGAATAGTCCATCTGAAAACCTAATGTTCCCCCTTTTCCCGTTTATAATGGTGTATGTATCCTCATGCTCCGTGCCTGTCTCTCTGAGGTAAAGCACTAGAATGAATGTCAGAATTTTTGAGTGAAAACAAAGATAGCAAATTTGGGGGTTGTTGTGAGAGAAGAGGATTCATAGTGGTCTGCAAAAAATCTTGAACCTATTCTGGCAAATGGATAGTGAAACAGGAAACAAAATTGAAAAGTCTTATTGGTAATTGTAAAATTCGTTAAAAGTCTTCAAAGTTTGGGCTGTTCCTGCCTAATGGTAGCAATTTAATTGGGTTTTGCAGTAACCTTTTTTCGATGCAAAGCCTTGGAGGGCTGGAGATGCCACATGACCTAGAAATAAAGATGCCTTTCTGATCTGATGGTTAATTGAAAGAGGGCGTGAATGTAACTTTTGGATTTTTGTAATGGCAATAGAATCTGACATGCCGGCTCTTTCAGAAAGGACTTAAAGAGGTAATCACTCTTGGCTTTGCCTGAGGCTCCTTCTGTTCCCTCCCTCAGCCATCAGCTGTCTTTGCAAGCCCTTGCTATGTGATGAGAGCCAGTAGTGCAGAATGAATCCTTTAATGCTATTGGGTTTATTAAATAAATGTGATTTTATTCCATGGTGGAAGGTTTTGTTTTGTTTGAGGTAAATCTGCACCTGTGACGAGGAACAGAGGTTGTGTGTGTACTTGTAGTGTGCGGGCGGAAGTTCTGTCCTGGTTCCTTCTAGAGCTGAAGTGAATTTTGCTGTCCCCCAAAAATCTTTTCTGCAAATTTGGCTGAGTATGTGTGACTGGACAAGATTACCCATTATGATTCCATGGCAGAGTAGGGATTTGAACCTGGGTTTCCCAGATCCTGGTCCAGTACTCTAACAACTACCCCCCCCTTCTCAAAATGTGATAGGTATTTGGGATTTGAACCAGAAGTCTTTTTTGTATGAACTTGGGACTCACTGCTGAAGCTGGTGGTCTTTCCTGGGGAAAGGAGGGTTTGGGAAAGGGAGGGACTTCAGGAGAGTATAATTCCATAGAGACCCCCACCCCCTTTAAGAGCATCTATTTTTCTCCAGAGAAACTGTTCCTTTCATCTGGAGATCAGTTGTAATTTTGGGAGATCACCAGGCCCCTCCTGGAGGTTGGCAGCCATAGCTCCAAGTCTGGAGTTCACTGTAGGACTTTTCTTGCATATACAGGGATGAAAGAGGAATAAGATGTCAAGGAGAGTGAAATTCTGGAAGAAATTCTCTGGTCCCTAAAACTCTTGTTTGCAAGTAATGTCATTTTGTATATTTGCAAACCTCAAGTAAGGGTGACATTTTAGACTTATCTTTTAAGGGCTTAATGAATCGGATTTTACAACACAGTCGGCCATTTGTTATCTATATTAAAAAAAACCCACTGCTGTACTTAGATCTGCGGAGGGGATTTTTTTCCCTGCTGCTTTCGGCGCTGCTTGTCTAAGGGAATAATGCTTAAGACGGCTTTTTTTGCAAGGTGATGTGATTTTTGGAAGTATTTTGAGTGGAAAGTAATGAAATTGAAAAGCAAGATGGGTGGCGGGGGGGGGGAGCAGAAGTCAATGCAGAAGATGTTCATTTGTTAAATAAAAAGTGCAGGGAATACAAGTGAATCAAACAGAGGAAGGGATTCATCTTTGTTCGGCTCTCCTGCATATTTCCCAGATTTTAATTATCTTTCCATCTGCAGATCTTCTGCAACAGCCTTGCATATGTTTCTCCTCTGCTTTTCTGGACTCAGCAAAATCACCAATTGGGAGGGGGCTGCTGGGGTAGAATGGAAATGGAGCCATTGAATTTCTGTCTGTCGTGAAACTTCTAAAGGCCCAGGATATTTCAGTGCTGATAGCCCAGTATGTGTTGTATATTTGTCGCTCATGTTCCATAGTAGGTAGGGCTGCCCTTAGGGGGCTATTTGGAAGTTTCAGAGGGTGCCAAACGTTTTGATGAGGAGGGTGGTCATTGAGAGCATGGGCTAGCATTCCTAGTCTTCAGTGGCTCCCAGTTGCCTTCTCAGTTCCATTCAGAACGCTGCGGCTGACTTCCAAAAGCCCTCTACAGTCTAGGCCCACCATTCCTAAGAGACAGACTCTTCTCCAGAGATCTGCCACAACATCCATGATTGATCAGGAACACGCTTGTAAGTTAGGTAAAGTGATGTTCTTGGTGGTTGCTCCTGAATGGTTAAACGTTCCTATCCTGTCCCACCTTTCTGACATCCAAGTGAACTAATCTTGAAGGACAAAATGTTTAAAACAATAACAATGTCAATAGAATTAAAGCTGCCTCGCTAAATGCCCCTTGGAAGGACAGTCTATGACCTGTGTAGCCAGGGCTTTTTTTCTGAGAAAAGAGGTGGTGGAACTCAGTGGGTTGCCCTTGGAGAAAATGGTCACATGGCTGGTGGCCCCGCCCCCTGATCTCCAGACAGAGGGAAGATTAGATTGCCTTCCGTGCCATGGGCAATCTAATCTCCCCTCTGTCTGGAGACCAGGGGGTGGGACCACCAGCCATGTGACCATTTTCAAGAGGTTCCGGAACTCTGTTCCACCGCGTTCCAGCTGAAAAAAAGCCCTGTGTGTAGTACTAAAAGGACAAGGGCCATTTCCACATGGCTCACCTTCCCTTGGAACGACCTGGAACATCGCGCAAATCTCGTGCGAGAAAATGCGATCTTCCGCGTTTTTTGTGATGTTCCGGGTCATTCCGAGGGAAGGTAAGACATGTGGAAATGGCCCAGGAATCCCCTTATGTCTTCTGGTTGGATATTTCATAAAATGGCAGATGGAGTTGCGAATGCCCAAGTTCTGACTGTTGTCATAAGGCCTGTCCAATGGAGGGCATCAACAACAGAGGCTTGCTAAGAGGGTTGTTGCACTGTGCAAATTCAGATCCTCTCAGCAAGTCACTGTTGGTGGTGGCTTCCACTGCACTGGTGTATGTGATGACAAGTGGGAATTGGAGAGATGTACCTGCAATCCCTGATATTTATTCATATTTATTTATTTATTTACTTAAATTTATAGTCTGCCCTCCTCAACCAAATGGGCTCAGGGCGGATGTGGGTCCCAAGTTGTGTGGAACACCTTTAACTGTCGAGCAAATGGAGAACCATCCATTTTAAAATTTGCTGAGTATTTTTTTCCAACGTTGACTACTTATTTATGCATTCATTTATTAAAATATTTATACCCTGCATTTCCTTTGTGACTCAAGGCAGCTTACAAATCCGACTTTAAAACAACCAACATACAATGAAACTCCAAAATAACCCATCCAAAAATGTCTGCAGTCTGTACCCCACTAAAAATCTTAGAAAATGGCTTTGCAGTGCATCTAAAATCTTCTAATAATGGTGGCCCCCCTCAGGGAGCCCATTCAATAGGATGGGAACTATGGGAACTATCCAGGGCTCTGGTGGCTGCTAGATGGGCTATCTTAAGTGGAAGACCCAGGGCTTTTTTTCTGGGAAAAGAGGTGGTGGAACTTAGTGGGTTGCCCTCGGAGTAAATGGTCATGGCTGGTGGCCCCGCCCCCTAATCTCCAGACAGAGGGGAGTTTAGATTGCCGTCTGCGCTGCCAAGCAGTGCAGAGGGCAATCTAAACTCCCTTCTGTCTGGAGATCAGGGGGCGGGGCCACCAGCCATGTGACCATTTTCAAGAAGTTCCGGAACTCCGTTCCACCGTGTTCCAGCAGAAAAAAAGCCCTGGGAAGACCAGTCCACAGATGGCAATTTGAAGATCCTAGATGGTGCCTGGGAGGCATGTGGGGAGAGAGAGTCGAGGTAGGCAGCTACAATTTGCACACCGATTAAGGTCAGTCTTCATAATTGAAATTCTTCTGAAACCCTCTTCCCAGCTCATTGGAGATGAGTGTGAAGTTGTCAAGAGGTTCATGCTAACCTTCCCTTTATTAATACACAGTTTGTTCAATTTAATTTGGGGGAAAAAAGGTTTGCTGAAGAGCTCTCTGCTATTTAAATATTTTTGTGAGTAATCGCCTCAAAAGTTGCTCACTATTTTCCTATTGAGGGGGGAGTGAAGTGCAGCCTACTTAATCAGGGGCACAAAAGACCCTGCTGTGGAACGCCGTGGCTAATTGTGTTTCGGTTTGCGTCAAATCCCTGTGAGTGAGAAATATTGTTGAGCTAGTTCCAAATACCAATTGGGCAGAGCCTCTTTCAATTCCAAAATTATACCCAGCAGCTGAAACTCCTAAGGGATGCACTTATTTCTATTGCCTGTATAATTCCTGTTTGCTTTATAATTTGTTTCCTGGTGGGATATTTTCTCTTATTGAGAGACTTCCAGTGTAGTGTTCTGGGTAAGTATTGGACTCTCTCCAGAGTGGTCTGAGTTCGATTCCTTATTCAGCCCTTACATCTTGAAATAGTAAAAACACATAGTATTTATACAGATATTTGAAATGAGACCCACTCTGTTCATGGCTAGGGAATGGCAAGTGAAAGAGAGCTAGCATGGTGTAAGTGGTTAGAGTGTTCATCTAGGATCTGGGAAAGCCAGGTTTAAATCCCGGCTGTGCCATGAAACCAGGTGACCTCAGGCTAATCACATACTCTCAGCTGGTCTCCCTCGCAGGGTTGTTGAGAGGATAAATGGAGGAAAGGATGTGAGAGAGTCAAGGTCTAATCTCTGCCCTGCTGTGGAAGTTTGTTGGGTTTTCTTGGGCCAATCCCATAGTCTCCACTTTACCTACCTCAAAGAGTTGTGAGGATAAAACAGAGGAGAGGCAAATGATGTAAGTTGCTTTGGGTCCCCAGTGGGTGGGGTGTAAATGAAGTGAGTAAACAAACATATACAGGTCCTGGGAAAGACTCTCTGGCATCTCCAATCAAAAAGATTTTGAGGAGAGCTTAGGGTTGCCAGCCTCCAGGTAGTGGCTGGAGATCTCCCAGAATTACAACTGGTCTCCAGGCCACAGAGATCTGTTCCCCTGGAGAATATGGCTACTTTGGGGGGTGGACTCTATGGACTTATGCCATGCCAAGGTCCTTTCCCTCCCCAAACCCCACTTTCTCCAGGTGTCTCCAGGTTTCACCCCCCAGATCTCTAGGAATTTCCTAAGTTGGAGCTGGCAACCCCAGGAGAGCTGCACTTGGAAACACCCCGTTTTAGATGGACTATTGGCCAGTCTTAATAGTGACCGTTTTCCGGTGTTCAAGTGGATGCTGGCAAATTACATTTGTGTACACACAGGGGCATCCTCTCCTGCTAGTTTCCCCCTCCTGAAACCACAAATGTTACAAGGCAGAGGTGATGACACCCCCCTCTTAGATTGGTGACTGTCTTCACAGCCGTCCCTAGCATGGCTTCCTGCTAGGGTTAGTGGGAATTGTAGTTTTGTCAGGCTTCCACATGGAACCTGAAGATCAAGAAAACTACAATTTCTGTCCACCCCATAAATCCATTAAATTCTGTTGGTGATTTATATATTAATTAAAATATTTATACCCTGCCTTGAGAAAGTCTCAGGGCAGCTTATAAATTACAGATTAAAACCAGCCCCCCAGTACCTCCCTCTTTCCTTAAAAAGAGGCCATTAATGCAGACAATGAGAGCGAATGCAGATTGCGGATTCCCTAGAACTTACCGACAAATTGCCCATTTGAGAGTAGGGAATCCTTGACTGGAAAGAAAATTAACATTGTGACCAGGTTTAAGGTAAATTTTTGAATATGGTGTTTGGCAGCATTAGTAACCCAAGGCCATTACCAGGGTGCACTGGGACTCTCCTCTTTGTGATGCCTCAGCTGATTGTTTGGGTGGAAAACCAGTCCAGGCAACTTTAAAGTTGAGGGAAAGCCATGGAAAAGATCTCCACTGTGAAGCCCCTCCAGTCCTTCCTTGACATGAAGCTGTTCTACTGAAGAGAGTGCGGTTGGTCTATCTTTGGGCCTAACTGCATGTTACACAGTCCTCATATCATGACCAGGTCCACCATGACACGTTTCTCTCAGACATGCCCGCAAGTTTCCTGCTGTGGTATCAGTTCCTAAGTGTGCAGGTCCCTGAATCAGAGAGGGACTGTGATGCCCAGGGAGAAGGGGCATAAACCTTCCCTCCTGCAATACTTTCTTGAAATGGCCCCGAGGGAGGCATTTTCCCCAGTGGGGAAACTTATATGTACCTCATCTTGTGGAGAATGATGTACCTCATCTTGTGGAGCAAATAACAGTCCCTGGGGCCATTTCAGGCCAGGAAAATGGTGCAGGAGGAGGTTGTAAATACCTTCTTTCTTTGGTTCTGATCCAAATTGGGCCCCCGACCTCTTTGGGAGGAGGCCTCTCAGCACGTCTCACAGAAATTCCTTATGGTGTACCCGGACTTGATGTGAGGTCGTTGTAACATGTTGTCAGGCCTTGTGAAGGTAAGGATGGAGACAATTTCTGTCTGGTACCTTGAGTTCGGACCATTTAGGACTTGTCAAATTGAAAAACTGGCTTGAGGCAGAGAGGGGAAGAAATTTCTTTTAGAAATCCTGTTTTGTCTCCCCAAGGAATGGTTTATTTGCTTGGCTCTCTCTGTAATTAGTGTGTCTCGTTCTAAAAAGAGAGGAATGCATCAGTTGTTTGGGGGGAAACTGTACAGAAGGCAGGGAAATAATAACAACAGAGATACCTCCAAAGGGAATTTCAAGCGTAATGCCATCTGCCTTCATTATCAACAGTCAAAGGAAATTTCAGGCTACCTTGCATTTGTACAGAATTCTGATAAACAGATACATTTCATGGTAGTTTGGGAAGCTGGATCCATCCACTTGGCTGTGTTCCAAATGGCTTGGTGAGAAAGAAACAAGACAGAAGAAAATGTAGAATGTTTACTGTGTTCAGCTCTTCGAGTGTTAAGATTCTTTCCCTCCCTCTAAAGTTTTTCTTCTAATTGTTGACCAGGCTGCAAACAATAAATTCACTAAAACTTGAGTTGATTAATTGGTGGAGGCAAATCTGACCCAATGAGGTAACAAGTTGAAAGCCACTTAATTTTTTTAGAGGCTGTGGTTCTGATGGGCCTTGGTAAAATGGAATGGAAAAGGAAATACTAAAATGCTCTTTCCTTCTGATAAAGAGCATTCTTTGATTATTAGATTATAGGTTCTCACAGCCTTCAAACTCATATTTGATGTAAGCGCTATTATTCACATGGTCACACCAAGCTACCTTCTAACGAATCCGACCCTTAGGCTATCATGGTCAGTCTTGTCTCCTCTTGACTGGCTGTAACTCTCCAGAATCTAAGGCTGAGGTCTTGCCTGTTGCCTGATCCTTTCAGAGGAGCTGCTGGGAATTGAACCAGGAACCTTCCACATGCAAAGCAGGTGCTTTGCACTGAACCGCGTGGCCTCTTCCTAAACGAAGCCAGTTTTTATGGGTCAGACCCTTGGTCTACCAACTACAGTGTTGTCTACCCTGATAGGCAGTAGTTCTCTGGAGTCTCAAGCAGAGGTCTTTCACATCCTCTACTACTACTTGATTCTTTTTCATGGAGATGTAAATGGACTTACTGCAATTCCACGTGCTCAAGATCTTCCACAACACTTAGAGCTTTCCTTCCTGTTTCTTACAGTGCTGGATATTGTTTGCAAAGAGTGAACAGGTTGGAAAACGCTATGTACTATTTAGTGCTTGGAGGCAGCATGAGGTTTCCCCCCACATTTCTCCTTGTGCATGGACCCTATTGCATGCTGAGATTATCTAGTGAATCCAAGGGAGTAACCCTATGAGATGCTTCATTCTAGCCATTTCCAGGACCATTTTGCTGGATCCAGTCTAATTCTTCTGCTCATGGAAGGTATAATTTCTATCAGTTCCCTCTTCCTGCCACAGACCCCCGATTTGCCCCTCATGCCCTTCCTGAGGATCTTCCATTCCCCCAGGAGCAGCATTTCAGGGAGATCAATAGGTTGCAGTGGGAGAGAAAGAGGCAGGAAAGTTCTGTTCCACTGGTGGAAGTGTTTTCCATTAGTGGAAAATGTTATCTGTATCCAGTCGACTGTTTATACCCCCTATATTCTCAGTTAAAAATGCCACAGGCAGTTTCCAGTCACTCATAAAATACAGCTTAAAATTAGTCTATAAAACACTTATTACTTACCAAGGTGCTAGTCTCAGCAATGGATAATTTTCAAAGTATTTCATTTTAAAATCTGGACCAAGTGTTGGTTTCTTGAGTAGAGCATCCGTTCGTTCAACTAATGAGCAATCATTTATAATTGGACACCGCTGTTTTATAGGATGTTGAGATGCAAAGGGAGATGGCAGAGATCCTGTGTATGGCTGCCAAAGAGTTTTATTTGATTTGGGACAAAAAGGAATCTCAGTAGGAACTCAGTAAGAGAACCCCCCCTTGGGGATAGGCCATGGCTCACTGGCAGAGCAGCTGCTTGGCATGCAGAGGGTCTCAGGTTCAATCCCTGAAATCCCCAATTAAAAAGAACCAGCCAGCAGGTGATGTGAAAGACCTCGACCTGAGAACCTGGAGAGTTGCAGCTAGTACGAATAGGCAATACTGAACCTGAGGGACCAAAGGTTTGATTCCGTATAAAGCAGCTTCATGCGTCCATGTGTTTGTTCCCTGTTGGTGAGATAAAAACATGGATCATTCAATGGCTTCTTACTGAAGCTCTTTGGTTGCAGATTTTCACCTAAGCTCTTGCACATATACTGCAGTCTCTCTGTGTGTCAGCAATTGTCTGATTGGGCCCAATGCAGACAGCAGTTTCAGGAAACCATAACTTCCCATTTGTACCCTCCCTCTTAGCCTTGATTTTTATTTCGTTTTCAGCCATGCTTGGATACTTGTTTCCTCCTTCTACTTTACTGTTGAACATCCAACATCAAACTCTTGCCTTTTTGCATTTGCAGTTTCTATCCTATGAACCACTAGGAAATTTTCAGAGCAGAAAACCCTGAAGGTATGTGTCAATTAAAACTAAAGCATACCTGCCCGACAAGGAAAAAGCTAATTTATCGCTGGGCTTCTTTCACATTATACTCTATTGAGAAGTCTTGCTTCATGAGCTTCCCATGTTAAAGCCAAAATGATTTGATTTTAGGGTTTGCAGGAGCAAGGCCAAGAGAACAGCAGATTTTCTCTATATTTCAAAATTGGGTATCTTAAATTAATAGTAAAAACACAGACATGCGCACTCACTATGTACGTCTGTATGTTTGTGGTTTGTTAGCTTGACCTGGGAGTGGACATACATGGGTTCTGTTTTAAAATGCCCTTCTTTTCCCAGGAGGCACTTTTATCCTATTGGGTTGGTATACTCTGCTGTGTAATACTCGTATTGTGCCTCTAGGCATCATTATATTACTTATTTTTTTATTTATTTATCAACAAAACTTTTACTAAGGCAGCTAAGAAATTTAAAACACATACATTAAAATATCATCTTAAAAACCATTAAAACCAACACATAAATGCATCATTAAAACAATGGACAAACTGTCTTCTTTGATACGACAGGACAAACCATTCTAGTTCTTTGGGAGGTGATGCAATATATTTAACATGACCAGGGCTTTCTTTCTGGGAAAAGAGGTTGTGGAACTCAGTGGGTTGCTCTCGGAGAAAATGGTCACATGGCTGGTGGCCCCGCCCCCTGATCTCCAGACAGAGGGGAGTTTAGATTGCCCTCCACGCCGCTGGATCTCTGTCTGGAGATCAGGGGGCGGGGCCACCAGCCATGTGATCATTTTCGAGAGGTTCTGGAACTCTGTTCCACCGTGTTCCAGCTGAAAAAAAGCCGTGAACATGACCCAAAACTTTTTGGGAGAGCCAGGAACGATTAATTATATGAGTGTGTCATCTTAGGGTCAAGCTATACATGCAATTTTTTAAAGAAGAGTCAGGGTGAGTCCAAAGGGTCTTAAAATGCCTCTGCGGGGGGAGAAGGGGCTCCTGCCTCCTGACTCAAACCATTTTCCTGTGTCAAAATAGCATGGGGGAAGTCCCCCCCCCGTTTTTATTGCTCCACATACACAGAATACTTCATGTGGAGCAGAAAAAGCAGGAAAAAATCTCCCCCCCCCTCTATTTTTACAGGTAGAAATGGTTTGAGGGGGGAGGGGGAGCCCCTACTCCTCCTGCAGAGGCATTCTGAGGCCATTTGGGGTCTCCTTTATTTTTTAACAGCCATTCCCCACAGCTCCCGTGTGGCTGCAGGGAACTCAAGTTGGGTCCAGGAACCCAGATCCAAGAGTTGGGAACCCAGACTCAACTCTTTTAAAACCTGCACGTCTAACTTGACCCTCAGAAAGAGTCCAGTAGCACCTTTAAGACTAACCAATTTTATTATAGCATAAGCTTTCGAGAATCAAGTTCTCTTCATCAGATGCCTGATCAAAACTGGGCAAAACTCCTCAGGATCTTTGACCCTCAGAGAATCAATTATTTAAGTTATAGTAGGTTCTTTTACATTGGAAGACTCATTAGGAATACAGATGATGGAAGAAACAACATCAACCAAATACTTATTTATTCAATCGATAGTCAAGTGAAGAATCCCTGAAGTAATGGAAGAAGCTGTCCAGACTAATCTATAATTGGGATTTGGGGGCTGAAAGTAGCAGTTTTACAGTATGTTCCTATACAAAGTTACTCCAGTCTATGGGAGTTAACGGGCTTAGAATGGAGTAACCCTGCAAAGGATCGTACTGTTAATTAGTAATTCCTGCCTCCCTCCATTTAGACTGCGTGAATATTTATCTTTTTAAAAATTGTGTTCAGCATAACTTTTTGCATCCTTTTTTACTGTTTCATCCTCTCCAGATGAGTCATGTGTGTGATCCTTCCCAGTCTTACCTGTTTAAAAACTTTCCCCAAGTCATTTAAAATAGTTTTTACTTGTTTCCTTCTTGCTGTCTTCCCTGAACTATCATGTTCATATCCCTTGTATGCCACTATGCGTATTGGATTGATTCCTGGGGGAGCAGGAGGCTGGGCTACATGGTTCATTGGCTTGATCTAGCAGGGCTCTTCCAGTCAATCTGAAGGCACAGGTTAAATTAGCACCTCCCAAGCCATGGACCATCTCCCCTGTAAGGGGGAGTTAGCAGGTGCTCTTTGTATTCCCTCCTTTGAACTCCACTGTGGATGGACTTTGACCTTCCTAGCAAGTTTGGAAGAGGAAGCACAAGCATGTTATCCGTCCCGTCCCTTTTCTTCAGCTGGCCTGGAACCTTCAAAACAGCTCCAAGGATCCCAAAGTTTGAGTTGCATATCATTTTGTACTCTTTTTTTCTAAAAAAAAATATTATTTATTTTTATTGTAGAAAAGGTAAAAGATAGGGCAAAAGAGAGAAAGTAAAACATAACAAAAAGATAAATACAAAAGAGCCAAGAGTGGCCTACATAGAGTAAAAACAGCAGAGAAACATAATAAGCATATTATTAATCCATTACAGTTTCCCACCTACAACACTTCCTCCTTTATTATCAATCAGCTTGTGGTCTCATTAATATCTTTTTTTCTATTTCTCCTTTTCTTGGTGTCTCAAAACTTTATTCTTAAAAATCAAACCCACAAATCATTAGTTCATTTTTCTTGGTCTCTCGCAGATAGTCCGTAAAGAGTTTCCAATTTGTCATGAATATGGAGAGTCTGTCTCAAATTGACGCTGTAAGTTTGGTGTCTCAGCTAAGTCCATCATCTTCCCGGTCCAATCTTTTAATGAAGGTAGATCCTTGCACTTCCATTTTTGACCATGTAAAAGCCATGCAGCTGTTACCATATATAAAATTAAAATACCATATTCTTTTTCCAAGTTATTATCCATAATTCCGAGCAAATAGAACTCTGGCTTAAGCTGTAATTTAGCCTTTAAGATTTTCTGCATTAACATATGTACTTGTAACCAAAAAAAAATTCACTTGTTGCAAGTCCATCAAAGATGATAAAATGTCCCTTCTTCTTGTTCACATTGCCATCATTTATCATTTTGTACTCTGAGGTTCACACGCCTGTGCTAAATATGCACAAATGGTTCCAGAGATATGTTGCTTGATTCTGAGGCATGTGTCTGGAATTAAAGACAAATACTCTCTTCTCCAATATCAACATTATCACTGCAAGGATAAACTACTAGATAATTATTTTATCTTACCCCCACCCCCACCCCCAAAGTCATCATCTTTACTAGAGACAAAAACCCTGATGAAGCCATTAAACAATGAACCATAGTGAGCGCTAAAGAAAACTTTGCATGGTGTAGCTGTAGCGGGGCCAGATCAACGGTGGGGGGCAGGGGGGTAGTTTACCCCCGGCGCCGTCAAAGAGGGGGCGCTGGGCGCAGCTGCCAGCCACTGGGAGCACGTGGGCGGCTGAGCAGAGGGCTGACAGCCTGCCCATGCCATTTCCCTGCCCGGAGGGCAGGGGGCACGTGGCAACCCTGCTGCCCTGTCAGCGTGTCGCCCATGTGGCAAGCTGGCTGCCCCAGCATGCCGTGGAGCTGGTGGCGGCAGCATGGGTGGCTGGGAGGGCCGCCCATGCCATTCGTCTGCCCCACTGAGGGGGCAGCCGGCTTGCCGCGGGGCGGCACACTCCACCCTGCATGATGACGTCACAGAAGTGATGTCATCACACAGCGCCAGGAGTGCGCGCGTGTGGCGGGGGGCGCACTTGGGTTGCCCTGGGTGCCGGCAACCCTAGATCTGGCCCTGAGCAGTAGGTATTTTTCCTTCCCTTATGCAGATTTCATTTTGAGAGTGAACATCCAGAACAGAAGAGAGGCTGTTCTGTTCCAAAGTTGGGCCAAGACAGCTAATTGTGTTGAAGCTTAAATGGGTATCTGATAAATGCCACAGGGTTTTTTTTGCAGGGGGAGCAGACAAAGTCCAAAGGACTTCGATCTACTGATGTGGGGGGAAGGCAGCTCAAGAGGAGAGGTCTCCCTGTCTTAGACTGATCTTCCATCTTAGAATGGTACAGCTGGAAAACATGAACAGTGCAATCCTACACAGAGTTACTCCAGTCTGAGCCAATTGATTTCAATGTAACTCTGTTTAGGATTGCACTGTAAATTGTCCACAAGTGAACGTAGTGATGACCATGACGATCAAGGGCTTTGCAGAGGGTTTAGACAGATTCATGGAGGATAGGTCAATTGATGGCTAATAGTCATGGTGAGTAAAGGGAACCTCCATGTTTAGGGACAGTCAACCTCTGAGCCACAGTACTAAGAAGCAAAATCAGAGGGACGCCTTGCCCTCTGTGCACTGTTTCTATGCCCTCCAGGGCAACTTATAGACATTCAGAAATTGACTGACAAAATTCTTGACTTAGCCAATAATTAAATTGTGGGATTCCCTGCAAGTGGACAAAGTGATGGCCATGAGCAAAGACGTCTGTAGAAAGGGGCGAGCCAGATTCATGGAGGAGTGGGTGTATCAAGGACTATTCGCCATGGTGACTAAAGAGAACCTTCACACCCAGAGGCAGCAGTCTGCTCGGAGCCTGCAACAGCGGGGAGGCGTTGGCATCTTTGATAGCCATCCAGGGCAGCTGGTTGGCTGCTGTGTGAAGCAGGATGCAGTACTAGAAGGACCACTGCTTGGATCCAGCAGGGCTCTTCTTATGTTATATAAGATACAGAAAAGGGCAATCCAGACGATCAGAGGAGGAAGGCTAAAAAGGGCATGGCCATTTCCACACGGCTCCCCGCTGCTCGTAACAACCTGGAATATTGCGAAAAAAACGCGGAAGATCGCATTTTCTCACGTGAGATTTGCGCAACGTCATGTGATGTTGTGCAAATCTCGCTTGAGAAAATGCGATCTTCCGGTTTTTTTCCGCGATATTCTGGGTTGTTAAGAGCAGCGGGGAGCCGTGCGGAAACGGCCCATGTTAGAGGTTTATAAAATTCTACATGGTGTAGAAAAAGTCGATTGGGAGAATACTCTCATTCCTCCTCCACATGTATTACTAGAGTTTCTGGGCTCACACAATGAAGCTGATTGAGAGTAGATTCAGGGCAGGCAGAAGGCGGCCCTTCTTTATACAAGAAGCTGTATTCAGACATCACTTGGAGCCACTGTGTGTGCTAGGGTTGCCAGCCTCCAGACGGTAGCTGGAGATCTCCTGGAATCACAACTGATCTCCAGGCCACAGAGATCAGTTCACCTGGAGAAAATGGCTGCTTTGAAGGGTGGACTCTATGAAATTATACCATGCTGAAGTTTTTCCCTCCTCAAACCCTGCCATCTCCAGGTTTCAGATCCCAAACCTCTAGGAATTTCCCAACTTGGAGATGGCAACCCTAGTGTGTGCAAACCTGGTTTGTCACTGAGTTCATGTGTTGAGGAATCCCGGTAGGTAGGTAGGTAGGTAGATAAGTAGGTAGGTAGGTAGGAAGGAAGGAAGGAAGGAAGGAAGGAAGGAAGGAATCCCAGTTAAAATGAACTCTGGCTTCCTGCAGTATACAGACTCAGTGCATGGATTCACCAGAGGTGACATCCCCCCTCCAAATGCAAATTCTAAACCAGAGATTAATCCAGGCTTAGATTCCCAGTTCGTGGGAGAAAAAAAAATGGTTCTCCTGTGCCTGCGCTTGGGATCACGGATAAATGCAGTTAGTTCCTAGATCCTCTGTGCACAGGAGGCGGGGAAGATGGAGGGAACTGGGCAACAAACTAGGTTAGTTTAACGTGGTTTAATGTGATGTCTGAGTGGAATTCATTGTTACAAGATGGCTGCCGGATGGCTTTTAAAAATGGTTGGATAAATCAGTAAAGGGAGAGAGCTCTCTCAAGAGATATTTGGCTATGATAGTGAAAAATCCGTGTACAGAGGCAGTCTACCTTTTGTGTATTGCATGCTGGGAACTGGGCAGAACAGAAAGCTTCCCCCTTCCCAGAGGCAGCTGTCTGAGCACTGTAGGGAATGGAATGGGCCTTTTTCTGATTCATGAAGTTAAATCTTCTGTGAGAGATAGATTCCTGGCTGACTGCTTTACTATGGTTGCTAGCAGTTCAGTGAAGGAAAGATAGCAATATTTTTCTCAAACAAACACGAGTCTCTTGTGGCACCTTAAAGGCTAAGTCATTTTTTATTCCTAGTATAGAAATGTGTGAATTTTTCAGGTGCCGTGAGACTCCTGGTTTGTATTTCGCAGCCGTGGATTAAGTCCGAGGTTGCTTTGGGGCATTCTTCTAATGCAGGACTAATGGGGATTGGCCAAGAAACAAAAGGGGGGATGCTTGTACCTTCTCTTCTGAGAAGAAAGACCGAGTTGTTAACCTCAGTGAAGGTTGGGATCTGAAGGGGAAACCAGCAATGCTCCAAGCGGTTGACGCATAAAAATAAAAGGGAGTAACTAAGTTGCAGAGAATAGGAAAGAAGCAGTTGGATTTTTCATTCCTCCAGTCTCGTGCTCAGTAGCACCACTTAAGACATTTGCTAATTTGATCTCGGCCCTCTGCAGAGAGGCATTATCTTATGGCACAGAATTCCTCTCCCCGTCTGGCGCTCAGGTTGTCACGGCGCCATCCGGTTGCTGCCCCTTGGCCTGAAACTGTAGCTTTGCTTCATAAACAAGTAAGATGGACAGTGTGTTGGAGCTTAATTTCCTCCTGTGACAGAGGCTGTCAGAGCTGCTGATGTAGCTGCTTGGGGTGTAAACACTGCCGGTATTTGCAGTTTTGCTTCTTAAAACAAATGTTTGGTTTTCTTTTCCGTGCCAGAGTTTGAGGCGCAGAGACGAGATAATGCTTAGGGGGGTGGGGAGAGATCTATTGCTTTCCCTGATGGCCAGCTTGCAAAGCTATGCAGACCTTCCACCCCCTCCATCTCACACTGTGCAGGTGTTGGAACCAAATGGGCTTGCTTGCACATATGAGGACATTCTGAAGGCAGAATGTCTTGCATATACACAAGAACAGCTGGGCATCAAACAGCACCCAGACTCTTTGGATTGCCACAAAGGTGACGGTTCACACATTCTGTTTGGAATAATAAAGGACTGCTTTTCCTGTGCAAATGCTTAATTTTTCTACACTTGATAACTGGCCCTTTGGGAGAATATGAAAGTTTATTTCTGTGTATGGTGTTACCTGCTGATGGCCTGGTCTCTCAGACAAGTTGCCCTGGGATGAATATGCATGTGCGAACTGTTCCTTGGTGGTCATCAAACTGAAAAAGAGCCCAGGTAGAAACATGGGTCCATGCACCACCTCTATAAAATCTGCCTGCCCGATCTTGACCATAGTTGGCCCCTGGGAGAGAGCAGGTTCATTGAGCACACGAACCTGCCTGCTTAGTCAGCCCCTTGATCTATCTAGGTCAGTGTTGTCAACTCAGATTGGCAGTGGCTCTTCAGGGTTTCCGGGGGGGGGGGTCTTTCAAATCATCTATCAGCTGATCTTTCAAACTGGAGACACCAGGGATTGAACCTGGGACCTTCTGAATGCGAAGAAAGTGCTTTACCACTGAGCCACGGCCTTCATCTCAGTAGGCAATGCGGAGCAAGTGGCCGCAGATGAGCCAAACCACCCTTTGCAGAGAGAGATGGGGAGGAAAAGACTCTTCAGCATCAGTAACTTACATGATAGGGAAGGATAGTTCCTCCTTGTTTGCTAGTTATTATGATCAGGTAGGGACTGAGCATGATCCAAAGCCACCCACAGAGCAGTTTGATATCCAACAGCTTTTCCTTTCTTCCTTGCTTTTTGTAGGATGTGATGTCCACATTTTTTCAGTTTGGGGCCTCGATCCAGCAGGAAGCCATCATCATGTTGAAATTCATGCAATATTACGACTGGCACGTCTTCTCATTGGTGACCAGCACTTTCCCCGGCTACCAGGACTTCATTAGTTTCATCAAATACACCGTGGAAAACAGTTTTGTGGGCTGGGATATGCAGAATATTGTCACGTTGGACACGCCCATTGGGGATGCCAAGACGACGGTGCAGTTAAAGAAGATCCACTCCTCTGTCATCCTGCTGTATTGTTCAAAGGACGAAGCTGTTTACATCCTGGACGAAGCACGCTCTCTGGGCTTGACTGGGTATGATTTCTTCTGGATTGTCCCAAGTTTGGTTAGTGGTAACATGGAGATCACGCCGCAAGAGTTTCCCTCAGGGCTGATTTCCGTGGCCTATGATGCATGGGACTACAGTTTGAAGGCTCGGATCCGGGATGGCCTTGGGATTATTACCACAGCGGCTGCCACCATGTTGGACAAGTACTCCTTCATCCCTCAAGCAAAAACCAGCTGCTATGGTCAGCAGGAGAGGAACGAGCAGCCATCTCATACCCTACACAAGTAAGATTTGTTTTCTTCTTTCAAATGTGTATGTTGATTATTAGATCCTAGAACAATACTTACTCATGCAAATGGTGGTGATGATGTGTCATGATCCCCACATCCTGAAAATCTGTCATCAATCTTCCTTCCACACTGTGTAGGACACCAGGGGTCTTGAACTAGGAAGGGGGGGGGTCTAACAGGTGGAATCCAGGGACCTCACTCTCTGAACCCTGTGGCAACTTGCCTGCTTTCAACTGGGGAGCAGCTTCCACTACAGCTGGTTATTTCTAATGGGGGTCCACCAAGGCTGTTGACCACAGCCTAGCTTAGGAACATAGAAACATAGAGCTGGAAGGAACCCCAGGGGCCACCTAGTCCAACACCCTGCACAATGCAGGAAATTCACAGCTATGTCCCCCCCTCTCTCAGCTCCCCTTGTGGCTCCTGCTCAATACCCAGAGGGAGGCAAAAAAATTCCAGGTTCTCCGGCCAATCTGGTCTGGAGGAAAATTCCTTCCTGACCCCGAAGTGGCAATTAACATTACCCTGGGCGTGTAAGAAAGGGCCTTGAGAGCTTAGCACCAGCTCATCCCTTCATTCCCTCCCTCTCACAATCTGTGTATCTTCCTATTGAGTCATCGAATCAGCATTGCTGATAAGTGGGCATCTAGCCTCTTCTTAAATACTTCCAAGGAAGAAGAGCCCACCCCCCTCCCGAGGAAATCTGTTCCATTGAGGAACTGCTCTGTCAGGAAGTTTTTCCTGACGTTTAACTGAAAACTCTTTTTGCTTGAATTTTAACCCATTGCTTCTGATCCCACCTTCTGGGGCAACAGAAAACAACTCCACTCTATCCTCTGTGTGGCAGCTCATCAAATACTAGAAGAGGGCTAGCATAACACCTCTCAGTTGCTTCCTTTCCAGGCTTGCCATACCCAGCTTCTTCAATCTTTCCTTATTGGTCTCCAGACCCCTCACCATCTTTATAATAAAAAATAATAATAACATTCGATTTATATACCGCCCTTCAGGATGACTTAACACCCACTCAGAGCGATTTACAAAGTATGTCATTATTATCCCCACAACAAAACACCCTGTGAGGTGAGTGGGGCTGAGAGAGCTCCAAAAGAGCTGTGACTGACCCAAGGTCACCCAGCTGGCTTCAAGTGGAGGAGTGAGGAATCAAACCCGGTTCTCCAGATTAGAGTCCTGCACTCTTAACCACTACACCAAACTGGCTCTTTGTTGCCCACCTTTGGACATACTCCAGTTTACAAAATCCTTCTTAAATTGTGATACCCAAAATGGAACACAGTGCTCCCAGTGAGGCTTAACCAGAGCAGAGTAAAGTAATATCATCACTTCACATGATTTGGACACTATACTTCTCTTGATACAGCCTAAGATCATATTTGCCTTTTTAGCTGCTGCATCACACTGCTGACTTGTGTTCAGTGTATGATCTACTAAGACCCCTAGATCCTTTTCTCATGTTTTACTGCCAAGACACATCTCTCCCATTCTATAATTAAGCCTTTGATTTTTCCTACCTAAATGCAGAACTTTACATTGATCTCTGTCGAAATTCATTTTGTTAGTTGTAGCCCAGTTTTCCAGCCTGTCAAGATCACCTTGAATCTTGATTCTGTCTTCTACTGTATTTGCAACTCCTCTTAATTTAGTATCACCTGCAAATTTAATGAGCATCCTGTGGCCAGCGCAATGACTCACTTCCAAGCCCGGCTCTGGAAGGCACCTCCTGTTCATTTCCATTCCTCGCTGCCCTCTGATTGTGATCCCAAACAGTTTTAGATTGGAGAGGTAAAACTGACAGAGCCTTCAGGAGGCAAAGATGAAATTAACAAACTCTCTGAGGAGCGATCTCCGCTGGCTGTGTCTTTTTAAACTATGCTTCCTGGCTAACATTGCATCTCCCTGCACTTGACAAACATGCGCCAAGGCATCTCATGTAGAGACACTCAGAGTGTGACCCTCATTTCCAAGCTCTGGGAACATCAACCCAATTTACGAAACCTCCTCTAACTATTTAAAAGAGACAAAAGCCCTGAACTCCTTGAGAGGAAGGGGGGGCAGGACACAAAACAAAAGGAAAATAGAAATGTAGAAGGAGGAAAGAAGCACCAAGTCCTTGAACATTCACACACACACCCTCCTCCCCTCTAGAAACAACCCTGCAGTCTTGCCATGAGATTTGGCTGCACACTTGGGTAGAAACAGGAAGGAGGAGTGGTAAGAAAGAAGGAGCCATTTTCCTTTGACATGGCAGTGGGTAATATCTTCCCAGTTATCTTACTATATAATTGAGTAAGCGTGTTTTGGACGACTCACTTTATACCCTGGTGCACCACCAGAGGGTGCTGCTGCAGAGGAAAGCCGAGGTAACTCACCATATCGCTCCAGAAAACTTGCCATGGTGGGAAGCCCAGGCAGGGAACAGGAGCAGAGCAGGTGGCAATGCTCTCCCCGCGCCTTAAACTGGCTGGTATTAGGTGCGGAGCAGGTGGCAATACCCGACCCACTCCTTCACTGGCTGGGATCCGTGACAGAGGAGTAAAGAATGCTTGCCTACCCACTCTCCCCTTTCTAGAGCCCGTTGTATTTTTTCCCACAACGGGCTTTGTTTCTAGTTGAATATAATTGAACATCTTCCAAGTTATTGAATTTGAATAATTATAGTATTGTGAGGATGGAAAGGGTTGTTTCAGGAGGTTCTAGCTCCAGCTGAGCTGTGGCCACACCACTAGGGATACTGTGAGAATGGGAGGGGGTATGATGCTCAGTGAATTTCCGCATTCTGTGCGTGACGGATTTGTTTTGCACAATTGCTAGCAAATCTGTGGATCAAATGTGGCAAGACTTGGTAGGGAGTTCTTCTTCTCTGATGTGAAATATGCTTGTGCTTGACTTTTGTGGCTCTCTGACACTTCCTCATTTAGGAATATTTGGCTCTCTATAACCTTGTATAGGTTACAACGTGCCCAGCGCTTCCCAGAAGCAAAGCCTGGCTAAATTTCTGCATCATATGAAAGGCCCCTGCTGTGTTTGGCTGACAGTCTAAATGTTCCTAATTTGCACAAATAACAAACACATAATATATGACTAATTGTATCATAACGCATGATCTCAAACGTATGTGGGTATTTTTGGACAGAGTGGTTTTTCATGCACTCTCTATCACATTTATACCCCCTTCTCCTAGGGTTATATAGTTCCCTCCTGCCTTATTATCCTCACAACAATGCTATGCGATTGGTCAGGTTGAGTAGAGATGGCTGGCCTTCATGACTGGGCAGAGATTTGAACCAGATCATTCCCAGCATAGGCCGTTTCCACACAGTTTGCCTTATTCTGCAAAATAGCGAAATCTCGCGAGAAGATGCGATAACTGCGTCTTCGCGCAAGATTTCGCGTGAGATTTCGCTATTTTGCAGAATAAGGTAAACCGTGTGGAAACGGCCCTAGTCTGTCCTCTGGCCTCTACATTGTACCAGTATCCTTCTTTTCATATAGAAACGTATTTTTTAACTCACTGTGGTTGACAGAGAGAGGTGATTAATTTTAAAACCAGCAGACGTTAACATGTTTTCTTGTATTTAAGTCAGAATTCATTGTAAGCCAGAACATATTTAAAAGCCTGAAATAATTTGATTTTCTTTTTTTAAACTTTAATAAAAATGCCCCTGAATTTTAAAAAATCCACCTTGTTGAGTACGAGCATGACCAATCTGCAGGTGGAGTCTGGAGATCTCCTAGAATTATAGCTGATCTCCAGACATCAGTTTCTCTGCAGAAAATGGCTGACGGGCAGACTCTTATACCCCAATTAGGTCCCTCCCCTTCTCACACATCAACCTCCCCACATTGCCCCGCCAGATCTCTAGGAAATTTTCCAACCCTGCTCAGTACTGAAGCAGATATTAGAACTAGAGTGACTGAGAGTCTGGAGACAAACCTTGACTGATCTTCCTTGCTGAGATGCAATGTGAGCTCCAGAGTGAACTGCTGCAGTGGTTTCTGACAAAGTTAATCTTGAGTGTTTAGCAGCTTGGCACCTGTATAGAAGTTGCTTGCATTACACAGATATGTTGTGACTAATTCATACAGAAAAAATAAGTTGCAGCTTGAGGCCATTGTACTCGCTAAGTCTGCCAACTGAAGCTTCTTGATTACTGGATAGGGTTGCAGCTTCCTGGTGGTGGCTAGAGATCTGGAATTACAACTGACCCCCCAAGCCCTAGAGATCTGTTTCCCTGGAGAAAATGGCTGCTTTGGAGGGTGGACTCTGGCATTATAACCAGCTGAGGTCCCTCTCCTTCCAAATGCTACCCTCTCCAGGTTCCACTCCCCAAATTTCCAGGAATTTTCCAACCTGAAAGTGGCAAATCTATTACTGGAGAAAAGGCACGGATCCCCTAGAATCACAGTTGGGTCATTATGCTGGGGTACACATCGGGCAAAGAATCACTTGTATATCGTCCCTTCTTTGCACCTGCACATTGATGCATCTGTTAAGTAGCCCTCCTGGAGATATAATGCCTCCTTTTTCTGTGCCTGTATGGTCAGCTACATCAATCAAGAATGGTTGCAAGATTAGCTAGTTCAATCAGACAGTTCCAATCCTAAGAACACTTTTTTGGGGTAAGCATCATTGAAAAGCCTGTGTGGAGTAGTGGTTTGAGGAGTAGTCGTTTGAGTGTCAGACTAGGATCTAAGAGAGCCAGGTTCGAATCGCCACTCTGCCATGGAAGCTTGCTGGATGACCTTGGACCAGTCACACTTTTTAGCTTAACTAACTTACTTCATGAGGCTGCTGTGAAGATACAGTGGATGAGAGAAGAATTATAATAGACTTGAATAATAACAGTATACTTGAATGGGATTTTGTGTATCCCTGCTTAGAATTGCTCTTAGAGACATCTAAATAGCAAGTTTCAACTCAAAAATCTCCAATGGATTTAAGCACGTGCCTTCTAAAATTTGGAGGCTGCAGTGACAGGGCTGCTGCAGGGCTGCTCAAGTGCAGGATTGTATGCCTAGTCCTCAGTTCACCTGCAGGCTGTTCTTGCTCAATGCACCTGAGCTCCCTTTGTGCGCTGCATCTTCAAGTGATTCCGGAGGGCAAAGCGCCAGTTCCGCTCTGTTTTTAGAACAAGTATTGTAAGCTGCTTTGAATGCCAATTTGCATTTCTTTAAGGTGTGAGGAAGTGTCAAGATCTGCATTTCAATGAATGAATGTGGGGGAAACTGGGATACTTTTAGCAATTGAAGAGGAACTGCTATTAAATACATGAAGCGGAGCAAATTGAAGTGTGACTGTGTGAGTGCATGTAAAGTTAGAGGGGGGAACACGTGAAATGAACTTCCCTTGAGAGTCCCTAGGTACTTTGTAACATATAGAGAGATTTGTAGAGTCTCTCTACACGAGACATTTTATACGAGGATGTTCAAGTGTAGGGAGAAGCAATGCTAGCCAGGAAGCATAGTTTAAAAAGACAGAGCCTTTGGCTCTGGAAATTTCACCTCTCTGTACAGAGCCGGCAGAGATCTCTACGCTTCCTGGCTAACATTGCTTCTCCCTACACTGGAGCGTCTTCATGGAAGAGAGACTCTTAGATATGACCTCCAAGGAATCTTAGAGGAGCAGAGCCCTGGCTTGGGGTCTCACACTCCAGACTTCTAGAAGTGTCTCATGTCATTTCAAGAGCGAGAGTTAAATGGCTTTGGGTAGCAGGTACATTTGGGTGGACATGGTTCAAGTCACTGAGTTTGGAAATTGGTTGAACTTTCCCCCTCTTCCAGGGAGCTCAGTGCAGCAGCAATAGTTTTCCATTTTATCCTCACAACAACCCTGTGAGTTAGGTTAGGCTGAGGGAAAACAACCGGCCCCAAGTCAATCTAGTCAATTTCATGTCAAGTGGAGATTTGAACCTGAGTCTTCTAAGTTTTGATGAACACACGAACCACTGTGCCACACTTTCTTCTTTCCCAGGGCCACCTGTGAATTGTTCTTCCTCAGAGTGTACTTTGTTGACTCTGAGGAAGAACAGCCCACAGGCTTCCCTGGAGAAAAGACGAAGGAGGAAAAGGAAGTTGACAAATATGCCTCACGCCTCTTCAGACACTTCCCAAAGATTGGGCCACATGAAATGTTCACTAAACTGCTTTGGTAGCCCTGGAGGCACACATTTCCTCCTCCTTTCCTTCTCTCTGCTTAGTAGGGCATGTTTTGAAACACGTCGGCAGCGTTACGAAACATTGTTGGGGGAATTCAATCTTTCCCTGTATGATTGTTTTTATGGCCAATTACTTTAATTGTGGGGATCTGTTACCATGGCCGATGAGGCACAGAAGGAGCACATTAAAGAGGCACGGCTCGGGGTTATGAAACTAGTCTGGAGTTTAAAAAATCAAACTGTAAGTCTCTGTGTTATGAACTCAACTTGTCTCATCAAAAAAACTTTTGGTAATGGGCAGTCAGTGGATATCTAGCCTCTTCGTTTATTCCCCTGCCCAACTCCCCTTTCCCTGACAACACCAAAGCTTTTCATAAAGTTTGTGCCTCTTTTCATCATCTGAACAGCTTTATTCCATCAGCATTGCTGAGTGCTGGATATTGATTGGGCCCTTTTCAGGTTTTGGATCCATATTCATCATTTGTGCTGCCAAAGGGGGTGAGACCTTGAAAGAGCCCCCCCCCCCACTCCCCAGCAGGTGGTTTATGTCAAACTTCTTAGTTTACTGCACTGGAGGATGAATTGCTAAAATAAAATAGGTGTGTGGAGATGTCAGTTACTGGCTCGTAGAAGCAATGCCTCAGGCTTTTGCTTGTCAGTTAGGAGGGTAGCTGTTGTGCCTCTGTAGATTTAGTAATACTAGTAATAATTGAGTTAGTGTTGGGAAAGAATGTGCTTTTTGATATTTCTGATCTGGAACGGTACCTGAAATTCCCTGACTCATTTCAGATTAGAAATTTCTTATCTGAATGGAGTTTTGGGCACTGTATTGGATTGTAAATGTCTGAGTCCATACCTCTAATGCTTAGCTGAATGGTTACCTGGTTTGATTTCCCCCCTCAAAAGTAGTTAGGGAGGAGAACCTGCCCCTTCCTGGTTGGTTGTACTAGTCTTTTTCTTTGTTCATAATTACTCTTTTTCTCACTCTTTTTGCCTCCGCTGTCACTTCGGTGACTAGTTCTCTCAGTCTCCTTTTCCCTCCAGCCAACCAGGGATCACATATTGGAGGTTATGATGTCACAATGCTAAATAGCCAATCCGGTTTAGCTATTGGCTGACATTACTAAAGGCAAATGCCCACTAGAGTGAGAGCAGAACACCCTTTCCTGATTAAAGAGATGTTCCTAACCAATTGGGGAGCATTGTAAGAACAAAACAGTTTTTCAGCTTTTTTGGAAAAATCACTAAAGGGGGAGGATTTCACTTCTAATGTTTCGCAAAAGCCAATGTGGTGTATCTTGGGAGCCTAGGTTAGAATCCCTATTGTACCTTGGAAGCTTGTTTGGGGAACCATGGGCCAGTCACACACTCTCAATCTAGCTTACTTCACAGAGTTGTTGTGGGGATAAAATGGAGGAGAGGAGAGAAACATAAGTCTCTTTGGCTTCCCGTTGGGGAGAAAGGCGGTGATATAAATGAAGTTAATAATGATGATAGTAACAACAACCTTTGATTTATATACCGCCCTTCAGGACAACTTAACACCCACTCAGAGAGGTTTATAAAGTGTGTAATTATCCTCTTGACAAAAACTCTTTAAGGTGGGTGGGGCTAAAAGAGCTCCGAGAAGCTGCGACTGACCCCAGGTCACCCCAGCTGTCGTCAAGTGGAGGAGTGGGGAATCAAACCCAGCTCTCCAGATTAGAGTCCCACCACTCTTAGCTGCTACACCAAACTGGCTCACTACTTTTGACTTCGTGATTGTTCACCCATGCATTTTCACCACAAAGACATTCAGTTTCACAGTGGGAGGGTGAGGGTGGGGGAGTATTCATGCCTCTATGGAACTATAGCATTTACACAACCTTGGTTGAATCAGATATAAATGTGAGAGACCCATGACTGGATCGTTGCAGCATTTCTAAAAGTCAAAGAGCTGCTCTGCCTCAACGTGGATTCGGGCCGTGGCACAGGGAAGAAGTGCCTTAACCCTTTCACTTTGGCTTGGAGCCAGCAGTTGAAAATGAGTCCCTCATATGTCAAAGCGTCACTTGCCCTGGAACTGAATTAAAACCAGCCACCTTTTCTTTTCCACAGCTGGTAATTTGGGGAGAGGGGATGCAGTCATGCAGAGGTGGAAAGCAATCATGCAGAGGTGCCCTTGTGCTTTGCCATACCTCCCCCTACCTGACAATACTTGACCTGCCAGCAAGATCTGACCAGGGGATCTCGCAGCCACACCCCACAGAGAAAAGCTACTGAGCCTGTCTCCCCCCACCCCCTCACATGCCTTTTCCTGCATACCTGATTTGAATGAGCCGCAGCAATCGGCCATCCCACGCTGAGTCTTTCCCGCCTGAGCATGTTTGGCTATTAAATCTGTATGAGTACAAGGTAGAGAGAATGTGTTCAGGGGATGCAATTAGGCCTATAACATGAGAGCTGGTGGGAACAGGAGACAGAATTGCTGGCCGGTGGGACTGGAATGGAGGAGGCGGGGTGGGGGGAAGACCCCGTGGCAACCTGCTACGTGCAGTGCTTAGAGTGATGCACTTCACTCCAGTTGGTTGGGACAGACCTAAGAGAATTAGTTATAGCATGTGCCATTCTGCTGGATTGCCCTGGTTCTTTGGTGGTGCTATGCAAAGCAACTGTTAGGAGCAAGCGATTTATTTCCTTCTTTTATTCCCCACTTTTCATACCAATGGGGAGCCAGAATGGCTGACAACATTCTTCTCCATTGTATCCTCACGATGACCTTGTGATATAGGCTTGGCTCAGAGTGTGCCATTGGTCCAGGTTTCCATGATGGAGTGGAGATCTGAACCTGGGTTTCCCAAATCCTGGTCCGATATGCTTAATGACTACCCCATGGTGGCTCTCAGTGGCACATGGTAGGAAATGTTTCTGTCCCATCCAAAAGGTTATTGACCACGTGTCGCACATTTTCCCCGTTTAATGAAATTGGCTACTAGTACTGGATGCCCCCGGCAAAGGCGGGAACCAGCTGCCTTCTCCTGAGCCATCCCCTGGGCTCCTCTAGCTCCTTTGTGTCTGCTCTGATGGCCAGCAACGCATGAAACTGCATTATCTTGAATCAGTTCCTTGGCTCATCAAAGTCAGTATTGCCCACTCAGACTGGCAGCTGCTCCCCAGGGTCTTTCTCATCAACTTCTACTTGATCCTTTTAATTGGAGATGCCAGAGACTGAACCTGGGACTTCCTGCTTGCCAAGCAGGGGACCTAGCACGGAGCCACAGCCCCTCTCCAACTTTCCAGGGACTAAGCGGATGACACCAAGGATCCTGGGACCTTCTGTGTGCAAGGCAGGGGCTTTACCAGGGAACCACAAGCGAAAGCTTCAACCATCCAGAACCACGCTGCTTGGTGGAATCATGTCTGGCGTTTGCTAATTGGTTTCTCAGCTGCCAAGCAATGGCAGGGAAGAGATGGGCGGCTTCCAGCTGAGCTCTTGTGCCCCCTTGTTAAAGCCATCCAAGGATCCTATTTGGCCAGGGCTGGGCAGTTTCCCCCCCTTGCATTTGTGACCACATGGGAGGCACCTTGGACACAGACCATGTTCCATGAATGACTTCAGTCCCTCACACCTTAAATTATTGGCTTTCACTAAGGCCTGGATGTTGCGTGATCTTAATTGGAGTAATGCGCATTTCATGATTGGTGGGCTTAGGGCTGGTGACTTGCCCATAAAAGGTTGGCTGCTTTGGAGCACCTCTGAACAGAGACCTCCCCCATGCCTCTCTGCCTCTATGCTTCCAGTGTATGCTCTTAAGATACAGGGTGGACAGGAGCCCCTGGGGCCAGGGGTGGACTGGAAGGCAACAAGGGACCTGCCCCACCCCTGTCTGGGGCTGGGACTACCAGCCAGCAGTGGTGGCAGCTCCAGCCCATCCTGCGCTGGGGGGGGATTGCCCCAAGTGGGGGGGAGGCTTCCAGGCCCTTAACAGTCAGTCTACCTCTGCCTGGGGTCCAGGTTGAGTCTTCATTTGCCTTTCCCTTCTGGTCAGTCTAACCAATCCTGGCTAGGGGTGTGCAAAAATATTTAGATTTGGAGGAGTTAGTTCTTTTGCTCTTTAAACACTTGATGTGGTTCCTTTAATATCTGCTTTAAATCTATTAGTGTTTGGTTTTTGTTTTAGTTGGTGTTAATCCCCCCCCCGCCCCCATCATCCAGTTGGCTTGAAATTCTCAGAGATTGTATTCCTCACCGAAAAGATCCTTACTTCCAAACTGCAGACAAGAAGGGGAAAGGATCCCAGTTTTATAGGATGCTAAAGTCTTCCTTTTGAAAACTTAATGATTGTGTGTTTTCTTCCCTCAAAGAGGAATGTGTGTGTGTGTGTGTGTGTGTATGATGGGGGGGGAGTATTCTTATATACTTTTTAAAAATTCTGTGTGTAGGTGAGGGGAATGACACCCTGACACTCACACACACACCCTTCTTGCTATGCTTGCTTTATTTTTTATTCTAGCCTGTCTGACTTCCAGCAGGAATCGAAAGTTTGCTGGGAGTCGTGTGCTTCCAACAGTGAAGCATGATGAGATGTGGGAAGGTGCAGCATTTGCTTTCTCTCATCCATGTGCTGTTTTTGAAAAGACCGTCCCCATCCCTGCTTTAAACTTGAATGGGCAGAGCTCTGAACACTGTGATCACTTGGAGTTTGGCCCTGAATTCTGAAAATGTTCATTGCTCCCCCTCAATTGTCCCTCATACAATTCATAGAATCATAGAGTTGGAAGGGATCTCCAGGGTCATCTAGTCCAACCCCCTTTACCTTTTAAAGAAAATGAAAGGATAGGGGTGTTAAGGATATCAGCTCTTTAATCAAAGGTTCCCTGTTGTGTAAAGAGAGCTGATTGTTCATGTCTTGTCTGTTTTACTACATTCATATGTACTGTTCTTTATTTGTGTGTGTGTGTGTGTGTGTAATCTCAACCTCTACCTCTATCCTCCTCCCAGTCTACAGATCTGGCAGACTGCCTGTCATGAAGGAGAAGGGAATTCTGAGCTTTCCATTACCCACCCTGCCTGCCTGCTGACAGGAACAAGCAAAATTTTGCTGTTGGCTAGGAGCCAACACAGCCCAGGATAACTAAATGGCTCACACAAAGAGGTCCTCTGAGAAAGCCCTCCTAATTCTACTGAGATCGTGCAATGATTGGAGGACAATGAAAACATGGTGCACAGAAACACCAATTCTGTTTGGTGGAAAGATGGGCTAATTGTTCTGGCTGATAATGTCCCTGCCGGACACATTTCTGCAAATTCACTTTTTCCCCAGGCAATGATAAAAATGTACACATCTGGGATTTTGAGGAGACTCAGATGCGAGTCTCAAGAGCCTTCGATACCTGTGTCTTACCTATGATGACATGCAGAATTTGCAGTTACCAGAGGTGGCAGATATTACCGCATTTTGTAGATGCTTACAAGTTAATGGAAATCTCCAGTTCCACTCCTTTTAAAACTTCATCCATCAAACTGCTGCCAAAGCAGCCAGCAAACTTAATTGCAGGTAGCTCATTTTCCTGTTTTCAAGTGTTGTTGCTGCTGCTGAGGAGGGTGAGTTGTTTCTTGAATGAGAATCGGCTCCTTTTTAAATTTGCAGGGCTAACTTTAAAAAAACCCAAAAGACTCATGAAAATTGTGACACAGGCTGACCCAAGATTTGCACCAAGAAGTCATGAACTGCCTAACGTACCCAAATAGAGAAGATGCGATCATTTCTCTTCTTTTGCATTGCTGCTGTTTTGCATAATTTATTCTGCATAATTGAGTCATGGAAAGTTCTGCATCACACTGATGACCTTAGCTATGGGACCGCTTATGCATGCTCACACTTATCCCCAGAGCTTTTTTTCAGCTGGAACACGGTGGAACGGAGTTCTGGAACCTCTTGAAAATGGTCACATGGCTGGTGGCCCCGCCCCCTGATCTCCAGACAGAGGGGAGTTTAGATTGCCCTCTGTGCCGCTAGAGTGGCATGGAGGGCAATCTAAACTCCCCTCTGTCTGGAGATCAGGGGGCGGGGCCACCAGCCATGTGACCATTTTCTCCAAGGGCAACCCACTGAGTTCTACCGCCTCTTTTCCCAGAAAAAAAGCCCTGCTTATCCCTGATTTTCCCTATGCAGCTAATCCACTTTAGGAGGGTTTGGAATTTTTCAGTTAAGGAAAAAGATGTCGGGGGACATGGGAGAGATTTATAATACCATGATATAGAGAAAATAAATACTGATTTTTTTCTCACTATGCCATAACACTCACATTGGAGGCACTAATGAAATTGATGGCTGTAGATGCAGGGCACAGGGAAGTCCTCCTTCACAAAATGCATACTTATGGAACTCACTGTCACAAGAAATAATGGTGGCCCAAAGTTTTAGCCACCTTTTAAAGGAGTTAGGCAGATTCACTGATGGTTATTGGTTATTAGTCGTGATAGCTAAATGGAACCTCCATATTCAGGAGCTCACTTCATTAGGTGTATTGGAGTGCACATTTATACTTAAAGCTGCAAACAACAGAAGGGTGGGGTGAGGGAGAGATGTTACAAAAAGAGGCCAGTTTAGAACAAGATTCAGTCAAAGAGCGTAATCAGTTCACCATCCTGAAGTGTTGTTAAACAGACAACATAGGATTAACTTCATATCTAGCAGAAGATACGCAGATATACTCTTTGTTACAGACGAGTGTATCAAATATTAGCACCTATAGTGAGTGAGGAATCTCAGATCTCTGTTGAGACCTAGGGGATAAATAGTCATGAACTTGTTAATGAATTAAAATTGAGCAATTTCTATTGGATTCTCCCTTTGAAGATTATTCTCCCTTTGAAGATTATCTCTTTGAAGGATAATGGTAACTTTGAAATCAGCAATAAAATGCCCTGGAAGATTTATTTATTTATGATATTTATAGTCCGCCTTTCTCATTGAAAATCAAGGTGGATTACACAGTGTCAGTCAATATGATCAGTGCCTGGGATATTCAACAACAACAACAACAACAACAACAACAACAACAACAACAACAACAACAACAACAACAACAACAACAACTTATTAAATTTATAGTCCGTCCTCCCCGTGAACAGGCTCAGGGCGGATTACAACATACAAATAAAATACCGATAAATTACAATAAATAGGGCAATAAAATCACAGAGTTCACAATCTAAGTTCAGTAGCATAAGACAAGCTCTACGATCTAACTTCTGTTTCCCAGGACAGGATTCCCTTCACCCTTCCCTGCAACTCATAAGAGGGGGTGGAGACAGGAGATCGATATTCCAAATCACTACTTATACATGGGGGCAGATGGTTGTATGGTCCCCCCCCCCACTGATAGGAGACCAGCAGTGAGGGTAATACAGTAGATCTAAGTGCTGGCCTCAACCATACGCCTGGCAGAACATCTCTGTCTTGCAGGCCACCCAGACGCAAGGTCTTGGCTGGCCCAAGTATCCTCCGACAGAGAGTTCCACCAGGTTGGGGCCAGGACCGAAAACGCCCTGGCCCTGGCTGAGGCTAGTTGAGCCTCCCTGGGGCCCGGAACCACCAGCAGATGTTTTTCTGCTGATCTAAGTGCTCTCCAGGGTACATAAGGGGACAGGCAGTCCCAGGTATGCTGGTCCCTAAACAATACAATACATTGCGGAAATTTGAAAACAAGTAGAAATCTTATTCAGAGCTGAAACAAATGAAACATAAGCAATTTAACATATTAAACAACACAGAAACTACCCAGTAGGAGCATACTTGCCGCAACAGATAGTATACAGTAGTATAGTCTATAGTCCCTATCCCTTTACTAAAGGTATCTGCTGTAGCACAGTGGTTAAGTGGTTCGGCTGCAAATCAGCACTCTGCTGGTTCAAATCCCACTACTGCCATGAGCTCAGTAGGTGGCCTTGGATAAGCCACTCCTCTCAGCCCCAGCTCCCCAGCTGCATTGTGGAGATAATAATAACACTAACCACTCTGGGTGGGGCACTAATCAGTCTAGAAGAGTGGTATATAAGCGCAGTTGTTGTTGTTGTTGTTATTTCAGCACAGACCTGTTACCTGTATAGAAAAGCTTTGCATAGTTTGCAGAAAGCCTGGAGAGTGGGAGCTTTACTGATCTCTTTAGGCAGATCTAAAGTCCCCGACTGGGGGAATGGTAAGCCTACACAGCTGGTTGACATGGTTGCTTCCAGGCACCCTCTCTCAGCTGTTAGAGGCCTAGTAGCTCATTGGTTTACTTAGGGGCTGTGAAAGGCGGTGAAAACAAAAGTGAGATGGCAAGAGTGAGAAGATTCTGGTTATGAGTCCATCACATAGTTGTATTGTGGTGCCAAGAAAATGGACCTGTTGAATGGACAGACCCACACTTGTTGATGGAAATATGTGCGAGAGAGAATGAAGACCCAGCAGACTCTTGAGAGCTTCCTTTACACATTCCCAGCTGATGAAAAATTGTTGTTTTTTATGTCATGTATATCCCACCTTTCTTCCCAGCGGGGACCCACATCACCTTACCTCATTCCCCTCTCCTCTATTTTACCCTCGCAACAACCTGTGAGGTAGATCAGGCTGAGAATGTGATTGGCCCAAGGCCACCCAGCGAGTTCTCGGGGCAGAGCAGGGATTCGAAACTGATCACAGCCTGACGCCCTAACCACTACACCACACTGGCTACACACTAGTTAACATCAAGTCCAGGAGAGGTGCTATTAGGCAGGAGCAGAGGAAGTGTTACTATAAGTTGGCGGTGGAAAAGTCGGCCGTGGAGATGTTTGTGTACCTGGATTTTGCAGAGCCAGAAATAGCCTGTTGGAAGGGCAGACTCTTATACCCCACTTGGGTCCCTTTCCGGCCATCCTCTGTCTCCCACCATTTAATGGATGAAAATGAGGACATAGCACTCATATCCCCACGTTGAGGGTAATGGCATTGGGCAGATTGTCTTCATTTGTTCTGTGACAGCCTCCCCTACCCTAATTTAAAAGCCAAGATGGTGTTTAAGTGTTCAAGTTAAGGACACTCAAGAGAAACATAATTATCACACATATTATCCACTGTTCAAAATGAACCTAATCGTATGAAATAGCTAGCAGTACATGTTGTGTGACCTAAGTGCTCATGTGCCTGCATTAATGTACCTTCGCAGTAGAAAGAGGGACTGTAAAACTGGGACCATCCTCTGGTAATCAGGGGCATATTTAACAGGCGAGGACACATGGGTGTAGTATGTCTTGCTATTTCCAGGGTTTTTTTTAAACATCCTTTTTAAAAAAGCAAACCTTTGTACTGAACTACATCTCCAGAGTTTCCCCCTTTTATCTTTATGATTGCACCATGAGGCTGCCTCTCCTGACCAGAATGTGTTATCAGGTTGCAAAGATGGATGCTGAGGGAGTTCAGCCACGTGCTTTCTGCACTGTGCTATTTCATTTGTCCCTCTCGATGGTGGGACTTCCTTTCCCCATGCAGCAAGATCCTACTTGGTGGCTGACCCTCAGTAAGAGGGACTGCCCTTGGCAGTGGCAAAATCGTAGCAATGGAATTCCCTCTCCATGGAGATCCATCTTGGTCCTTCTTGAATGGTATCTGGTGCTGGGTCCAATAAGCAGAGCTTTACAACAGAGTTTGAGGGCTTCTGGCTAGCTTCTGTTGCAATTTCTGTCCCTACGTCTTCCAGGTTCATGTAGCTAATACTTTGTACTGTCCTTGTTTGTTTTGGGTTTTTCTGTTTTCTTTTTTTGATGGTTAGATACTAATTATTTTCTTTGCCATCTGTCAGCCTCCTCGTGAATGGTTTCAGCTGAAAGGTGGGGTGTAGATACTGTAATAAGTAAATTAATTTCCATGTCTTGTTCTTGGCATGTCAGGAGATGAAACTGAAGCTGTAGCATCCATTTACGCAGATTATCTTTGCAGTGTGAGTAGAAGCCTGGAACTTTGTGGCCTCTCCCTAAAATTGCAAGGGAAAAATAGTCTGTTTGCCAGCAAAATACGGCTTCTAGACTATCTGGGAGCTCATGCATTTGGCCAGGAATGTTTCCGACATTACCATAACTGGCCACAAGGTGTCTCCATTGCTTTGCCAAATCTAGGTTTAAAAAAAAACGCTTATCTATTATAATAAGACATTAAGGGTTATATGTAAGAAAAGAGATTTTACACAATTGGGTCCTGATCTGACATCTCTCTGAAAGGGTAGCCCAAGACATTTTAGTAGCTGAAATGGAAAATCCAAACAGCCCACCTCCCCGCCTGCCCCAAATACACTAATCACGGGACTGATCCCCCTGGAAAAGTCTCATGTGGAAATGAATGAATACATGGGACAGATCTGGCTGGCTCTGACTTCACTGCCCTTGACGGTACCTGAAATCCATCACTTGAGACAAGGAACTCTCTACTTTCTGCCACTGTTCTGATTACGCTTCCTTTTGGAGGGTCTCCATAGCAAAGAAAACGCAGTGACTTTGTCAAACCTTCTTTGAATTCTCTGAATCCTCATTTTAAATTTTTTAAAATTTCTTAGTTATCAAACTGCAGTACGTTATGAATCTCTCAATGCTCATCAGAGGTGCATTCAAGGAGTACAGCCCTGGCACATGAGTGTCATTGGAAGACAGTTTACCTTCCCTGACCAGCTCCTTCCCCAGGCAGTGTGCAACTGCAGGAAATCCCTGGGAGCACTGCAGTATGTATGCTAAGTTCGACAGTAAGACCCCTCCCCCTCCCCCCCCCCCGGCAATAGTCTGGCTGGAGAGTTCTAACCTTTCCCCAAGGCCTTTGTAACACTCAGGCTCCACAGTGTGGATCCTTCCAAGCCGTTGGGTTACCTGAATCTTAGGTTCACGACCAACATGCATGGAGGGGCAAGTTCACTGTGGATCTGTGCCCACTCTGTTTTGGACAGCTGTGAATCTTCATAAATAACTTAGCACTGATATAGTTTCAGGTGAGTAGGCGTGGTAGTCTTATTAGCGTTTAGGCAGCACTTCCGGTGTTCAAAGTGCTTCATATACATGATTTGGTTGTAATCCTTACAAAAGTTCTGAAAAGGCCCAGTTGGAGAGAAGAGGCTAACCCAAGGCCCCCAAGTGGATTGGTGGCAGACGTGAGCTTCAAACTGGGGACCACCTATATCAGCTGACTGAAAGCAAGAAGCAACCAATCCTTCCCGTTTCCAGAAGATGTACAGAGTGCTGATTGGCTAGCCCTTGTAACAAACATAAACATTCCTTTCCACAACTCCACCCATCTTCACAGAATGCTGAGTGGCTGGCTCTTGTGGCAATCTCCGCCCTCCACACCTGGAGCAATATTTCAACCAATAAGAAAAAGGCACCACACAAACATCATTTCACTGGATAAACATTCTTGATCAAGGGGTGACTTATAACAGTAATAAGCCCCCACATTAAAAGAAACATAATGGGGGAAAAAAAGGATTTTTAAAAGCTCAAAGGTGATCCCTTTGGCATGCAGCCAAATCTGAAGAAAAAGAAAAACAAGGATTCTGGAGAGATTACACCCAAGCATAGACAACATGGCCTGCTCCACAAAACCATCTCCACAAAAAGATCTTGGTGATGGTCCAGAATATTAATTTATGTGAGGGTAACTTAATTTGTGTGTGCAGGTGTCAGCTGTTAACATCCAAAAGTCTGGTACCCGAGAAGGGCCTGGGAATAGAGACCAGAGTGAGTTTGGTTTCTTCAGGTTCCAGATGGATCTAGACAAAAGTTTCAAGTTTAAGTACTCAAAAAGAGCATTTTAAAAATCCATCACTAATGCCAGAAATAACCCTGTTCTTAAATTACTTGATAAAAATCTCTTGGATCAAATATAGCCGCTCTCTCCCCCCCAGTTGCTTGAGAACAAGACAGGGCATAGATTGGAATGATCAGTTAGCAATATGAAATAGAGTAAGGACTTAATAGCTTTTCGGGCTTGAAAAATTGCAGCCTGGTTGCTACTTTCTGTATTTGTGGACACACTCCAGTCACCCCTTGTTCAAGCAAATTACAAGCATGTCTGAATCCACCACAGGGATGGAAAAGTCTGGTGTGTATAGATACTTTATAGGAACATCTCGGCCTTTTGGTGGCTACTAAGACCTCGATCCACAATGCTTGTGGCCAGTCACTGGGATCCAGTGGCAGGATGCTTCTTAGAAATGCCCCATTGTTGTTTGTGACTTGTAATGGCCTATGGCTGTATACAATAAACCTTCTATCTATCTAGAAAGGCTCCTTAGAACAGGGTACACTCAGGCTTTGGAGTCTTGGGGTTCGTTGCCAGTGTCTGTGAGCGGCAGGCAGCAGGATGCTTTAGGATGGGCCAGGTCACTCTGGAATCCATCACTGGAATCTGGCCAACTGCTCTTTCCTAGTCAGCAAGGCCAGGGCCCACCCTTATGGCACAGCCACTTCCAGCTCTGCCCCACTCTGACAAACTGGTCATGCCGCTTTGAGAGTATAAACTAAGCGGCTGCACGTACTCCATGGTCAGTTGCTATTGGGCGAATGAGGAACTGCATTTCCTCGGTGACAACCCTCAGGCTATTAATTTTGGTCTCAAAATTGGTTGTTGTCTGAAATAGTGTCATTTATGTACTTTTTTACTGTTTGCTTTTCAGGCTGGGAATAGTCATGTGGGCAGTTCTTGCCAATCAGGGATCACGTAGTGAATGGGATGTTTATGGATGTTACTGTTTTTAGTTGGTTGTCAATCAGCCTTTGGGGATGTGACATATTGGGAAAAGTGTGCTGGGAGGGTATTAATAATTCCCCTCTCCCCATCTGCATCTGATGTGTACTAAAATCCTCTGTATTACTGAATAGGAAGATGCAATTCACCAAGCTAGCCCAAGATGAGAGATCAAGAAAATATAGTTGATCCTCTGACTTGCTGACCCTCCAAAACTGGGTCATACTAATAGAAATTTACTCTGGATGAATGATACATTTACTGTGCATTCTTCCTTTCTTTGAAACATCAAAGCCTATACTCACAAACAGGGTTTTTTTTCCTGGGGAAAGAGGTGGCGGAACTCTCAAGAAAGACTTGAGGAAGAAACACACGGGTTTCTTTGAAATAATATTATTTTCAAGCACTATTGTCGAGTATTTTCAAGAGATGCCGGAACTCCGTTCTACCGCGTTCCCTCTGAAAATAACCCTGCTCACAAGCAAGAATCTTGAGGTGGTTTGCAATAAGTTGTAGCCAAATTAGGGACAAAATAACTGCAAAAAGTATCATCATTTAAAATAATTACAGGCTGTACAAATAGAAACAGAAACAGCCATAAAAGTCTTAGACAGTAACAGCAATAAAAGCAGCAATATGACGAGCATTTTTTTTAAAGCAACAAAATTTGATGCCGTGAAGAAGCCTGAAAAGATCAGAACATTCTCAAGCTGGTGCCTGAAGCTTATAAGAGTAGGCACCATGTAAGAGATGCAGGAAGTAAATTCTAGAAGCAAGGTGCCATCGCAGAGAAGGCCCTGCTTCTTACAGCCTCCTGTTGTGTCTTGGAAGGTGTGGGCATGCCACAAGGCCTCGGAAGAGAATCTCTGCAATTAAGCAGGTTCATTCCAGCCACCTGCCCAGCAAAGAATATAGTCACCTTTTCCAGTATCTGACTAGGATCTGGGAGATCCAAGTTTGAATCCCCGCTCTGCCATGGAAGCTCACCAGGTAACCTTGGGCCAGTCAGACACTGTCAACTTAACCTCCCTTACAGGGTTGTTGTAAGTATAAAATGAAGGAGAGGAGAATGATGTAAGCCACTTTGGAAAGAAAGGCAGGGTATAAATGAAACAAACAAACATTTCAGTCTGTGCCTTCCCTTTTTATATGTACTTGGTGCCATAGATTAGAAATTGATCCGGACATTTAACGGGGGAATTGGATCAACATTCTCTACAAGACATGCTTGGATATACTTTGAACTTGTCACATAAGCCAGGGTAGAGTTTTGATTGCACAAACCTGCCTCTAGAATCAACATAGAAACATCTGCCTCTGTATCATATCATCCTTGAATGTTTCCCTGCAAGGAAGGGGGAAGCATAATTCGTGAGGTTGCACAAAGCAATGAAGTATAAAATTGCCAAACAAAGATAGCAGAAAAAGCTAAGGTTGACAATCTTTCCTTTGGGTAGTTCTAAAAACTTACAAAACTAATTCCATGAGCTTAAAGGGAGCATAGGCAGAGTTGCGTTCTAAATAGCAGTCTGCATCCAAATTTGAGGGACAAAAACAGCTTACAAATCATGTAAACAAATTAGTAATTCTCTTCAGTTCCCCTTTTGTAGGAATCACAACTACTATAACGAGCTAATGGTCCATTTGGTCTGGCAGTGATAAAGCCATCTTTTATTTTCATAGATGTTTCTATCTTCCTGAATTCTGCCAATATATATTTGGGGGCAAGGGGGGTGGGGGAAGGGTCACTTACCTTAAAAAATGAACAAGCAGTTTTGGCAATGCAGATTCAAATTATTTTGGATTTTATGCTCATGATCAGTAGCAGAGGGCTTAACCACACATCGTGGTCCTCATTTGAAAAGCACCACGGCTCTCTAATGGTACAGTGCAGATTTGCGTCCTGTTTGTGCTCTTGGCTTAATTGTGCATCATCTGCTGTCAGCTTAATTGCACGTCATTTTGCTCACCCAGTCATTTCTCTCCCCCACCCTTGTATCCATTCATAACTACTTTAAACTATAGCATACTTGGGCTTCTTCATCTTTGAAGCTCTTCTTGATAGCTTTTTGAACCTTCCACCGCTTTGGGGTACTTTTCTGTCATAGAAAAGATGATTTTTTTGCATTTGGGGCAGAAAGTCATGGAACCTCCCTGTTATTTGGTCTTCTCGCATTGTCTGTCTCAATGGTGTTGGGCAAGAGGATAAGGAGTGGCATGCCGTTTCAGTTTGGGCCACATCTACATAATAATTTGGCTGCCTCTTCAAAGGATGCTTTCCCAGTCCCTTCAGGCTGCTCATTCACCCTTGCTCAGGAATTAAGCCTTGTTGATCTTAGTAGGACTAATTCCCAAACACGGACATGGAGGATTTGATTTTGGCCCAAAAAGGGTTTTGTAGCAAAGAGAGGATTTATTGCCTGTGTTTCATCAGAGTTAATCCAATGACTGAATTAGCTTGCTCATTAATTGTTGGACAGCTCATTAATTTCCCCTTTGAACGTTTCTTTTCTTTCTAGGTTTATGATGAATGTGACCTGGGAAGGGAAGGACTTATCCTTCACCGAAGATGGCTACCAAGCACATCCCAGATTGGTGGTCATCGTGTTGAATCAGACACGGGAGTGGGAGAAGGTGAGACTCAGGGCAGAGTTTGCTTTCTTATTCCCTGAGGTCCTTTTTGGGTTTTGCACAAGCGAAGGAAGACACATGGAAAGGGGCAGTTGTGCCTCCTGGAAAGCAGCGGAGATCTTTCGTGTAACAATGCTGTGATCGGCACAAGCGATGTACTCAAAAATTAAACGTACTGTGTCCACAAATGCTCCAGTTGAGCACCCTATGCATTTGCATTGCCGATTTGTTTGCAATTTGAAGTGCTCAGTATTTTGAGTGCATTTACATGTGCACACTTGAAGTAGAAATACATATTGCGAGTAACCTGGGGATGCTCAAGTACAGGATTTTATGTGTGGTCCTCATTTCACGTGCCGGCTGTTCTTGCTTGGCACATGTAAATGCTGCTTTCATGGGAGCTCCCTTTGTATGATTGCATCTGCAAGTGAGTTCTTCGCTGCTAGAACAAGTACTGTAGGCTCCTTTGACTTGCCAGTTTGCATTTCTTTAATGTGTGCAAAAGTGTCAAGATCTGCAATTCAATGAATGGATGTGGGAGGTGGGGGAAACTGGGATACTTCTAGCAGTTGAGGAGGAACTGATATCGAATGTGAGAATGTATTCGCGCAGAGCAAATTGAAGCGTGACTGTGCAAGTGAGTGCATGGAAAGTTGGAGTGGGGAAATGAGGTTCACTTGAGCGTCCCTAACTACTTAGTAACGTGTATTTCCACCCTTGGTTGCCTCTGTTCTCACATAGGCTGATGTTGGCTCATGCTCAGAACTAATTGAATTTGTGAGATTGATGGGAGTTGTAGGAGTTTTTTGATGTAATTTGGGAAGCTGCAAAATATTAAGCCTGCTAGGAAGATCTTTTGGGGGAAGATTGGGGGACTGCCTCCAACTGTGCTGGCACAGTCAAGGAGCAAACTGTGAGTGCTTCTGTACTCAACAAATTGGTCATGTTAATGATCCAACCTTGGCGGGGTCTAAGGATACGCACATTCTGGTGATCAAGAAGATGGGCGGTGCATTCCTGAAGCCCACAGTGCCACTGGTGCCTGCACACCAGAGTGCCTATGGCACTGCTTGTCTGCTCCCTAAGGACTTTTGCAGGAGAGCTACGCCAGTGGCCAAGCCAGGCAAGTCAGGAGCGCATGCTCTGCTGTTCCTCTAACGACCCTGACAGCATTCATCAATGGCCGCGATGCCTGGCCCCCCTTGGAAGTGCAGCCAGCAGCGAGAGGTGTGTGCGGTAACTGCCCCACCTCAAGGGAGGCACCTGCCAGGGGTTCCCAGCTGGGTTGGCCTCGAGCCTGCCGTGAGAGTGGTTGGGGGACCTGACACCCCCGGTGGATGAGGAGGGGGGCATGCCTTGCAAGGGGGGATGAGCTGTGTTCATCTGCAGGGCGGCCTCCTAGCTGCCCAGCCATGTTGCCGGGGCGACCCTGCACTTTCTCCAGGCCACTCCTGCAGGTAGCGGGGGGCACACACTCTGACTTCTCCCACAGCCCTGCAAGGGGTCTAGATCTCTGGAGAGGCTTTGCTTTAAATAATGTGGTGATTTAGCTTGGCGCCAAGGATCAGGGCCTTTCCCCCTGGCAGTTTCCTCTTGAGGAGGTCCTCTGGGTCCAACGCCTCCCGACTTTTTCTTCATCTGAATGAACTGGAGCTGTGAGGGGTTTTAAAGTAATAATATTAATGGTGATAATTAACCTTTTTTAAATGCCAGTGGCTCAGCACCAATGTGAATTTTAACGGACTGTTCCTTTTCAGTGGATTTATTTGGAGCCTCCAGTGGGCGTGGAGGGAGGAGGAGGAGGCAAGTCCGAGGGGTGAGGAAGAAGTCTAATCATAATGAAGGTTAATGTAGCCTCCTGTGGCATCAGTCTCGGTCCAGTGGTGGGTGCTGATAAAGGGCTGTGTGTCTGAGGGCGGAATGTCGCGTTCGCACCTGTTACCCTTTCAGTCTCCCCCTCTCCTCCCTCCACTCCCACAGCTGCAGCTGCTGGGTGTTCCTTTCACATCTTTGCGTGCCTTGTGGCCCCATTGTGCTAAAAGGGGAGGAGGGAATGCTGGCATTTGATTTCCAAGCAGCAAGGAAAGGCTTGGATTTGAACTCGATTTAGTTCTCCATTAATTTGCGGTTGCCGCTTGACCACCTCTTCTGCTAGAGCTCGGCGTCCTCATTAATCTCATCTGTAACTAAATGGGGGGGGGGGAGAGGAAAAAGCCAAGTGTCGCTGGTCACATTGAATAATTTCTATATTCCATTTACTGTGTCATTCCTGGCCTGAGTCACACTCTCTCTCAACACTTTTTCCCTCAAGGGCTGTTTTAGCTTCGAGAGATCGGCAAGTTTTTCCATATGGGCCGTAATTAAAGCTGAAGAGCGTTAACTCACCGTAATCACGATTCTTGGTGCATAATAGCTGTGATGTTCAAGAATCTTGTTGGGGGGGCAGATTTCAAGGGCATAGCGCTGTACAGGAGGCCTCTTGACAAACGTGGAAATATATAATGCATTAAACTGAGCTCAGTTAATGAGGGGGTGGCACTGATCTGTTTGGGTGGCCTAGCCGGTAGGAGGATTCGGGCTGTAGGGTCAGGCGGGTGGCGTCTGAAGGATGAAGTAAAGCTGTTGGTTGAAAGCAGCAGGCCCCGAGGGTCAGCTTCCGGAAGGCATTTCTGCAACTGTGGCTGATTCCGCACACGTTGGATAATGCACTTTCAATGCACTTTATCAATCGTTTGAGGTGGATTTTTTGTTCCGCACACAAAAAAATCCATTCCAAATGATCTATAAAGAGGATTGGACGTGCATTATCCAACGTGTGCGGAATCAGCCTGTATGTGTGTGCATGTAAAATGCCACCAAGTCACAACTGACTTATGACAGCCCCAGCGAGGGGCTTTCAAAGCCAATGAGAAGCAGAAGCCACTTGCCACTGCTTTCCTCTGCAGGATCTTCCTTGGTGGTCTCCCCTCCAGATACCGAGCTTGCTTAGTTTCTGAAATCTGACAAGACTGGGCTGTGGCCAGTGGTGACCGGTGCCACATAGAATCCAGTTCGGGCTGAGAATGCCAGGGACTTTTTCTGGTTGCCAAAATGTGTAGCCTGTGTGCTTAACAAGAAGCCCCAAAGCTAGACTGTAACACTGAGCTACTTCTTGCTGTGCTGGAGGATCAACCTTTCCACCCAAGCCAGGAGAGATGATTGAAAATAGAGCTTGCATTTGGAGTACTGGGCTGTGCCATGCTGCCTTCCCTCCCCTGCAGCTGTATACGACGACCAACAATGATCAAGGGTGCTTACAGAAAATAAAACATAACTAAGTGGCGACACGAGAGAGATTTATAACCATTTGCCCGATGTGGAGAAAGTGGATCAAGAGCATTTCCTTCCTTCCTCTCTCAAAACTCTAGAATGTGCGTGTGTATATGCGTGGGGGTTACGCAATGAAGCTGATGGGCATTAGATCCAGGACAGACAAAAGAAATTATTTCTTCATGCCATGCATCATTACCTTATGGAACTCGCTGCTTCCTATTGATGGCCACTGACAAAAGGCAAAACTCCTAGTCTGTCCTAAGAGGGAGTAAGCACCAGCACCGTGACGTGGTTCGAGTGTCGGGCCGATGTAGGTTCAGATCTTCTTCCAGCTTCTTTGGATGCCTGCAGACCACACCCTCTCTCAACTTAGCTCACTTCATGAGGTTGTTGTGTGGATAAAACATAAGCCGCCCTGAATTCTTTGGAGAAACGTGGGATAAAAACCAAATAAAGAAAAGCCGCTGGGGAGTGGGTGGAAATGATATGCAGGGAAAGGGTTAAAACAGGCTTCCATTCTGTTCTTCCACATGAATGAGCAGCCCCTGCGGCGGCATTTGGAAAAGAAAAGAAAAAAGCTTTAAAAATAATAATCGTGCAGCCAGGCTTCCAGGAACATCTTAAGCAAAATTACCCCTTGCAAGCTCATTGACCTCAATGGACTTAGAAGGGTGTAAATCTGCTGAGGAGGCCACTGTAGTTGCGCCCTTCGATAGTTCCATGATGGACAGGCCTCTCAGTTTTTAGCCATGAGAGCTAAAGTTGGCACCAGGCTGGTGTAGTGGTTAGAGTGTCGGAACTGGGACACCCCAGGTTCAAACCCCCACTTTGCCATGGAAGCTTGCTGGGTGGCCGTGGGCCAATCACAGACTGTCAGCCTAACCTAACTTGCAGGGTTGCTGTTGCAAGGATCCAGTAGAGGACAGGAGAACAAGGCAAGCCACTTTGGGTCCCCATTGGGGAGAAAGGCAGAGGTGTGAATAAAGGAAGGAAGTAAATTGAGCTTCCACATCCAGATGCAGTCCATCTTCGACTGTTCGATAATTCTGGGAGCAAACAACAGCGAAAAGCTATTTTGCTACTCAAGAGAGCAGCACAGCTGTTGAGACCCACACTTCCCAAGTGCTGGCTTGGGTCCTCAAAGCCTGCTGGCTGAGGTTAGGGGACATCTCCTCTTCTGGTTGTTTGGTCTTGTGTGTGAACAACACGGCACGGAGTTTGTCCTCCTTGAAATGGCTCCCCTTCTGGTAATTGTTCCTTCCTTTTTTTACAATCCCCGCAACCTAGACCTCCCAGAAACATAGTACATCATCCTTCTTAGCCAATGCTTCAAGCACTCTTTTGAGAATTATGTCCGAGCTTATAAAATGGAAAGATCTATGAATATCTTTTAGTGTGCAATAAAGGGGAATATTCATTCCTTCACATTGATTAGCGCTGTTCCATTGTGTTCCATCTGGGGGGAGTTTTATACCCAGCCTCTCTCTATCATTTTTCCGACGGCCACGTAATAAGAATCCACTTTAGTGTTTTACTTCTGTGCTCTTAATTTTGATGGTTCAGCAGAGGCTTCTGGAATTGATCTATGCAAGGAGAGGATATTTTATTCTGAATTCCTAACAGTGGTCAAATCCACATTACTCATTCTAAGTCGCATGTTCCCCGCATTCCCCACGCAATCCCGAGTGCCGGTCACATTACCTCATTAAACAGACGCATTGCATTCGCATTTCTCCCGAATATGTGGTCACAGGTTTTCAACGGGAGTTTCACGGTGGCCGTGAACGGGCCAACGCACAATTTACGTGGTTTTTTTAAAAACCACCCCCCTTCCTGTCTCTCCGGCTGTTCCGAGAGTTCCTATTGGCTGATTCAACTTGCAAGTGCTCCGTAGTCTGCAAAAGACTGTTTTTGACTTCATAGCATTGGACTGATTGATTATGCTGTTTCTGAATCAAATCTGGTAGTTTGAAAAATCATTTTGGGGTGAATCCATCCTCAGAACGGACTCGCGAAACTTCCTTTTTAACTGTTTTTTATTTTTTTTTATTTTATATTACTGTAATATTGAAATTACGGTGAATCAATCATTCGAAGTTAAGAAAACACAGAGCAGGACCTCCATCACTCCTCCATGTTTCCCCCAAGTTATAATCGGTCCACAATGACATTTTACATTTCCTCGAAAACTGTCAGGGATGATGTTCTATAACCTCACACAAGGAAAATGAGGCACGAGACATGCGGGCACACAAACATCTTCAAAGATGTTTCTTTATAAGGCAAGATCGAAATAACGGAAAAGTAATTTTAAAACAATAAAAAAAATTTTAAAAGGTCGGGAAGATTTGTTCTCGCCCGCAAAAGCGGAAAATGCGGGTGTGGGGTGAATGTGGATTCGGCCAGTGACTATTGGGAACATAATGACACTCCAGGGAAGTGAAACTTCAGTAAAATTCAAGCACTGAACTGTCCTGCATAGGAAATGCCCACGAAAGCTTTCCACATGCTTCCAAATTTCCAAAAAAGAAACGGGAGATCCGATAAACATGCGGGTAATGGGTGAATGTGGATTCGATCAGTGCTACCCTAAGCAGAGGTTATACCCTTTGAAGTGGGTTGCCAACCTCCAGGTGGGCCTGGATATTTCTTGGTATTACAAATGACCTCTAGGTGACATAGATCATCTCCCCTGGGGGAAAAATGGCATACTTGGAGGAGGGGACTCTGTGGCATTATACCACAATGAGGTCGCTCCTATCCAAACTCTGCCCTCCCCAGGCTCCACTCCCAAATCTCTAGGAATTTCTCAACCCAGAGCTGGCAACTGTACTTCAAAGTTAGTGGGCTTAGAAGGTTTTGATTTAATTGTGCTTTGGATGTCCCTGTAGATGTCCTTTTAAGCAAACAGCCATGCTTCTGGCTTATTCCCACCCCCCCCCCCCACAACATGAGCCCTCTAGTAATAATATATCCCTAGCCTACCCTACAAGACTGTTGTAAGGATCTTGCAAAGCCCTCAGAAGGCTCTGAAACAGTCAACAAATGTGTTCCGATTAACAGCTAGCTACAGCTATCTGTTGGCTGTTGATTCATACAATTGACTGCCAAGCAGCATGTAGTGACAGGTCTGTGGATATGGGAGAGGGCTGTTGAATTCTATTGGTTTGTGTAAGAACGTCTGTGTGTGAAACACTGTCTATTGCACTGTACTGTACATTTTGAATACATGGCATGTAACGGGATGAACAGGTTTGAGCTGGTAGTGCATAAACGG